>NC_045616.1:56761207-57068207 GCF_009829155.1 Mustela erminea | reverse complement strand
AACCAAAGAATGGTTGAACAAACTGTGGTACATCTGAAATAGAATACTAACAGCAGTCAAAGCAGTGACCTATTCTTACATGCAACTTGGATGAATCTCAAGTTAATTACACTGACTGAAAAAAGCCAATCCCAAAATGATTCCATTTATATGACAAAATTCTTGAAATAACAAAATCATAGAGTTGGAGAACAGATTAGTAGTTGCCAAGAGTTAGGGATAGAGAAAAAGGAGGGATTCTTATGGTGATGTAGCTGTGGTAATAGAGTGTGTTCTTGACTTTGGTGTTGGATACAGGAAGCTACATATGAAATACAGTTAAATAGAACTTAATATATACACACACTCCTAAGTAAATATATGTTAAGAATGGGGAAATCTGGGAGAAATGGGTAGATTATATATCAGTGTCATTTTCCTGGTTTGAATGTTGTACTATAGTTTTGCAAGACATTACCAATTGGAAAACTGGATGAAATCCACACAGGGTCTCTTCGTACTACTTCTACATTGGAATCCACAGTTATCTCAACATTAAAAATTTAATAAAAAAGAACATGGCTCTTTCAAGAACGTTCTTTTCAACTTAAAATAGTTCTTTAAAATAAATATATTTGAGGTCCTACAACAATTTTGTATTCATATGCAGTTAAATTTCCTGGGTATTAAGTTTAAATTAGGAAAAGGGGACTTTTAGTTCTTTAATTTTATTGGTATATCCCTGATTAAAGCAAAGTTGAATAATCTGAATAATTATAAATCAATATTTAACTATTATTAACAACAATGGAATTAAAAATTTTTAATGTTATATAATTTAGTAACAGCTAATTGAGTACTTAGTTACTGAGAATTGTAACTTTTTAAAATTTCTGTAAAATATTAGTTGTGAGCTATTATGAGTTTTATATGATACACGTGTAGAAAATGATAAATAATTTTAAGACATTCTTTTGGAGTTCTAAGTAGTTCTCCCAATACTTGTGTAACCGTAACTTTACTTTGGAGTGCTACTTGGGATCCGTCCTAGGACAGTAGTGACATGGTGCTTTGGGAAAGAAAGCAATGCATATAGAAGATGTTTTAATGATGTATGGTTTTGAGTAATCTCTGCTGAACTGAATCTATATCATGAAATGTCATTCTTTTTACTCTATATAAAACCTCATGTTCATGTAGCATTATTATTTACTGTCATCTAATTTGTCTTTCTACTCAGTTCCAGACTCTCTCCCAGTGGTACAATTTCAGCAGATATGTGTTCATCAGAAATAAGTGCACAAGAACCCTGGTAATCAAAATAGAAAAATGTGTTAGTGGCTTTGAATGAAATATTTTTTATTGTTAATATAGGCACAACTAAACTAAGATACCTTCTTTCATGTTTATATTAACCAAGGATTTTATAGCTTTCATGGAAATAATTTCTATTCATCAGCTTCTAGAGTCTGATAAAAAATAGATCTCATATATATATATATATATATATATATATATATATATATATACACACACACACATATATATGTATAAAAACTTTCATGGATGGGATGTTCTATAAGCCTTCTTGCAAAGGAAAAGATAGTTTATTTTAGATTCAGTTTAGTGACAGTTCTTGTTCTTGATATGGAATTTTTTTTTGACAGTATGTAAGCCTAGAATACTAGGAGGAAAGCCACCTGCATAGTAAAATTTCTAGTTTTTCCTATTATTTCCTACAGTTGTGACAGTGGTATATATTATTATTATAAAAGGCTATCCTATGAAGAAAATACTATCAAGTTTATGATAAATGTTTTCCATAGAATTCAGAATCAAATTTTTAAATGTTAAATTTTTAAAAGTAAAATACACATTAATGACTCTATTTTAATACTACGAGGACATTTGGTATTTTTTCCGGCTGCTGTAACAAATTACCACTAGTTGGATGGCTTAAAACACAAGTTTATTCTCTCATAGTTTCTGGAGACCAGAAACCCCAAATCAAGTTTTCTGTGTAGATAGAACCATACTCCCTTCAGAGACGGGGGAAAGAATTTCTTCCTTGCCTTGTCTAGGTGTCTTCTCCCTCAAAACACCCCATAAATCCGTTTAAAAAAAATGTGGTGAAACACTCATAAAATTCACCATCCTGTTTTTAAGTGTGTAATTTATTAATATTCATGTACATTCACATCTGTATATTTGCTGTTCTAGTTTTTATAACCCCTGTTTCTTGCCTTGTGGCTACATCACTTATGTCTACCTCATTTTCATATAACTTTGTGTGTGTGTGTGTGTGTGTGTGTGTAAACTGTGACTCTCTCTTGTAAGAAGAATTAGCTCCTTCTCTCAGGATCCTTAGCTTAATCTCATATTTTGTCATTTAAGTTAATATTTATAGGTTCCAGGGATTAGGGAGTGAATCTGTTTATTTTGGGGAGCCCATTATTTAACTTAACTTAACTTAAATTAAATTAAATAATGATAACCAAATATGGAGTTATTTTTAGAATTAAGTCAGTGATTTCTTTATATTTCAACTTTTACAAATCCACTGGACAAGTCAAGAGGTAGCTACAAGGTGCCTTATGGTCATCAAGCTTCATCATACAGCCTTTAAGTTACCCGTTAACTGGCTGTGCCTTTATCTGCTTTCATCTCTAATATTCCCAGTCTTTTTTTTTTTTTTTAAAGATTTTATTTATTTATTTGACAGAAATCACAAGTAGATGGAGAGGCAGGCAGAGAGAGAGAGAGGGAAGCAGGCTCCCTACTGAGCAGAGAGCCCGATGCGGAACTCGATCCCAGGACCCTGAGATCATGACCTGAGCCGAAGGCAGCGGCTTAACCCACTGAGCCACCCAGGCGCCCCTAATATTCCCAGTCTTATGGAAAGTTATGTATCCCTAAACACACGTGTGCTTTAATTTCTTCCTAGGAATGATGCTATTTTTCTATTCTGCACTGTTGCTCTGTTACTACTTTGAATGGATAAATAAGCAGTGGTACCCAAGACAATAGAGTATGTTGATAACGGGGAGGCTGTGCATGTGTGGGGTATATGGGAAGTTTCTGTACTACTTCTCAATTCTGCTATGAACCTAAAATTATTCTAAAAAATCAAGTCTTAAAATAATTACTAAAATCAAAACTTGCAATAACCTTGTGTGCTAGAATACACTCAAGATATGATCCTTGATCAGACCTAATTGGTGGAGTTCTCATCAGACTTTGACAAGAAGTTGGATATATTTCTAATGGGGGAAAGGGCTAAAAATGTAGGAAGAGATTACTTTTGTCCTCATTGAGAAGCTTTTCCTCAGTTCCTATATTTAGGCAGGTACTGTACAAAAGTAATTGCTTCATATGTACCAATCATATGTTTACTATATTTCACTAGGTTAGAAGGGGTTTGTAAGCATTGATTTGTGAAATCTTGCATGATAATGAAATTGAAAGATGATTAGTTACATGTAAAGTACAAAAAAATGTATATTAATTGAATCTCTAATTCTGTCCTCAAAGGATTTTATTCCAGCATGTGAAGATTCGTCTTAGACCAGCCTGTAGTAGAATGATTTAAAGTTTAAATAAGAAAACAACTCTTAGATGATCATGGTTGAGACTATTTTCCAACACATAAAAGTGTACCTATCTAGAATATGATTAACTGAAAGTTATCATATAGAATACTATGAAAAGGGGCACCTTGGTGGCTCAGTGGGTTAAGTCTCTGCCTTCAGCTCAGGTCATGATCTCAGGGTCCTGGGATCAAGCCCCACATTGGCCTCTCTGCTCAGGAGGCAGCCTGCTTCCCCTGCCCCCAACCCCCCCATCTCCCTACCTACTTGTGATCTCCTTCTCTGTCAAGTAAATAAATTTAAAAAAAAAGAGAATACTATGAAAACATTTATACAATTTTAATGTCAATATTAATTTTGATACCAACATAAAACTTAAAAAAAATCCCTTTTGAAAAAATGGTTTCCTTCAACAATAATTTTAAAACCAGGTATATCTAGGAAAGTTTTTTTTTTTTAACATATTGTTATTTTAGCTCTTTTTTTCCTCAGGCTTTAGATAGGTAATGTGAACTATAATAATCTTTGTCTTTCTACATGATAATATTCTCACTAGTTAAATGCTTTCTGGAAATTGGTAGCTTAAGAGTAGAAGAGCAAATAAAACATTATAACTGATAGCTGTGAATAAAGTATGTTCAATGCAACATATTGAAATTTTTAGAAGGGCATGCCAAAAGAATATAACATTTCATTTTAAAGTGAGGTCTTCATGCATCATTTATTTACAGATATATTCTTTAGGGAATGTAACCAATCTTCTTTGTCTTTTGAATGACAAACATAGTTGAAAATTTCAGACATGCATCAAAGCAATTCCCCTGCCAATACTAGTCTGTCCTTATGGGATTTTCTCAAGTGCTTTGTCTGGGCTAGTTCTTAACTTAAGTGATGAGGCTTTTATTGCATTCCTGCAGAGATTATTTCATCATTTAATAGACTTTGTTTTAAGAAAATGTTCACTTTGTGCAGATTTATACCGTTATTGTGGTCATGCCCTTTATACCACCCTTGCTTTTCCCCTTTCCCCATCCTCCTCTTTGTCCTTGCTGCTATATTTGTATTTGTTCCAAGGTACTTTATTCATTGTAGAGAAAGCAGTCTTTCCTGAAATGATCCTCATAGGATCATTCTTAGGGAGTAAATTTAGGTTTCTAGAAGACCTAAATGCTAGTAACAGTAATTTCTACTTAGTATTGCTTTTAAATTGCACTTACAGTGTTTTTCATATATCTTTTTCAGCTATTTTTTAATAAAGTAAGAGTTTATTTTTGAATGATTTGTATAGTTTATATTCAGGAATATTCATACTCTTCTTATTTTGATGCATGGAATGCAAACATAGAAGAGAAGGGGATGCCAGCAGAATTGCTGAAAGGTTCCTGTCAGGCATACATGATGCTATTTAATTTTGAGTATATATTGTGAAATCATATTACTATTATATTATGTAACTATGTAATTATATTATGCATTTATGCCAGTATCATCTGAAACAAATTAACAAATATAATGAAAATTATATTTTCTCTTGTAACAAATTAAATTTCATGTAGTTGAGTAATAGTTATATAATGGACATCTCAGTTCTGGTTACCATTTATGTCTTTATATTATGTATTTTGTGTAATGACTCATTTCTGGCTGAGTTTCACGCTGTTACCTTTATTTTCTTTTTGTTTCATCTTTCTGAACGTTCTTTTTGTGGATAATATGGAGTGTAAGTAGAATTTCTTTAAAAAACTTGTAGTACATTCTGTTAGTATTTTTCATGTGTTTTTAGAGTTGTTGGAAAAAACTTCATGAAAACATTAAAGCCAAATGATAAAATTAATATTCTCTGTGAAGAATAAGACTAAAGATCTATGGCCCTCAGTATATCCTTGTCATTCAAGAGTTTTACATGGTGCACTGCCTGAGTTTGTGATATAATGTAATTTTTTTTCCTAAGGCACAAAATTAATTTCTGTATTCCATGAAGGATCTTCTGTAGGAATTAAGTCACTTTCTAAGTGAGAGAGCAAAATTGATAGACTGGGATCTCAAAATAGCTTTTTTTTTTTTTTTTTTACAACCCACTGTGTCATGTACAAAAATTGTTATGAAGCAATAAAACTATTTCTTAGCGAAATGGTTATCCACAAGAAAACACAAATATGCAAGTGATGAACCAGCATTAGAAACAACGTATAACATGTAAAAAGCTTACAAAAGTTAAGCTAATTGATTACTACCCTGTGAACATGCCATTTATTAACTAAGATATGGTAGTTATTCCTTAAGTTTTTCTAGTATTTCTTGAACATTATAATATTCTCAGTGATACACTTTAATAATAATCGGAAGTCATTTCTGAGAAATACTAACACACAATCAAATTAAGTTTCTTAGTGAGATAATATTTTTATGAAGGGAAGAAGTCTAAGTAATCTATGAATCTTAAAAAATAGTTCTTAATGAATGTTGAAACTAGGGAGTATCAGATCTGTGACTTAAACTTATTCAGACATGAAATCCTCAGTATTTCTTTGTTAAAGGTTATTATTGCAAAACGTCTCTTTGAAGATGTATACAGCCTTCAGGGTTAAATATATCACTAATCTTACAGCAAAACTTCTGGCTACTTAACTAGTTGGAGATAGGAACATATAGGTATATTTCTTTCCTCTCTCTCTTCTTTCTGATATAATTTATATGCGGTGAAATGCACTGATCTTCAATGTACAGTTTGCAGTTTTGAAGATATATATACCCTTGTAACTACTGCTGCAATCAATACACAGAACCTTAATACCACTGTAGTCAGTCCCCATCTTTCACAGGCAACCACTTTTCTAATTTCCCTCATGATAGATTGCCTAATTTTGCCTGTTCCTGCCTTCAATGTAAATAGAGTCAGACAGTATATAGTCTTTTATATGGCCAGTTTCTTTTGCTCAGCATTAACGTCTGTGAGATCCATCCATGTTAGTGCCTATATCCATATTTCATCCCTTCTCATTTTACACTGACAGACCACAAATTAGATTATCCATTAACCAGTTGATGGAGTTTTACACAGGTATAGATATAACTACGTTTTTATTAACTTCTTTTTTTTTTTTTGAATAATGTTTTTAGAGCAATTGTAGGTTTACAGCGAAGTAAGTGGAATGTACACAGATTTCCCATATACTTCCTGTTCTCCCAGATAGCCTCCCTCATTGTCAGAGTGGTGCATTTGTTGCAGTTGATGAATCTCCACTGATACATCATAATCACCCAAACTCTAGCTTATGTTAAGGTTCAGTCTTGGTGTTGTATACTCTGTGGGTATGGACAAATGTCTAATGACATGTATGCATTGTTATGGTTTAAAACAGAGGTTTTTTTTTTTTTACTGCCCTACCAATCCTTGTTGCTCTGCCTACTTATCCTTATCTCTGCCCCCCAGACCCTGGCAAACCACTGATCTTTTTACTGTCTTCCTCATTTTGCCTTTTCCAGAATGCCGTAAGTTGGAACCATATAGTTGGTAGCATTGTAAATTGGCTTTTTTCACTTAGTAATATGCATTTAATTTTTCTCCATATCTTGCATGGCCTGATAGCTCATATCTTTTTAGTGCTAAATAATACTCCATTGTCTGATGTACCAGTTTGTATGTTCACCTGCTGAAGGACATCTTGGTTGCTTCCAAGTTTTGGCAGTTATGAATAAAGGTGCTATACACATCCATGTTCAGGTTTATGTGTAGGTGTAAGTTTTCGAATCCTGTGGATAAATTTAAACTCCTTTGTATTTTTTTGCATTTTCCATTTCCTTTGTACTACCAACGAGTTCAGTTGTTGGATATTATGATCTTAAGAGTATGTCTAGTTTTATAAGAAATTGCCAGCTGTCTTCCAAAGTGGCTGTACCATTTTACAATCCTACCAACAATAAAAGAGAATTCCTGCTGCTCCATATCCTTGCCAGCATTTGGCGTTGCCCGGATTCTAGATTTTGGGCATTCTAATAGGTGTAAAGTGGTATCTCATTGTTCTTTTATTTTGCATTTCCCTGATAATATATGATGTGGAGCATCTTATCATGTGCTCATTTACCATCTGTGTATCTTCTTTGGTCATGTGTCTGTTAAGGGCTTTGCCTCATTTTTTAATCAGGTTGTTTTCTTAGATTGAGTTTTAAGAGTTCTTTGTGTATTTTAAATAGCAGTCCTTAATCAGTTAGGTCTTTTTCAAATATTTTCTCCTAGACTGCAGCTTGTTTTCTCCTTCTCTTGACATTATCTTTTGCAGAGCAGAAGTTTTTAATACTTTTAAAGTATATTTAAAGATATAATTGGTTTTATTTAAGGACCCATAAAACAGGCAACATCCCATCTAGGAAATAGAAAAAAGCTCCAGAAGTTTTTCATGTTCGTGAACTCCAGCTTTTCCATTATTTCTTGGTAAATCATGCCTTTGGTGTTTGTATTTAAAAACTCATTGCTGTATCCAAGATCATCTAGGTTTTCTCCTACATTATCTTTTAGCAGTTTTTAGTTTTGCATTTTCCATTTCTGTCTATGATCCATTTTGAATTAATTTTTGTGAAGGGCATAAGTTTTGTGTCTAGATTCCTTTTTTTTTTTGTTTTTGCTTTTTTTGTGTGTGTTTTGGTTATGGATGTCCAGTTGTTCCAACGCCATTGTTAAATCAGCTGTCTTTGCTCTGTTGTTTTGCCTTTGTTCCTTTGTCAAAGATGTTTTGTTAGTTTTTTAATCTCAAAGACTGTTTATTTAAACTATGTTTATTTCTTAAAAATTTCCACTCAACCATCTTTTTTAGCTAAGGGGATGAACTTGGTGCGTGGCCTGTTAGCATAAATGCAACATTTCTTTGAAGTGTCTTTTATTGCTTTAAATACTTTATACAAGTCTTTCTGTTAATATGGCTGAAACCCAGTTCACAAACCCAAGAAGAATAGAAGAGGTATCTAAGAAAGAGCTATAAAATTTTTGAAAATGGAAGGCAAATGAATGATATGTAACTCAGTAAGTGGAATGGAAAAAAAGAGTCTAATAATTTTAGGTTTCTACAAGCAGACTAATTCCTAAGCAGAAAGTCTCAGGAATTGGAAGTACTAGTTACCACCAAAGCTGATGGTACAGAATAGTGTTGAAAGTATGAGTATTTGTGTCAGGAATTATAATGTGGGACTTAGACCACCCAGGTAGCCATGTGCCTAATTTTCCCCCTTGTTCCCAGAAAAAAAATCTGGGTCCACAGAAACCAGACACAGCTAAAGGAAGATTAAGGGACTATACTAAAAACATGAGGATTAAATGAAAATCTACATAACTAAAAATGGAGTAGGCTACTTTCCCTTGTTTTGATTGCAAGAATAGTAGCAGCCAGTCTTATAACTCCCAAGAATGAGCTGATCAAAAGACTCTCAGATATTGGCAGGTATGGGGATCTTAGAATATGATGTCTCTACATGACTATACTATGCTGAGGTTTCCCCATACAGAGTTAACAATCCATTTTTTAGTTCTTCACTCTTAAATCTGAATGTATAGCCAAGGGTTGCCAGGTATAGGGGATAATTCTGTAATATAAAGTACAGTGATCAGATCAAACAAAAAGTACAAAAGAGCCTTGAGTAAACAGAAATCATGAAGGGGACAGAATAAATGTCTAAGATCTTACAATTAATATGTTCAGGAAAATAAGAGAAATTTGTGTCAGTAAGGCAAAAATAAGGTTATGCCATTAAAACAAAATTCTCAGAGAAAGAATAGAAGTCTTGGAAGTCAAAATAAGTTTTAAAAAATATTAGGATGGTGGAATAGAAATGAAGGCAGTCTTCAGGAAGTAAAATTAAAAGAAAAAGAGATGAACAAAATGGGAGAGGAAAGAAAAGAAAATTTGATCATCAATCTAGAAGGTGGATTCCTTGGTAACGGGTCCAGGAAGAAATAAAGAGTAAAATGAGAGAGAACCTAATTTTACTAAAGACAAAATACAAGAATATATATCAGAAGAAATGAGAGAGAAATGAATTCTCTATATAAAGAACATACATAGGAAGAAAATGAGAGAGAAACTAATTTTATTAAAGACAAAATAGAAGAACATATATAAAAGAATGTATAGGACATATAAAAGATATATGAAAGGACTGCAAAATATCAAGCAAAATGAATGAAAAGACACCCATACTGGGTCACATAGCCTTGTGAAATTTCAAGCACTTGTAAAATCCATGGATGACCCCAAAAAATCTGGAAAGGGAAAAATAGTAAGATAAATTCACACAAACATTGGGAATGAAAAAGTCTTTGAACTTCTCACTAGGAACACTGAAAGCTAGTAAAAGGTAGACCAAATTTTGAGGGAGAATAATTTTTAACCTTGAATTCTTTAGCATCAGTAAAGGTACGATAAGTATTCAAAGTCTCAGATGTGTTATTAACAGGAACTTATTAAGTTTCTGAAGAGTACATTTCACTAAAACAGGAGAGTATATTAAGAAGAAAAAGACCAATAATCAAGTAAATAGATAACCAATACAGGAGGGAGGCAAGGGAATAATGGGTGGATGGTGATGGGCTGATATCTCAGGATAACTGCTTTGCTTCAGTCCAAGGGCTGAACAAGAAGATGGAGAGTTTTAAGAAGGTTTTGCCCAAGGGGAAATATGTATTGTCTAATTAATCGTTGTCCATGTTGAAAAGCATTTATAATTCTATTGGAAACTTTGAGGGTGAGTTACTAGTAAGTACACAGAAAACAAAACAGATGCATAAATGAGTAAAAAATTGATTCAAAGAAACAAATAGTTGTATAAGACAGAAATAATAAAATCATAGCATATTACATAGTTCATCCATGAATAATTATATGCATTCATAATTACATAATAAATTTATTTAAATATATATCAATAAACTCATTAAATATATATAGCTGTATTTATAACTATATATATTCATATATAGAGAAAGTGAATTGGATGAAGGAGTGGTTGAAAGCGTTAAGTCCACATCTCACACAGTGAGTAGATTGAAGAAAGAAATACTAAAGGAAATAGTAGTAAATGGCTAAATGGCTAAAATTGACAAGTTGTGAGAAGTAGCCAAACATGTTGAAGGGAGCTGCTTATGTGGAGCTGGAATCTGGGTGGCAGAAGTGGGATGGTTTTTTTTTTTTTTCTTTGATATAAATCTCATAGAACTCTTTGACTTTTTAAACTATGTAAATGCATTATTTTGGTTAAAAATGGAACTAAAATATGTCTGTGACTTTGGTATTCTCTTCACTATTATACCTATGGTTGTTTTATTATAAAGAAAAGTGTCCATCTCTCAAAATGTTTTAGTTAAATCTTCGCTTGATGTGCTAGGTTAATTATGTGGATTGCTCTATGTACTTTTTGGCCCATGGCTACATGCTTCTAATAGGATATAAAGCCCACTTTGAGAAATATGGATTTAAGTATTTCTTTGTAACATAAAACAGTATTGTGAACATTTAAGAATATAAATAAGTTTTGATAGACAGGAAGTTATGACCTCAGCCACTAGTGTATGAATGGAAAATTATTAAAAAAAAAGAAGAAAACCCAGCACCCCAGAACTTTGGATATTCTGTGATTGAAAACAGCTATCCTTATCTTGAAATTTATTGTTCATCCAATTAGCTGGTTATCAAGAATCTACATTAGGTAAATAGCGCATTATATGGTGAGTTTGTTGACTCAAATGCTATTTGAAGTTTTTATAAATATAGATATGCTGATTAATAATTATCTCATTGTATGAGGAAGCAATCCCTAAATCTAAATGCTTATGTCGAATTTTATATCTTGGAAACAATTTTAGGAAAGCTGAGTACATTCAGTAACTTTAGATTTTTATGAAACCATGGGATTTCTACCAAGTACAGGACTTCGACATTGTCTTCTGTAATGGTCTTTTATGTTTCTGTGCTAGAAGAAGTATATGGCAGCAGATGGGTTTGAGGATTTAATAGTTCTCTTTCCATTTAAAAATAATTCTTGATTTCCTTTAATAAATGCAGAAAAACAACTGCTCCACTTAAGACATTTTATGACAGGGATTGTATCTCTTTCTAGATTGTAAAAGAATCTTTGTCTATATTCTAACCAATATAAAAAGATTTTATATTGAAAATTAATATAAGATCATTGTCAAATATGAAAGATATTTTGTCTTGACTTATTTTAAAAAAATACAATTCACCTAATATACATAACAGTTATTTCATTCAAAGATGATAATAATGTCTAGTAATGTATTGTCATGATGAATTTTGAGAAATAAAAGAGGAAAGTAAAGAAGAAGTAATTTATGGATGGGCAAAGTCAATTTGATGTTTGCATTTTATGATTCATAAAATAATAAATTTTTTTTCTTGTAAGACTGTAAAAATTTTTTCCAGGAACTGTAAACAGTTTTAATCATAGGTGGCTAAAGGGAATTTTGCCCAGTTTTACTGAGAGAAACTGCCTTTTTCTTTAATTATAAAATAGAAAATACAGTTATCATAAAGAACTGATCTTGTGTGCACAACATGGAACAAAAGATAAAAATACTTCTTTTTTCTTTTTTTTTTTAAGATTTTATTTATTTATTTGACAGAGATCACAAGTAGGCAGAGAGGCAGGCAGAGAGAGAGGGGGAAGCAGGCTCCCCGCTGAGGAGAGAGCCCGCTGTGGGGCTCGATCCCAGGACCCTGGGATCATGACCTGAACTGAAGGCAGAGGCTTTAACCCACTGAGCCACCCAGGTGCCCCCAAAATACTTATTTTTTCTAATCGGTACAGTTATGTTCAGTCCTTTTATAGGTCTTCTCTGCAAGCATTCACCAAATTGCTTTATTTCTCCAAGTGATACCTGCTATGACACAGACATCAGTATCAGCCTAAACTGTACTGTACCCCAGGCATACAAATTAAGAGAAGAAATATATTGGAAATTAAATTCCTATAACTTGTTAAGTTTTATGAAATGTTTGTTAGTACAGAATTCTGAGATTAGTAAATAGATAGTAAGAAATGCATTGGAGAATTATGTGGAAAATATGAAAAATTAATTTTAAGGTAATGATTTAAAATTATTAAAATTCTTCCATATTTTATTATTTGAAAAAATAATGATTTATTTCAGTGCTGTTTCTATTTCCAAATCATATTTTGATCTATTTGCAAAGTAGGTAATTCCCTTCCTTTAGAGAATCTAGAATCTATTAGGACTGCCAGTTATTTAGTTAGGATATTTGGAGAACATAAGGAAGTTTGACCGCAGTGAGAATGTTTGACCTAGAGTCTTATTTTATGCCATTTATATATTTATTTTTAAAGATTTTATCTTTTCATTTCACGGAGAGAGAGAGAGAAGGAGAGATAATATGTGTACAGAAAGAGAGGCTGAGAGAGTAGCAGACTCCCTGCTGAGCAGAGAGCCAGTTGCAGGACTTGATCTCAGGACCCTGGGATCAAGACCTGAGCTGAAGGCAGACACTTAACTGACTGAGCCACCCAGGCGCCCTAGTTTATGCAACTTAAAAAGCATCCATGAATGTTCCAGAACACTGCCATGTGGCAGAAAAAGTTGGATGGACACACGTAAAGAAGAAATATTTGAATTTAGGAAATTTGGTAAAGGTGCAGTTATAATATAGTCCTAGCATGACCAAAGTATGTGTGTTTATGCAAAAGACTGCTGTGATAGGTGAAGAATCCAGGGACCTCCTCCAGCCTTATTTCATGCAGGTTTAATTGCTTTTTAAATTCTTCCTGTATGGGAGATATGGAAGTGATTTTGTAGTTTGGAAAATTTGGAGGGAAAGAAAATCTCAGAAAATTGAGATTAAAATATAGAATAATAAAAATTTTCTGTAGAAATTTACTGAGACTTTTTTGGTGGCAAAATTCACATTTGTGAAAGATTTCAAATTTAGGGTTTTTGATATTATTTCCAAATACGATTTTACCTACACTTTCAGAGATACCCTGATAGGATGAAAGGATATGTTCTTTTACCTTACCACTTAAGATTTGAGTCCTATTGTCAGACCATCATATCATTGATGTTATACTATGAATATTTTCAAAACTTCTATTTATTATGATCCTAAATGTAAAAATTTACATTAACCACAGTTGTAAATGCATATAATTTATATTAAGTCAATAATTTGTTGAATATACTCATTTAGAAGAGTTCCTAAGTCTTATGACCCTGTTTAATATTTCTCACTTTCAGTTTGTCATGAGTACTTTGATAAATATACCATTTGATTTGTACCAATCAGAGCATATTAAATTAATTGTTCTCAGTTCTTTTTATTCCTATTAGGTGATTTATCAAAAGTTTTTACCTTAAAATGTGTACCTGTGATTACAAATCATAACTTTTAAAAGATAAGAGAATGGAAACATTAGCTAATTAAAAACCAAATACTAAAAATATTAAAAAAATTAAAACCAAATACTAATTAAAGAGGTCTCGGGAAATCCCTTAATATTTATTAATATATTCAACTTCCATTTATTTTATTTTAATTCTAATCAGTTGCATTTGGCTAATTTTTTAGACTTCAGTAGAATTAGGTGCTAATAAAAGATGAAGATTACTCATGAAGTTCTAGTCTTTCCCTCACTCAGCATGTTTATTTGTATAAAGAACTTCAATGAATAGGCTGTATTTCCTATCTTGTCCTTGAATCTGGACTGATGATTTCAAGTGAATTTAGTTTATAAACTTTTGGAGTTAATACCAGCAAATATTTGGCATTGCTAATCTTAAATTCTGGTCTGGTATATGCCTTAAAATCTTATTCAGTCTTGTTGAGTAGCTCCTGAAACCAAACACTTACGTACAATTTATGTTCACTTACTTTCTGCCCTGAAGATGCTAATTCCCTCATCTTCTGGGCTACCGTGCTTGTTCTTACTATTTTAATTAGATAACTATGAGCTTTCTTATCTTTGCCTGGCTATTTATTAATCTTTAATCAAGACAAAAAAGTAAAGTGAAATAAGTTGCTTTTTATTTTCTCTGTTATCTTTGGGTTCCTGTTTTAATGACCATTACTTTGCAATAATGGCTTATAATGGAGTTCAGTTTCAGTGAACTCCCGACCACCTCTTTAGCTGTTAAAATGTCTCACACATTTTGCTACTGAGTCATTTCATAACTGTCTCCTTTTTGTTTCTAATATATGTTTTTTTCCATGTGACTACATCTCAAAAAAGTTGTTGGGTTTCTGGAAACATAAATAAAGAACAGATGGCTGCTCACACCTTATGACAAATACAAGGGAGACAGAAGACTTTCATCATGTCCCTCATGGTCAGCATGTTAGCTCTCATGTGGTGGACATCTGTGGCTATTTGAATTAGGCCTTGCTCCTGTTTTGGAGTCTCTCAGGTCTGGTCAGTCCTCTTGACTGGACTTGACTGGAAATAAAAGTTTATTTTTAAGCAGTTGGGTTTCTCATTTATTAGTCTGGAAAAAACAAAGATAACCCTGAATAAGCATTAGGAAATGTCCCAAATAAGAGTACTCTTATTTTTTATTTTTATTTTTAAAATTTTTATGATTATTTTAAAAAGATTTTATTTATTCATTTGACTGAGAAACAAAGATAGCGAGAGAAAGAGAGAGAGCGCAAGCTGGGGGAGCGGCAGGCAGAGGGAGAGGGCTCCGCTGAGCAAGGAGCCCCATGTGGGGCTTGATCCTAGTACCCTGGGATCATGACCTGAGCTGAAGGTAGGCACTTAACCAACTGAGCCACCCAGGCGGCCCGAGTACTCTTCTTTTAGACTGTTACATAGTTTGTTCAAACTGATTTGTTAAAGTCAACTGATATCTCTCTACTCTGATAACAGCTTTGCCAAATTTGAGAATCAAGCTTCGTTAATATAGCTCTTAATGGACACATTTCTGTACTTGTATGCCGATTAGCAGAGTACTATAAAATGAAGTAAAGCATTTAAATTTAGATTAATTCAGGGAGAAGACCAAGTATAAACATTTGAATGACGGATTGAATCAGTAGACTTTTGATATTTATAACTTAAATATTCAAATCATGAGCAATCTCCAAGTGTCTATGACATGAAATGATCTGTAAATTTATATAGCTATGAATTCTAATTTTTGACCACAGATTTTTAGGTGGGCAAGTTGCCTATTTATCCACATATGAGTTTTTGTTCTGTACTGTCCCTACAGTAACCTTTGAAATAGTCAAAACATTGTGTCTTTGTGGAGAAACAATCACCAAATCAGAAGGAAAATTTTAGTGAATATTGAGAATGCTTTTAACTTGTAACAAAACACATCGGAAACATGTCTCCTGAGAACACTGTGGGTTTAAAAATGCTATGAGCTAGGAGGAAGGTTTATGTTTTTGTAAATGTGCAGAATTCCTAAGGTCTTCGAAAATCTAGCCAGAATATCAAAGATCTTTTGTATGGAATTTTTAAAGAAATAGTATAATAGAGGGCATTAAGGTTCTTACACACAGACACACATGAAAATAATAACAAAAATGAAAAGAACTATTGGTTTTTAAAGGGTAATTTCTTTAAATTACTTGTTTTTTTGATTAGAAATTTGATCTATTAAGTCTTAACCATAATGATCTCTGCTATTATATAACAGCTTATTAAGTAGAAAAATGTCTTTGGCTTTGTACTCTCTAAATTACCATGAAATTTGAAATGAAATATATAATGATTAATTTTATTACATCACCTTAGCATGTAAGTGAATTTCACATATGTAAGTTGTTCTTCAGAAAAATATTGTACATGTTTTACAGAAAAATATTTTTAATTAACCATTCTTTTAAAAAGTCAAAAACTGTTACTCTTCAGACATTGTTAAGATCAAAAACAGGAAATTTAAGAAATTTTACAGTTTGGGATATGTTTTGGGTGTGTAACACATTGCATGAAGCTATCTTATTAGAAGAATTTTTTAGTCTTTCATATTTTCTCTTATATTAAGAATGCCTCTGTATATCACATTGATTTCATTTTTAACCCACTGAGCCACGCAGGCGCTCCACATTGATTTCATTTTTTAGAAAACTTTAAGAAATTATAAGTAATACAATATAAAAACTTGTTAGGAATATGAAATTGCTTTGTGGATGACATAAGTTATGATTATGTTTCATTTGCTATGTTTATTTTATTTCATTTTAAATAATTAAAATGTCTTTTCCTTCAAGGCTCCAAATAACACAAAATGATAAACTATTATCTGATCAGATAAGGATTTAATATAATTCCATTATAAAATACATCCTGGAGTTTGTCAGCTTCGAGCAAACATGCAGAATTAGTGATGTTTTTCATAATGAAAACAAATGCAAAATTTTCGGGATCCCGGTCATAATGAAATAACCCTTTTACCTAATAAACATAACCTGTAAGAGTAAAATTAGTTTTTGTAAGGAGATACTCTTTCTGAAAAATTTCTTACCATTTCTTGAGGTGATAAATATGTCTGGATTAGGGTAATCCCTAGACATAATTGATTTACATTGGACTTAACTTTAAATTATTATGGAAAAAAACACTATGGAATTATAAGATTTTATATCACAGATAGAAAACTGGAAGAGTGGCAGTATTGCATGTTCAAATTGCCCAGGACAGTGATGAACAATCTTCAGGCATTTTATAAACTCCAAGTTGGCAGGGAATATGACTTTCTTGTCATTCAGGTTTGTGCCAGGCTGAGCATTCAGTAAATACTGATGTTATTCATGAAAGTAATATGAATGATTAGAGAAGTGTTACATGGATTTCAGGACCTGCCCTGTCGACATGATCATCCCATTCCAGGTACATAGAAATTCTGAAGCTGGCAAGGAAAGAAGTGGAAAATAAAATCTCCATGGTACAGAAGGGAAAAGATAACTTGAAGCCAGAGTTATGCTGCATTGGTCAGAGAGGTCATTTGGTCTGTATAAGTTCTGTGGGCTTGAATTTCATGGCTACATGGTGATAGGATGTTACAGAGGCAAGGGGAGGGGAGGAGGGACCTCTGAATGGAGTCAGAATTTGTGTTGTCTCTATAGCACAGGGATTTCAAACCAGGAGACTGTAGGATTTCTGAAACTCTTGCAAAAGCACATGCTAAGCTATTTAGAAGCTAATACAAAGCCCACACAGATGGGCATCTTATGGAAAGAACGTCCCCTCTGAAGACAAGTTCAAAATAAAAAAATCCAGCTATATGAATTATCTAATATGAATAACATGATATAGTTAAAAGCCACAATAAAAAGAAGTTATTGCTATAAAACATGAAATAATATTAGAAATGTAATGTAGAATAAGTATATTTTAAGTGAGGAGATTTTAAATGAATATTAAACATTATAAAACAGAGCAAAGGAAAAATAAGTACAGAGAAAATAGGGGAACAGTAACATGGTAGAAATAAGCCAGTAAATCAGTTATGTGACTATAAACTCTTCTGTTGAAGGACAGATTCTAGAGTCTATAAAATGCAAAATCCTGGGTGCCTGTATGGCCAGTTGGCTGGGCGTCTGGCTCTTAATTTTTGATCAGGTCATGATCTTGGGGTTGTAGGATCAAGCCTCACATCAGGCTCTGTACTGAGCATAGATCCTGCTTGGGATTCTCTCTCTTCCTCTCCCCCTGCTCTGCCCCCCTCCCCAACCCTCCTCATGTCCCCCTTCCCCCCCAAAATGCAGAATACAACTTCATTCTGTTTCTAAGAAACACATCTTGAATATAAGAATTGTAAAGGTTGGAAAAAAGATAAAAGCATTATATGAGGGAAATTTTAAAATATAACTTGGAAGGTCACTTTATTATACCAAAAAAAAAAAAAAAAAAAACCACTTTAAGGCAATAGGTGTTGCTAGGAATAGGGAAGACCAAATGGCTAGAAAGATAGAATTCTGAGAACCTATACCCACTTGACAACATGACTTCAAAATACATAAAGCAAAAGTTGACTCAATTACAAATTAAAATTAAAAAATATGAAATTATACTGAAACTGTTGAAAATACCTTTATCAAAAACCAACATATTAAGCTGATCAGAAAGCAGGAACAAAATAGAAACTTTGAACAGTATATTTTAACAAAGTTGCTTGGATGAATGAATGATCCCTTTAAACAGAGATCCCTTTAAGAGAATATACATTTGTTTCAAGCCTATAAAACATGACAGTATAATGTACTAGGCTGCAAAACACTTCTCAATTAGAGAAGAGACATAGAGCTCAAGATTTCTGTAATACTTAATAACAAAAAAGATTGTCTCTCCCACAAATGTAAAACACACGCATATAAGAAAATCCATGAGCCAAAGTAGAATTTTAAAGAAAGATGATGAAATGTTTAGAATTGAACACCAACCAAAACACAACATATCATAGCTTGAAGCTAAAGAATTAGCGTAGTTTTAAATGCGTATTTTAGCAATGACTGAAAATTGATGAGGCAAGCTTTTATCCCATGCCATGTGATGTAAGAAATAGGGCGTACAACCAAGAGAATCCTGCTGTAGGGAGATCCAGGAAGACTGCATACAGTTGACATAAGAGTTTGCCAGTTTATCTTGGAGTAGGGCCTGGGGGGCCAGAGGGATAAACTGAAGGGGGTTGGTGGTTGAGGGTGGTAATTATTTGATGTGTTGGATTGTTATGAGTTAGAGTTGAAATTTGCTGAACCTAAGTATATTTTTTTAAGATTTTATTTATTTATTTGACAGAGATCACAAGTAGGCACAGAAGCAGGCGGGAGTGGGGAGGGGGAAGCAGGCTCCCTGCTGAGCAGAGAGTCTGATGCGGGGCTCAATCCCAGGACCCTGAGATCATGACCTGAGCCCAAAGCTGAGACTTTAACCAAACTCTGAGCCACCCAGGCCCCTGAACATAAATATTTTTAATATTTTCCCCGTTCTTGTTTTTTATCTGTTTTATGCATCTTTTTTAATGCTTCCATTTTTAAAGGAATATGTTTCCGATTTATTTTCTTATTTCTCTAAAAATAGTTTTTTATAACTTATTTCCTTTTTAAAATTGTGATTTTTTTTCTAAATTTAAAGTACTTTTTGTTGTGTTTAAATATATGCTGATTGAATAACGAAGAATACCTCCTTGAAACTATTTGAAGACAACTCTAAATTTTGGATTCTGTTTTCTCAGTGGTTGATTTTCTTACTATATCCCTTGATTTTGGAATAGACCTTCATTTTAACGTAAAGAGAATTTTCTTTGTTCTCTTTAGGGAAAGAAAGTTGAAAGTTGACAAGAGAAAGATGAAACACAAAGCCAGTGCTGTGCTTACGAATGTAAAATGAACAAAACGGACACATTATGTCATAGGCTGCTTGTCTCCCTCAAGAGACAAAGACTAGGCCAATCTGGGCTATCCTTCTATTAAGTTAGAACAGCTGGAGTTTGACATTTTTCTTCTTTAAGTCTAAAGACTGGATAATGTTCATATTGGAGCTTTCTTGTCTTTTACACATTTGGTCTCCTGTGTTCTTTTTGGCTTGGGAGCTTGGTTAGTGTACAGTAAGATTTTAAGGGGGGAAAAAAAGCTTCTTATTTCAGGATAGAATCTTTAAAATAAACAGGCTGTGTGTTTATTACTGTGGAAACCAGAGAGCAAGTATGACTGTAAACAGAATGATTTCAAAAGACTAAGTGATTAAATGCCAAGAAGACTGCAATAATACTATTATTCTTTAATAATTTTTTATTTCTGTGATAATTTTGAAATGCTTTCTGAAATAATTTTATGACATATATGTTAGTCTTTTGCCATGCATACATTGATTTTTTTTTAGAGTTTTGGTAAAAACTTTTAGTCATTTATTCTAGTAAATGGAGACTCTTGTGTGTATACTTATTTATGGCAATTATGATGGCTAGAACCTTCTAAAGGTGTTCATTTCTCAGGATTTACTTGATAATATTTTTCATGTTTATGGACTACCAGTGAACTTGCCAGTGAATAGTGACTTTGCATCCTGTGTCTTTACTGAATGCATCTTTTCATGGAAGTGTACTAGGAAAACCTAGTTGTAACTGCCCAACTCCTTTCATAGAGAACTTAAAATTTTATGTAACACAAAGCGATTTCTCTTTCTGATGAATCATTTTGTGACATTTGAATGATGTGACATTTGAATAAAGCTTGATGAGACCAAAGTTGCTAGAAAATAAATTCAGCCTGACACTCATTCATGGGAGTTTTGCCAACTTTATCTTAAAGTAATGCCTGTTGTTTCATTCAAATAACTGTGTTCTGTTTACTAAGCATGTTGGTTTTCTGTTGTGCCACAACTAGGTTCTCTGCTGAGGGTCTCACAAGGCTGGAATCAAAGTATCAGCCAGACTGCATTCTCACCTGGAGCTCAGATTCCTCTTCCACATTCATGTGGTTGTTGGCAGCATTCATTTCCTTGCTGGCTCTTAGCCAGAGGTTGTTCTCAGCTCCTAGAAGCCATTTTCATGACACCCTCCCTCTTAAAGCCCTGCTCTTGACTAAGATCCCAGTCCATTTTAAGGGCTCACTTAATTTGGTTAGACCCAATCAGAATAATCTCTCTCTTTTTTTAAAGTCAGCTTTCCCATGTCACCTAACGTAATGGGAGTGAGTTTCTCCTTAAACCACAAGTTCTCACCCACATGCAAAAGGAAAGGATTATATAGGGCTTGTGCTCTAAGGTTGGGAATCTGGAGGGCCATCTTAGTGTCTGCCACTAAAATAATAGAAGGCAATGAAGTGAGTATTTCTTCAGCTTCTTTTTTCTGTCTTTGTATGTGTCTCGATTCTTTTTCTCCTTTAGCTTCACAAAAGGAAGATTCTTTATTCTCCCCCCCTGGTTTTTCCTACCCTTTTTTCAGTTCACTCTGGTAGACCTGGTTGTGGTTCCACTCACACACTCTCGTATTTTCATTCCCCCCTGTTTACTTGCTCTTTCCTTGCAACTTGCACTTTGCCTAGTCCTCAGTTCTTTTCTGAAGTGAATCTTCCTTTTCTTTGGTTCAGGTTTAAGTCCACTCTCTTTTTTGCAAACAGGTAATCTTCCCGTCTCTGGCCCTCCCTACTATCATCTACCACCAGTGAGACATTCTAAAATGCAAATCTAATCACATTATTCTGCCAAAAAGTCATTGGAAGCCCCACCTTGCTGTCTTTAGCAAAAGACCAAATACAGCCTGTAGACAGGCTTTGTTTGGCCCTTACATCCAGAAAAAAGTTAGAAATGAGTCTCTAGAAATCAAAATCAGGAGCTTATATCTAAAAATCTAAACTTCTGGTCTCTCTTAAAAAATTAAAAATCGGAGTAATCTGACCCACATTTCCACCAGCCAGTAATCCATTTCTACTACCTAGTGCTCCCCCGTAGACGGGAAAGCTTTCTGTAGTTTGTCAGCCCATCAGCTTTATTCATTCATTTTACCTCCCTGGCTCCTGAAGACAGTTGATTCCACAAGCCCTGACCTAGAAAATAAGGCTAAACGTGTTAGCATGACATTCTTAATTTTTTCCTAACTTCCCTCCATTCATTCTTTTCAAATCAAGTTGTATTTTAGTTGGATGATAACATTTCAGTTCCTTCAGCCAGATTGTGATTTCCATAAGGAAAGGAAGTATGCTTTGTTTATGCTTTCATTATCAGCCCCGAACACAATTTCTAACACATATTGGGAAATCTGTGAAATTGAATCGAATGGTGTTGATGGTACTTTCGCAGACACACTGATTTTATGTGCCCGTGTAAGTGCTCAAAGTCAATACAGATGAAAGTATCCGCTCTCGGCACTATTGAAAAATCTTCAATCAAAACTTTATTCTCTACCAAAAATGAATCAAGAGAGTTATTTTGATTTACAAATAATCTGTTGTAGTACTATGAGGGTGGTAATGGTGGTGGAATTCTTCAACATAATCAATGTCCTGATTCCTTCCAGACTTTAATAGGAGTGAGAATTGGGACTTCCCTGACAATGTTACATGTTCTTCTTCTAGAGAATACAGAGAAGATAGGGCTTCCAGTTGGCTCTCATTCTTTCTTATGCAAGATATTGAAAGGCTTTCTGTTTGTTGATATCCATAAACCAGGAAATATTTATAAAATTTCTAAATAGATTTCCTAACTGTTGCTAGTCATGAAGGAGCGTTTTAAACTGATTCTCTAAGGTGTTTTGAGAATGATTCATTTGGTTATTGAAGAATCAAATACTGATAATTAATGGAATTTCTACTGTATTTCTTTATGGTTGGATTAAAACATGAAAATGTAAATGGGACTATTGAATGATCTTAGTCTAGAAGGATAAATTTTATAGTGTTCTTCATAATTAAGTCATTTTTTTAGGGTTGGAGGATGACCTTTCCACTGCATATTTAGTCCTGTTTTTCCAAAATGTCATATTGAACTTATTAAAAAAATACGTATCTACAATATCCCACAAAAATATTATTGCATGAAGTAGAGGTAGCTACTACTCATGTTAAAAAAGATCATAGATTGTTGTTGGCAAATAGAAAGAAATCCTATTTAATCCAAGACAGGGTGGTTCCTCTAGGTTACTCACTGATGAGACAATAACAATGGAAAAATTTGCATCATTGCTCTTTCTGGGCTCCGTTAAATTATTAAATTATGAACAAATTCTCTTTGTGATCTTGTTTTTTGTTGTTGTTCTTAAAGATTAAAAATATTCTGGACTGCTCTTTTTTTCATTGATAGTTAATAGTGATGATATTAGTTGTTTGTGATAAATTGTGTTGTGTTCCAAAAATAGTCATTATTTCCAGTACTCTTTGATTTTGTTTTTAGATATTGTTCTAGTATTGCTTTTTTTTTTTTTTTTTTTTTTAAGTTAGCCTCCATGCCCAGCAAGGAGTCCAGTACAGGCCTTGAACTCAAGACCCTAAGATAAAGACCTGAGCTGAGATAAAGAGTAAGACGCTTAATCAACTGAGCGACCCATGCACCCCAAGTATTTTTTTATTTTGTTATTTATAATGTTTAGTCCATACTCGTGGGGGAGGGAAAGAAGAATAAAAAACTTGGATAGACATAGTTCTTAGCCTCTTCCCTGTCTCCCCCGACCCCCTTTTTTTTTTTTTTTCCTAATTGAATTGACTAGAGGTTGCCCAGGGCATAGTGGGGGAATTTAGGAAATGAATGTAGGATATAACCATGACTCTTGTTAGTTTGAGATACTATCTGTATTAGAGTTTTCCAGAGAAACAATGCCAGTATATAAAGAGATTATAGTATAAGGTATTGGCTTACACAATTGTGGAGCCTGAGAAGTCCTACTGTCTGCCATTAAGTCTGGAGACCCAGCAAAACTGATGGTGTAGTTGAAAGGTCTGATGCCTGGAGAGCTGATGATGTAGCTTCCAGTCCAGGTTTGAAGACCTGACAATCAGAAGCACAGGGTATAGGAACGGGTCTGTGTCCCAGTTCAATTTACCAGGCAGAGTGAATTCAACTTTCATCTTCATTTTGTTCCATTCTAGCCCTCAACTGGTTGGTTAGGGTAATCTGTTTTACTCATTACACCAACTGAAATGCTAATCTCTTCTGTAAATACCCTCACAGACACACCCAGAAATAATGTTTAACTAGCTCTTAAGGCCTGCAGTCACCCATAAGTTGACACATAAGATGAATTATCACACCAGCTTTTATCAGTCTTGATACTGAGAATCTGATTATGGTCCTATATATTGATACTTTGATAATATTTCATGCTGTTACTATTATCCTGAAAGTGTGCTTATCCTGGGATTGATGTACTTGTGAAAAATATTGAATTTTTTATTAATGAGCTCCTTTTCATAACACTTCTCATATTATATAATGGGTACATCTTTACAAGTCTCTTTGCCAGCAGGGACACTGCTTTATTCCTCTTTGTTGTTTTGATGCATATATTAGTATCTGTTGAAAAATTCCTTAAAAAATGTTTGGTGAAGGAAATTATAAGGATAAACAATTCTTGGATATATAATAGTTTCTCGTTTTCATCTTGAAAGCAGTTCATATGATACCTATGAACTAGGGTAAATTGGGCAGTAGAATTGTTAGAAGTTTTTGAAATTCAAAGATTAAGGTCATAGCTTGTGGGTAAGGGAATCTCATCTAGATTATACTATTTATCTCATGTATATTTTGTTTTGTATTTAAGTACCAAGATTATGGATAACATTGTAAGGAAGGGAGGGAATTTGTAATTTTATGGCATTTTTGTAACGTGTGTTGTTTTTCTTCATATTTTTAGTTTTAGCTAAGAGGAAGTTATTCATGGGAAGGAAAACTTATATTAAAAAAAATGAGAATTTAAATGTGGTTGTCAGTTTTTCATAGGTATTTAAGTCCAGGATATGGCTATTAAAACCAGTTTAATTGTTACATTTGACAATTTCAGAATTTAAAGTAGGTTGTGAATTTCTGCTCATTTGGCCCAGATGTTGCTAAGATAGACAGTTAAAAGTGAAAGTCTCAGTTCATATGTTAAACAAATAGGAATTTGCTTTTGAGTAACCAGTCCAATAGATAGTCATCTCTAGAGAATATTTCTAGATTGTAGAGCCAAGTTGGTCAGATTTCTTAAGATCAGTAAGAGGAGGTATATGTATAGATGCCCTTTGAGGATGGAAGTATGCTAGGAATATCTGTACAGATGAGAGTATTTGGATCAAGCATAAGGTAAGGACATATCGGAAAACCACCTCTTTTGTCCCCCCCGCCCCAATAATACCTGGTTTCTAGCTCTTGTGGTTGATATATGATAAACTGAAATCTTAGCTTTTTCCAGTTTAAGAAAACAACCTAACCTCATGGGAATGTCTTTTATTTGCTTAAAATCACCACTTTAGTAATTCTAAGGAGATATGGAATGTGGCAATTCCTGTCCCTTAATACATAGAATCTTTTTGGGAAGAGTTTCTGTTAAGTCATTTCAAAAGCAGTCAGCTTTGGTGAGTGCTGTGAAGTGTGTAAACCTGGCGATTCACAGACGTGTACCCCTGGGGATAAAAATATATGTTTATAAAAAATTAAAAAAAAAAACAGTCAGCCATCCCCATGATCAATCCTTATGTAATTTATTTATTTATTTATTTAGGCTTGTGCCTTGATCCAGTTAATAATGATTGGGTGGCAAATCTGGGTTTATCCAAACCATGAACTTGTAAATGCTTGCCATGAACTTGTAGAAGTTTACTTACCCAGGTTAAAAATTAAATAAACTGGTTGGAACTACCTTTCCCAAAAGGAGCTGTGTATGTGACAGGCACATCAGGCATCATGGCCTCCTTCTTCAGTTTATAACGAAACATTGATTTATAAAATTACAATAATTTTTAAAGAGTTTACATTCTGTAGTTTCCTGACCTGGTAAATTAAAGGGAATTTTTTTTTTCCCTACCGTAATATATTATAACCATGACAGTAAGTGCAAAAGCATTTCTAGTAGTTGAACATAAATCTTTGATCTGACCTTTTGAGTCATACGATCAAAGAAGAGTTACCCTTCTAAAAATTTTATGAAATACTCATTTTGCATCTGACATTATTTCCCCATGGATATAACTCTTCATATAACTGTGTATCTCAGTGTATATTATGTTTTCGGATTGCCACCCTCCTTTCCACTGCTCCCTCGCTCTAGTTTTAGGGATTTATCCCTTAACACCCCGTTGAATAAATTGAGATTACTGCATTGTCAAAATACAGTAACTGCTATACCATTTGGACACTTTTGGCAATGACTAAGTGTTCCCATTCGAGAGCTGCTTTGTAAGAAACAGTTCACAGAGTGGAACTGTAGTACGCCAAAATAGTTGATTTCTTTTGGACTTAACTGAAACTAGGTTTCTGCTTTTAATATTTCCTAATGGCAAGGTGCTATTCTGTAACATGACTTATTTACATAGTTACCACAAAACACTTGATAGTTTATGCAGTAATGACATTATTTCATTGAAAACAGTAATTTTAGTACTGCAGTATTTCAACATTTTTGTCTGGCTACATTTTCACTTTGAGCTTTTAAAAGTTGAAAATTCATGCTTGGGATATGATGGTTTATCTTGATTTTTCTGAAATTAATTTATTCACCATGTAAGCCTTATAAAATACTTTCTTTACATTTATGCAAAACAGATATTCTGTCTGATGTATTTTTGTATAATGTAGATTGCCTTGTACTATACACATGGTAGGAGTGAAAAAATATTTAATTGAATTTCAAGTTTTTATGTAGGATTCTTACTGACTGCACTTCATATATTTCTTATATTATTTTAGTCTTAGATCCATAGAGCTCAAAATCTGAATTTATTACTATTAGCTCTAGAGAGACTTCTTATAGTCTTAGTACATATAGTATTATACTATCTTAAACTGTTACATTATTTTAGTCTTAGGTCCATAGAACTCAAAATCTGAATTTATTACTGTTAGCCCCAAGAGATTTCTCTATTAACTGACATAATGCCTGAAATTTAGTAAGTACCTAATAAATGTTACTTACTATTAAAAAAAATTGTGGTATAATTTGGTTTATTTCATCACATTGATGGAATATATTCTCTGAATATTTATTATTTTGAAGACATCAATTTATTGGTTTTTGGTATCCAGCATTATGATAGAAATCCAGTGCCATTCTATATCCTGATCATTCACATATAACCTGTTGTAATGCTCTGGAATTTCTAGGATTCTCTTTTTGTCCCAATCTGAAATTTAATGTTGTTATGTCTTGATAGGAGTCTTAAATTTTTAAGTTCAGTGTGCTGGGACCTTAGTAGGCTCTTTCTGTCTGGAAATTTCAGTTTATCTGTTTCTCCTACTATTTAAATTCCTCTTCTGTTTTGTTTTCTCTTTTGGCTAACTATTATATGGATATTTTTAAAAAAAGATTTTATTTATTGATTTGACAGACAGAGATCACAAGTAGGCAGAGAGACAGGCAGAGAGAGGAGGGGAAGCACGCTCCCTGCCAAGCGGAGAGCCCAATGCGGGGCTCCATCCCAAGACCCTGGGATCATGACCTGAGCCGAAGGCAGAGGCTTTAACCCACTGAGCCACCCAGGCACCCCAACTATTATGTGGATTTTAACTGATCTTCTTTTGGCTAACTCTATTATATGGATTTTCACTGAATCCTGTACTGTACTTACCCTCTAATTTTCTTATAATTTCTCTCCTATTTTCCATCTGTTTCTCTATTTGCATGACATTGTATGTGTGTATGTGTGTGTGTGTGATTTATGCAGCCCAGAGTTTTATTCTTTGATACCTCAAGTCAGTAAGTATGGTTTCTGTTTGTTCTATATTAGCTCTAGGATGGGGGTGAATGCCCTGTGAGGAACTCACGGAAGCATGGTTCTTACCCCGTTTTAGAACCTTCCAGTTGCTGCCTGCCGTCAGTCACTCTTCGGTCCCTTGACAGGTTTTGTGTTCTGGTTTTTGGTTCAAAGTTTTATAATTGTTACCTCCAGGAGAATTAGTCTAATATAGCTTACTTTGCCATTACCTGAACTGGAACTACCTGAGTGTTAGTTCTTTCTTTCTTTCTTTATTTTTAAGATTATATTTATTTATTTGACAGAGAGAAAGAGATCACAAGTAGGCAGAGAAGGGGGAAGAGAGAGAGAGAGAGGGAAGCGGTCTCCCTCTTGAGCAGAGAGCCCGATGTGGGGCTCAATCGCAGGACCCTGGGATCATGACCTGAGCCAAAGGCAGAGGCTTTAACCCACTGAGCCCCTCAGGCACCCCTGAGTGTTAATTCTTAATTACATTTTTCTTTGCAAGAAAATTCAATTAATTGCATAGTTACTATCCATTGTGCTCTTCAGTTCTCAAGTACCAATAGATGATTCACCCCCAAAAAAAAAAACCTTGAAAATTTAAAAAATATTTTTTAGACTAATACTTTGTTTTTATCTTGTTTCTAGGTAAATAAGGGAATAAATCAAAGTAAATATTATTAGTTTTCTCCATAAATATTTTGGATAGAAATTTATTTCCTAGGGGCGCCTGGGTGGCTCAGTGGGCTAAATCCTCTGCCTTTGGCTCAGGTCATGATCTCAGGGTCCTGGGATCGAGCCCCACATCGGGCTCTCTGCTCAGCGGGGAGCCTGCTTTCCCCTCTCTCTCTGCCTGCTTGTGATCTCTGTGTGTCAAATAAATAAAATCTTTAAAAAAAAAAAGAAAGGAAAAGAAATTTATTTCCTAAAAATCTGCCATTGAATTATAATAGATAGATTTTTTAGGATTCTTAGTACTTTTTTTTTTTTTTAAAGATTTTATTTATTTATTTGACAGAGAGAGATCACAAGTAGGAAGAGAGGCAGGCAGAGAGAGAGGAGGAAGCAGGCTCCCTGCCGAGCAGAGAGGCTGATGCGGGGCTTGATCCCAACACCCTGAGATCACGACCTGAGCTGAAGGCAGCGGCTTAATCCACTGAGCCACCCAGGCGCCCCTTTTTTTGTTTTTTTAAAGTAGGTTCCACACCCAGTGTGGAGCCCAGTGCACAGCTTGAACTCTCAACCCTGAGATCAAAATCTCAGCTGGAGATCAAGAGTCAGATACTTAACTGACTGAGCCACCCAGGTGTCCCCTTAGTAAATATTTCTGAATGAAAAAAAATATGGCAGAAGAGATTTTAATCCATAATTTTTAAAAGGCAACTATTAAGCTTTGAAATTTTTTTAGAAGTAAATTCATAAACCATACAGAAAAATGAACATACTTTGTCTTTGATTTCATGTTTCATCATTTCATTTAAGTTGAGGATTTAAAGATACTTGGTGCTTTTATGATTTTTTGAGGATCACTAATTTTGAGTTTATTAGTTTATGATAATTGATTTTACGGATATTAGAGTTACAGTTAACACAATTTTTTATGAAAATACTTTGTTTCCAAAACATTTCTAATGTCAGTATCATGACTTTTAACCAGTCATGCTATTTCATCAAAAAATATCATTAAGTGCTTTGGGGCAGGATAGGGGAGGTTGGCCTTAAGTTTCTAAAACTTTTAAATGACCAAGGGCCAGAATTTTATAATCAGAAAAAAAAAAAAATACAAGAGTCTACTCTTTTAATTTTCCTGGAGAATGTTATGACAGACCTGAGCAATTGTTACTTAACAGGATAAACTAAGGTTTAAGTTCTGAAATAAATGATCCATGCCATTTCATCCTATGTTTTATTAACACATTTCCTAATTATCCCATAGCAGGATATTTTATTATAAGTTTTGTCCAGTGTTTGCTTGCTTACTATTTCTGTGGGGCCTTAGAAACTAAGCAAAGCAGTGATCCCAGCCCCAGTGACATTTTTCTCTGTCATGGCCACTCTGGAATGCTGCTGTGTTAAAATAATCACCCATTCTTAAAAGAAAATCAAATTCAAACTGTCTTAAGAGAGTGAAGTTTTTTGTGCCCTTAGGTGTTACTTCTATTGTGATTTGTTTGCAAAATCCTTCACAATCAGTGCTTAGGTTTTTGTTCATGAATCTTCTATAGGATAAGTCATTATTTTTGAAAACTGGTTACAAATTGCTTGTGCAGTACTACACTGAAAATAAATGCCAGTTTTGGGTTTCTAAAATAGAGATTTCTAAGTTTCCCATGGATCATGTAATTCTTTTGATATGACCAAGGTATCAAAAATAAGGTGGATAAACAGTTGCATTTATATTTCTATCTAAGATCATCTGGTAGTCTTATCAGTTGCAGTGGAGGGAGTCTGGTTTAAAAAAAACAATGAGAAACTTAAACAAAAGACAGAAAAATAACTTTTTTAAAAAAGATTTTATTTATTTATTTGACAGAGAGAGAGAGAGATCACAAGTAGTCAGAAAGGCAGGCAAAGAGGGAAGGGGAATCAGACTCCCTGCTGAGCAGAGAGCCCAATGCAGGGCTCGATTCCCGGACCCTGAGATCATGACCTGAGCCGAAGGCAGAGGCTTAACCCACTGAGCCTCCCAGGCACCCCCAAAATAATTCTTGATTAGGTGAAGAAACATAATGATCCTGAATGGAGGAATTATACTGTTAATTCATATTGGAAATAAGTTAATTCCTTTTTTTTTTTGAAGATTTTACTTATGTATTTAACACACAGAGGGAGATCACAAGTAGGCAGAGAGGCAAGCAGAGAGAGAGGGAAGGGCAGACTCCCCACTGAATATAATTCCTTATACAATAATTTGAAAATGAATAATTACAAACAAAGTTCCTAGTATTTTTTTAGTTGCTTTTTTTGTTTGTTTTTGGCTTGTCTGAAATTCACAGTCAAAATTCCTGGAATGTGCTTGGCAAAATTAGATAATACAATATTGAGAAAAGGAATTATGAGATCTTTAATCTTTAATGGTAAAACCTATTATAAAGCCGTAATAATTAAAAGAGCATCCTAGCACTAGTAAAAGAATTGTGAACAATGGTATGAAAGCGGAAACTCAAGAAAATACTTAAGTATACATAAAAATGTAGTTTCTAATAATCGCAGCATATTATGTCAGTAGGGAGAGAATGGTTCACTGAGTAAATGGTGAGGAAACATTGATAATGTATTTGGAGAAATAAAAATGAAAATATAGGTAAATAGTAACTTTCTCTGATTTGCAAACCTTGAAAGGAAACTATTATTATTTTTTTAAGATTTTATTTTTAAGTAATCTCTATACCCATTGTGGGATGAAACCTATAATCCCGAGATCAGGAGTTGCATGTTCTACTCACTGAGCCAGCCAGGAACCCCACAGGAAACCAATTTTAGATTTGACTACATTAAAATGTAAGTGCTCTATTAGTAATATTGCCAAACCAACAAATATTTGCAGCATTTATGACCAAGTATTGATTCACCCAGTTAACAAACATATTTTGAATCCCTACTGTGATCATGGGGAAGGGAGACAATAACTATTTATAAATAAAATGAATTAAGATGATGACTGCTATGAAGATTGTAAGATATTCTTAATACCTTTACTATTGATATTTCTTTGTAGGATTATATGGAGGGTTCTGAAATGCTTATATCATAGTTAAGGTAGTAAAGACAGTGTTTCCAGAGATAACATTGAATAGAGACTTGAATAAAATATAAGAGGAAGCTATGTGCAATTCAGGGAGAAGAACATGCAGGAAGAATATGCAAAGACTCATAGTTTCCTGTTACCACTGTAACAAAGTACCAGAAACTTAGTGGTTTTCTTATTTCTTTCAGCATCAAGCTTCTGCCAGCCTTCCTTGGCCTGTGTCCATATCATTCCAATATCTGTTTTCATCATCACACTCTCTTTGCTCAATTTGATCTCCTGCTTCCCCTTTATAAGGACCCTTGTGTTTACATTGGGCCTCCTGGATAATCCATGATAATAGCCCCATCTCAGGATCCTTGATTTAATCACATCTGCAAAGTCCCTTTTGCTGTATAAAGTAATATTTACAGATTCTGGATAATAGGATGTGGGCATCACTGGGGGTTAGTTATTACCATAGACCCTGTTACACTGTATTTATTTTTAAATAAAATAAAACAAATAACCAGAAACTTAGTAGCTCAAAATAACATAGATTCACTATTCCATGTTTCAGTAGGTCAAAAGTCCCACACAGCGGCATCTGGGTGGTTCAGTCAGTTAAGGGTCCATCTATTGATTTTGACTGAGTTCATGAGCTTGGGGTTGTGGGACTGAGCCCTGCGTGGGGCTCTATGCTCAGCATGGAGTCTGCTTGAGATCGTCTCTCTCCCTTTCCCTCTTCCCCTACCTCCTCCCCTAAATTTATGGGCTCACTTTCTCTAAAGAAAGAAAAAGAGAAAAACAGAAAGAAAAGAGCATCTTTAAAAAAAAAAGTCCAACATAGTAGTCTCACCTAGCTAAAATCAATGTGTCAGCAGGACTATATCTCTTTCTGGAAGCTGTACAGAAGAACCCAATGCCTTGCCTTTTTTGAGCTTCTGGAAACCACCCACATTTTGGTACGTGGTCTCCTTCTGTCTTCAAAGCCATCAATTTAGCATCTTTCCGTGCTTCTTTTCAAATTTCATGTCCTTCTCACTGTAGCTGAGAAAGGAAGGTTCTCTGATCATAAGGATTTATGTGAATAGATTGGGCTCATCCTGATAATCTACAATGATCTCCTCATCTCAAGGTCTTTATCCTTAACACATAAGCAAAGTCCTCTTTTCACAGCAAAAGTAACATATTCACAAGTTACAGAAAGTAGGGTGTAGACATTTTGGGGGTAGCACCATTACATTTGGGGGAAGCTGCCTGTTACATATGGGAATAATTGACCTATTCAAGTGAGAGATGCAGCTAGAGAGGTACTCATAGGCCAGATTATAAAAAAGCCTTTTTGTGTATTGGAGTATTTAAAGAGAAAATGGGTTGTAATAAAATGAGGAAACAGTTCAGTGCTGTTCCAGAAAACTTCCTGTATCTGTGCTATCTGACATAGCTGCTACTAGCCACATGTCGCTGTTGAACCCTGAAATGTGACTTGTATTATAGAGGAGCTCAGTTTTTAATTTTGGCTAATTTAAACTTAAATAGCTCACATGTGGCTAGTAACTATTGGAAGCAGGACCATTGGAAGATACTGCATATATTTTTGGAGAAATTTTGCTGTAACAGAAGCAGAAAAATGAACAGTAGCTAGAATTAGAAATGACATTAAGGAGGTTTGGTTTTGTTTTTAGACTGCTAATATTGAAGCACATTTGTATTAATTATGTATTGTTGAGTACCAGATTATTACAGACTTGGTAGCTTGAAACCGTGCACATTTATTATTTCATAGTTTCCGTGGGTCAGAAATCCAGGCGTGGCTTTGCTAGGACTCCTGTGAAAGCTGTAATCAAGGTTTGGCCAGAGCTGCAGTCTCATCTCAAGGTGAAAGATCTGTTTTTAAGATCATGTTGATGTTGGCACAATTCGGTTCATTGTAGCCTGTTGGACTGAGGACCTCAGTTTCTTGCCGGCTGTGATGGTTAACTTTATGTGTTAACTTGGATGGGCTGCAAGGGCCTAGATATTATATGGTGGTCAAACACTATTCTGGATGTTTCTGTGAGGAAGATTTTGGATGAGATTAAAATTAGGTCAGTGGACTTTGGGGACCACAGAAAGCCCTCCAAATAAGGGATGACCCCAGTCAGTCAGTTGAAGGCCTGAACAGCACAAAAGCCTGATCTCTCCAGAACAAGAGGGATATCTGTCGAGAGATTTCACTGACTCTTCCTAGATTTCCAGCCTCCTGGGTCCACCCAACAGATTTTGGACTTACCTATCTTCATAATCATGTAAACCAATTCCTTGCAATAAGTCTTCCTACGTGTATAAACATCTTATTGTTTCCTTATCTTTAGTGAACCCATCTAATGCACTGGCTATTGGCTAGAGACTTCCCATGGTTTTAAGATGATTATTTGTCAGAGATCACTCTCTGTTCCCTGTTGCATGGGCTTCTCCAACATAGCTGCTAGTGTCATAAAAGGAAAGACTCTATTAGCAAGATGGATATTATAATCTTTTTTCTTTTTTTAAAGATTTTATTTACTTATTTGACAGATGGAGATCACAGAGAAGCAGGCAGAGAGAGAGGAGGAAGCAGGCTCCCTGCTGAGCAGAGAGCCTGATGCAGGGCTTGATCCCAGGACCCTGAGATCATGACCCGAGCCAAAGGCAGAGGCTTTAACCTGCTGAACCACCCAGGCGCCCTGGATATTATAATCTTCTGTAGCTTAATCACGGAAGTTATATATGTCACCTTTGCTGTATTCTGTTGGTTGGAAGCAAATCACAGGCCTTCCTGCACTTGAGGGGAGGGGATTACATAGGGTAGGAGTCCCAGGAGGCTGAGATAATCAGATGCAATCTTAGAGGCTAAGTGCTGTGTGCTATTTAAGCAGTCATTTTCCTGCATATAACTTTCCAATGGCTTTTTGTTATAATTGGAATAAATGTTCAACTTCTTACTGTGGCCTACAAAGTCCTGTGTGACCTAGTCTCTTGTCTACCTTTTCCATCTCATCTGCTGTGTAGTCCCCCTAAGTTTTTGCAAGGTCTTGTTCCCTGACCACCATATCCAAAGATATGCTGCCCTCCAGTCACAATCAATTACCTCTTTTATTTCCTTCTTTGATTCTACAGCTATGTGAAATTATAATCATTGTGTACCATCAACGCTTTCCAAGAGAACAGACACATTGTTTTCCTTTCCCACAGCAGTGTCTCCAATACCTGGTATATAGTACATACTCAGAAAGTCTGATAAATGAATGAATGAATGTATTCTGTATTTCACCATGTAAGAATGGGGATACTAACTTTGACTCCCCCTAAACTTAATTCCTAATAGTCTGTTGTTAACCAGGAGCCTTACCAATAACGTAAACTGTCTCCTAACACATATTTTATACTTTATATGTATTATATACTATATTACAATAAAATAAGCTAGAGGAAAGAAAATGTTTCTAAGAAAATCTTAAGGAAGAAAAAATAAATTTACAGGACGGTATTATAAAAAATCCACGTGTAAGTGGACCTGTGCCCTTCAAAACCATGTCGCTCAAGGGTCAGCTGTACCATACAAATAATTAACTCTGCTGTAAATTATGGAATTTAAGTATTACTAGCTAAACAATACTGATCTCAGCCATTGTAGCAAATGTAGCACATGCATGCAGATGTTAATATTAGGGGCACCTGTGGGTGGGGGAGCATGTATGGGAACTGTCCCCATTCTATTATTCTGTAAAACTGAAAGTGCTCTAAAAAAAAAAAAAAGCCTACTAACTTAAGGGAAAAAAATTGGGGATACTTATGTGTAATATGTAGCCACTATCCTTTTGCAGCTTTTAGCATACTGCAAAAAAAAAAAAAAAAAAGTAAATACTGCAATGCTCTGTTAGCTATCCATACTTACTCACTAGACCACCCAAGTGTAACTGAGTGAACAGTGAATGTCTAGTGGAAAATTCAGGGAAGAGCTAGTATAGTAGTGAGGGGGATGAGCAATGAATTCTGTTTTGGCATTTACAGTTTCAGGTTTGCATAGGTCATCTTGCTGGCACCATTCCAAAAAGGAGTTAAATGTGTATGTAAGTCTGCAGTTTAGGACAGGCCTCACCTACATATACATTTGGCAGATTTCAATTTATCTGTAATAATGGAGGCTGTGATTGTGGATAACCCTATAAATATAGAGGAAAAAGAAAAGTAGGTCAAGAGACCATGCCAAGAAACATTACCATTTAGCATCTAACTGGAAGACAGAGAAGCATATTGCACAGATGTGATTAGATAAGTATTAAGAGATTTAGAAGAGTGTCAGGGAATCTAAGGCAATATTTCTTTATCACTACCTACTACCCAAAATAAAGTAACAGGGAAATAATACGCAACTGCTGCTCTCTATCCCCCTCCCCCAATCCAGTTACTATAAAAAACGTTCCAGTTGATTGTAAATCCCCGTGTAGTATAATTTTTCATTGTTAATTTTAACTCTTAATTAGGCTGAGATAAATCTGAATTTTACTATATTTCTCATGAACCGAAAGAATCATCATCTATTTTAAGACAGTAGTGGAGTGAACATTTATAGTCATTCAAAGTAAAAGTAACTTCTAAGATTCGCTTACCACATAGGCTTTGGATTTTTTGTTGTGAAGGATTCTCTGACTTCTACCAAAGATTTTTACAATTATGAGGACCAGAATAAGAATTCTTAGATGATGTTTAATCTATTAAAGCACATAGCATGGCCTTAAAATTCTAATAATTTTGTTTGCACTCTAATTTGAGATCAGAGTATTTTTCACTTTTAGGTTATTGCATTTAGATCCTACAGGATCTAAAATATACAGAGCCTTCCTTGATCATAAAATCATCTTGAGATATTTAAACATTTTTTTTTATGAACTATAAGAAATTTGGGCAAGGAAATAGTAAAAAAGGTGAGATTACTGGTCTCATACTATATGTAGCTCTTTTATCTTTTTTAGAAGAAGTCCTTATCAGTATTCTTTTCTAAGTTCTACATGTCTTAGAAAAGAAACGTTACCAGTTGTCAGCCTTAAGAAATTACTGCATCAGGAGGTATATTTGTAATGTTACTTATTTAAATATGAAATAAACATTTCAACAGGCCACTAAACCGAAGAGTTCATTACATGTATCTTAGTAGAAATATATTTGATCCAAATTATGAGCAAGTGATAATTAAAATAAGTAGGGCAAAGTAATACAGTTTGGTCTCTTTTTTTATTACAGAACTTGACTGATTTCCTACAATTACTGAATTTTGTGACTGTGTATTATAATGTCTAGGTATATGCAACTATGTATTTGTCTAAAATAGGTAAAACATTCTGAATTATAAACTATAATGGGCAGGCTTTTCTTTTTTAGTGTACACATATCTAGGTATAGCCAAACTTTTTTCTGATAGGAATAAATTAAAAACACATACTGAAAAAAATGAGTTCCTCTCTGCTGTCATTTGCCTAGTAATAACAATCAAGATATCTTTATTTCTCCTTTTCATTTAGCTTTACATTTTGGTTCCCAGGACAGTAGCAAAGAGTAATTCTGCAAGGTTATTTAGACTACTTGGATAATATATCAATACTCAAATTCTTTAATTGAAGTTTGATTGATATTCTAAGGAGAATATCAACCGACACTATGATAACTCTCCCTCCCCAGAAACATTCAGAAGGGCCACAAACAATCCCCCAGGAATTGGTTAATGGTTATTTATAGTGTTTATTTTGTATAATTTACTAATGCTATATAGTCTCTTTAATTTGGTCACTCCAAAGAAGCTGAAAACTGAGTATATAATTTTATAACATTCTTTAAAAAAATCTGACAAAAAATAATCTGTGTAGGTTTTATTAAACATATATATTAGCATAGTATCAAGTCATGATACAGTTTCTTAGCATGCATTTTTTTGTTTTAATTATACTATTCAATAAGAAAACTTTGTTATATTCTTATACTATTTAAAAATATTTCTTAATTTGTATTCAGAGCATCAGGGCCCAATTTTTATTTGTTTGTTTGTTTTGTTTTTAAGTGGACTCTGCTCCCAGTGTGGAGCCCAGAGTGGGGCTTGAACTCACAATCCTGAGATCAAGACCTGAGCTGAGATCAAAAGTTGGACACTTAACTGACTGAGCCACCCAGGTGACCCATTGCCATTGTCTCAGTTTTTCATTTGCTTGCCCCATTATAATTACATTCCTTTATTAATAAGGATTATTCAAATAAAAAATTGAAGTCTCTGTGTAGTGCTTAATATTTGCATAGAGCTGTGCAAGTTACTGTCTAGGTGGTGGAAGAGAAATACAAGATAGACCTTCCGATCTTAAAGAACTAGAAAGCTAGAGCTAGCTTAAAGAGCTAGACTACATTTCTGAAACAACCAGAGGAAAATATAGGGAGGATGACAGGAGGGAAAAATTGAGAGACAGACTCTGAAGTATTAAGAATAGAAAGGTCAGTATAGACTAAAGTAGTTATAGAGAATGTGACCTGGACTTTGAAGTGGTAAGGAGGTATGGTATTTAATCCTGGCCTTAAGAATTGACAGATATCCAGAATAAACAAAGCCTGGGCCAAAAAAAAAAAGGAAAAGTTCTCTGAAATTGAGAATTTTTAATGCAGGTCAAGTTTTGAAAATGCTATTATTTGTTTGTTTTAATATCTAAAATTATGACACTTTGGAACCAACTAGTGCAAACTCCTATTATTATCAACATTTTAAAGGTTAATTGTTCTCAAATTTTTTACGCAGAAAAATAAAGATGTGGTTTAAAATTTTAGATTACAAACGGAATGAAGTGCCTAGTATAGGTCTATGTACCGAATTATCTGTAAGATTCTGAGAACTGACTACAAAAAGAAACTTTTTTGTCCATGCCTCTAAAGGGGAGACATGCTTTCAGGATGCCTTTAATTTGAGGTTTCTGATTCTGGTGTACCATTTGAAGTCCCAATTTTATAGTGTAGATTATTTTGAAATTATAGAACTAATAATTAAGGAAAAGCTGTGCTAATAGCCTTCTATATTAAACAAAAAGTTAAAGTAGAAGTTTTTAAAACCATGGCATCCATACAGTGTGGTTTTTGTGTAAATTTTCTTTTTTTTTTAAAAAAATAATACTTTAGGGAGTGCCTGGGTGGCTCAGTGGGTTAAAGCCTCTGCCATTGGCTCAGGTCATGATCCCAGGGTCCTGGGATCGAGCCCCACATCAGGCTTTCTGCTAGGTAGAGAGCCTGTTTCCCCAGCTCTCTCTCTCTGCCTGCCTGTGATCTCTTTAAATAAATAAATAAATAAATCAAATCTAAAAATAATGCTTTTTAAAGTTGCCTCTTTTTATATGTGGGCTAGTATAAAGATTTGCTGGATATGGGGTGCCTGGGTGGCTCAGTTGGTTAAGCATCGGACTCTTAATTTCAGCTTAGGTCATGATCTCAGGATCATGAGATCAAGCCCTGCCATCAGGCTCTATACTGGGGCATGGGTCCTGCTTAAGAATCTCTCTCTCCCTCTCTCCCTCTCTCCCTTTGCCCCTCCCCACTCCCAACACCCATCCACCCCCTCCTGGAGCTCTCATGCTCTCTGTCTCTGTTTAGGAAAAACAAAAAACAAAAAAACAAAACAAAACAAAACCCTAGGGTGTCTTGGTGGCTTCAGTCAGTTAAGTGTCTGTCTTTTGATTCAGCTCAGGTCGTGATCTCAGGGTCTTTGGATTGATCCCCCGTTGGGCTCTGTGCTCAGCACAGAGTCTTTTTGTCTCTCTCCCTCTGCTCCTTCCCAGACCTGTGCTCTCTCTTTATCTCTAAAATAAATCTTCTTTAAAAATTGGCTTGAGGGGCGCCTGGGTGGCTCAGTAAGTTAAAGCCTCTGCCTTCGGCTCAGATCATGATCCCAGGGTCCTGGGATCGAGCCCCTTATCAGGCTCTCTGCTCAGCAGGGAACCTGCTTCCTCCTCTCTCTCTGGCTGCCTCTCTGCCAACTTGTGATCTCTGTCTGTCAAATAAATAAATAAAATCTTAAAAAAAAAATTGGCTTGATACAGGTTAGAGTGCAGAAATATTTTATGCTTCTGACTTCATTAGGTCTGATAAAAGGCCCTAATCAAAGTTCAGTGCATATGTCCCCTTACATCTTCAATGATGTGGAAAGGCTGGAACAGCAGGAGTGAAAGTAGAAGGAAGCTTTATGCTGTGAGTCTGAACTGTGTGTTTTACAGGAAGGGTGGTCCAGTCAGATGGTCAAGTAAATTTTGTTTCTTGTATTGAATTTCTAGATACTTCTTGAATATGTTTATTGTTTAGACTATCATGTTCACATCCATTAAAGGACCAAAAACTAGTGAATATAATTAGGAAATAGAAGCAGGAAATAGTTGCCTATTCCTAAGAAGAAATGATATTCTAAGTTTATTCTGTAGTGATTAGCCAAGAGATTTAAGACTTGTCTTTTGGAATTTGAATATATAGGTTTATATGATATTTTGAAAGAAATTGCTTATTAGTGATTTAGAATTGGTTCCTTCTTCCTTTGCCATCTAAAATAGATGAATAGGCAGCTGGACTTATGCTTGTCTGTGCATTTGTATTTTACCAATTACTTTATTCAGTATAAAAGTGATATGATATGAATTCATTATCTATTTGGCATTGTTGAAATTTCCAAATAATGAAAAACTCTTTTCTTTTTAAAAATGCCCTTCTTAGTCAAAGCTGCCTGACAGTTGTGATAATGAGAGAATACAGAGTCATTTTATAGATTTAGGTTTTACTGATAACATAGTCTATTATATAACAATAAGCTTAATTTTTCTTTTTTATATCAATTCAGAGTTATATTCTATATATTCTGTAGGTGTTCTTTAACTTTTGTGTGTATGTGTTTAGTATACTAAGAAAAGCCTCAAAAAGTAAACGCTTTGATTTATTTTTCCCCTTAAATTTACTTTCAAATTATATATTCTTTATACACATAAACCTTTCTTTTTATATGTGTGTATATATTTTTTTCTTTCTTTTTTTTTTCTTTTTAGAGAGTGAGGTAGGGAGGGGCAGACGGAGAAGGGCAGAGAGAGAGAGAGTCTTAAGCAGGCTTCTGGCCCTGAGTGGAGTCCAGTGTGGGCTCTATCTCATGCTCCTGAGCTTTGACCTGAGCAGAAATCAAAAGTTGGACTCTTTAACTGGCTGAGCCACCTGTGCACCCCAGATAAACTGTCTTATTTAAACTCCTATGCTTTTAAAAAGACTCATGTTTAGTTATATATGAAAACTGCAAATGTTTTAGGCCTTTAAAGTGCATGAAAAATAAATGAGTAAATAAAAAATGACAAATAGTTTGAAATAATTTGAACTGAAAAAATAAAACTTCTTAGACTTTTTCTAGGTTTTCATTTGGTAAACATTGCTTAAAGTGCTTGATTTTGCTTACATATATAAGCCTAATATAATTGGGTGTACTCATTGAAATAAAGGACAATTTTTCTTAGTCTGATTTCCCTGTTGATAAGAAATAGGAAAAGGTGAGATAAAACAAAATTAAACAGACATATCTGCTTAGATCTCAAAAACACACACAAATATGTAATTTTTTTTTTTTATGGCAAGAGCAGTGCTATTCAGTCCTCTAAAATGTGCTATAATCCTGGAGAATATTAATATTCTTTGTTTTCTTTTACATTTTAAGTGAATGTCAGTAAGGCTTCTTATTTCCTAGGAAGCATCAGTAGTTAAGCCTTTTGGCAGATTTTTTATAGTATTTTTTTTAAGATTTTTTTTTTAAGATTTTATTTATTTATTTGACAGACAGAGATCACAAGTAGGCAGAGAGGCAGGCAGAGAGTGAGAGGGAAGCAGGTTCCCCACTGAGCAGAGAGCCCAAAAAGGGGCTGGATCCTAGGACTCTGAGATCATGACCTGAGCCAAAGGCAGAGGCTTTAACCCACTGAACCACACAGGCACCCCAGGTTTTTTGTAGTATTAAGTAAGACATGAACTTCCATTTTCTACCTGAAAATTTAAAGTAAATTAGTAACCACAATTTGTCCAGAAAAGTTTACTTTGTGGGGTTAAACACCCAAATAGTTGCTAAATTATGCCTAAATGATCCTAAAAATTCCTGAATACCCTAAGTATTTCTAAGTTATATAAATTCACTGAAATGTCTTATAAAATGCCAGGTAGATTGCAAATATCAGGTTTTCTCTTTATTGACTTTCAGCTTTATTTCTAAATTGAGTAATAGGAATTTTTCTCAGAATTATCAGTCACCGTTAAATATTTCTCAGTTTGAATATAATATATTTATAGAAATAATCTTTCAAAAGCAAGACATTTTAGAAATGTTTCTATTAGATGAATACTATAGTAGAAATTACTGATCTGGAAGCCCCAAAAAACAAAAACAGCAAAAACCCTTCAGTTTCGCTCTCAGTTCTGCCACTCACTCAATGTTATTAGAGTCTTTTAAGAATTATGTGTAGATATTGAATGTGTAAATTGCTCTGGAGAGGATAGTTATTTTAACAGTGTTTATTCTTCTAATCCATGAACATGGAATGTTTTTCCATCTTTTTGTTTCTTCCTCAGTTTCTTTCATAAGCAGTCTGTGGTTTCTAGAGTATAGATCCTTTACCTCTTTGGTTACATTTATTCTGAACTATCTTATGGTTTTTGGTGCTATTATAAATGGAATTGATTCTCTAATTTCCCTTTCTGCAGTTTCATTGTTAGTGTATGAGAAAGCAGCAGATTTTTCACACATTGAGTTTTGTATCCCACCACATTACTGAATTGCTGTATGAGTTCTAGTAATTTGGGGATGGAGTCTTTTGGGTTTTCCACTTAAAGAATCATGTCATCTACAAAGAGAGGTTGACTTGTTCTTTACCAACTTGGACGCCTTTTATTTCTTTTTTGTTGTCTGATTAACGAGGCTGGGACTTCTAGTACTATGCTGAACAATAGTGGGGAGAGTGGGCATCCCTGTTGTGTCCTTGACATTAAAAAGATGATAATGATATTCACTGTGAGTTTTCATAGATGGTTTTTATGCTATTGAGGAATGTTCCCACTATCCCTATTCTCTGAAGAGTTGGATTCAGGAATGGGTGTTGTAAAACTGGACAGCTACCTATAGAAGAATGAAACTGGACCATTCCCTTACTCAATGTACAAAGGTAAACTCAAAATGGATGAAAGACCTCAGTGTGAGACAGGAGTCCATCAAAATCCTAGAGGAGAGTATAAGCAATAACCTGTTGGACGTCAGCCACAGTAACTTCTTTCAAGACATGTCTCCAGAGGCAAGGGAAACAAAAGTGAAAATGAAGTTTGGGGGCTTCATCAAGATAAAAGGCTTCTGCACAGCAAAGGGAATAGTCAAAAAAAACTAAGAGGCAACACACGGAATGGGAGAAAAATTTGCAAATGGCATTACAGATAAAGGGCTCATATCTAATATCTATAAGGAACTTTTCAAACTCAGCATTCAAAAAAGAAATAACCCAGTCAAAAAATGGGCAGAAGACATGAACAGATACTTCTCCAAAGAAGACATACAAATGGCTAACAGAGACATGAGAAAATATTCAACTTCATTAGCCATCAGGGAAATTAAAATCAAAACCACAATGAGATACCACCTTACGCCAGTTAGAGTGGCAAAAATTAACAAAACAGGAAACAACAAATGTTGGTGAGGGTGTGGGAAAAGGGGAACCCTCCTGCACTGTTGGTGGGAATGCAAGCTTCTACAGCCACTGTGGAAAGCAGTATGGAGGTTCCTCAAGATGTTAAAAATAGAGCTACTCTGTGGCCTGCAATTGCACTACTAGGTATTTACCCCAAAGATGCAGATGTAGTGAAAAGAAGGTGCACATGCACCCCAATGTTCATAGCAGCAGTCTCCATAAGAGCCAAACTGTGGAAGGAGCTGAGATGCCCTTCAACAGATGAATAGATAAAGAAGATGTGGTACATACATACAATGGAATATTTTTTAGCCATCAGAAAGGGTAACTACTCAGTATTTGCATTGATGGGGATAGAACTGGAGGAGATTATGCTACCTGAAAGGAGTCAAGCAGAGACCTACAATTACATGGTTTCACTTATATGTGGAACATAAGCGGTAGTACGGAGGACCACAGGGGAAAAAAGGGAAATCCGAAGGGAGAGAAATCAGAGAAGGAAATGAACCATGAGAGTCTTTGGACCCCAGGAAACGAACTGAGGGTCTCAGAGGAGAAGGGAATGGGGGAGGGGGTAACAGGAGAAGGGAATGGGGGAGGGGGTAACAGGTAACAGGTGATGGGTATTAAGGAGCACACATGTTGTGATGTGCACTGGGTATTATATGTAACTAATGAATCATTGAACACTACATCAAAAACTAATGATGTACTATATAGTGGCTAACTGATCATAATTAAAAAAGGTAAAAAATATTATGTGTAGGTTGTGAATCTAATTCTTCCTCTTACTAGTTTTTAAATTTTTATTTTTTTATTATTTATTTTTAAAAGACTTATTTATTTAAGAGAGACAGAGAGAGTGTGTGTGGGGGCAAGGGGCAGAGGAACAGAATATCCAAAAAGATTCCCCATGAGCAGGGAGTCCTACGTAGACCTCGATCTCACAAGTCATGAGATCAGGACCTGAGCAGAACCCAAAAGTTGGATGCTTAACGGACTGAGCCACCCAGGTACCCCACTAGTTTTTTAATTAGGTTATCTTCTTATGTCAGGAAATAGCATAATAGCATAGCATAGCAGGATTTTGCCTATATTCCTTCAATATATTAGATAATGATTCTGAACCACAGTTTACTAATTTATGAAGTGGATATAATAGTTTCATTTTGGTGATGATTAGATGAGTTGTATGTGTGTTATGCCTGAGTTAAATTTCAACTGTGAGATGTGGTAACTATATAATAATAGTTATCATGTTAAAAGTCTTATATTTAGCTGTTATAATAATTTTAATAGTAAGGATAATTATGATTGTGATTAAATAACTGTATTTCATTATCTTTATCTGCTAAATGAGGAGAACTGGTATCCCCTTCTAAATTCCATACTATAAATTCCATACTATAATACCATATTATACTATTTTATTTTAAAGTGCCTTCTAGTAGAGGATGTATTTTTGTAAGTCTTACCTTTGTGAAGAAGTAAGATGTATACAAACTTGACATTGGACAGTATTATTTGTGATTTATTTGGTTTTTGATACAGAAGTAATTACTGAGTGGTGCCCCCGGGTTTATCAGTTCCCTAAAATGCTGTATTTCTTTTAACTATTGCCAGAATTTTCCTTTCTTCAGAAATAAATTATGTCACTTATTCTGTGTTACTGTCACTAGTAATAGTAAGTACAGTTAAAAATCTTTGTGTATATGGATGCCTGGGTGGCTCAGTTGGTTATGCCTCTGCTTTCGGCTCTTGTCATGCTCTCAGGGTCCTGGGATCAAGTCCTACATCGGGCTTCTTGCTAAGTGGGGAGTCTGCTTCTCCCTCTGCCTGCCGCTCTCCCTGCTTGTGTTCTCTCTCTCTGACAAATAAATACATTTTAAAAAATCTTTTAAAAAAATCTTCGTTTATGATTCCTTTTCTTACTCTGAGTAGTGACTAAATTAAGTTGTACTAAAAAAACCAGTAGTATGCTTATATGGTATTTAGATGTTTTCTTCTCTGCTAGGAGGTGGAAGAGTGACTTAACACACAAATTATTCTTGAGTTATATGTTGATTTACATGATAAACTTCCATAAGAGGGTAGGAAGTTGCCCAGTTTTTCTTCTCTGTATTTATATCTGATAAATGCACTGTATTTGAATCTTATGTTTTTTTCCCACTCAGAAGATCGCACTCGATCTTGATATTCTCCCCAAACTAATAATGTTTTCCTTTCGTTCTAGTTCAGACTTGGTTCCTTCAGTCTAGAGAAAGTTGCAAGTCCAGCTGAGGTCATTAGAAAACTTATTTGTGATTGCCTGGACACCATCACAGAAAACCAAGCCAAGAATGAGCACCTGCAGAAGGAAAATGAAAGGCTTTTGAGAGATTGGAATGATGTTCAAGGACGGTATGTGCTAATGTTCTTGTATTATAAAAACACTAAGCTCTCTTTATATTGTTATAGACTTAAGTTAATGATTTGTAAGTTTATTATATATGTAGACTAGCATATATTAACGTAAAATCTTTACTTAGTATGATTAAACCAAACTACTGGTCATTACTATACATTATTGGAGTATGTTAACATTTTTAGGTCATTAGTATTTGGTGGCATCATCAAACTAATGAACGAAAAGAGTAATCAGGCAATGAGAGTCAGGAGCCACTAATATTAATCAAAATTTAGGAAGTTGATATTTATAAGATTTAATTTACCTCAAATTATAGGATCAATAATGAATAAAAAGGTACACAAAGTGTAAATATGCCAATTCATTACTTATATGGACTCTTTATGTAAATGGAAGCTATTTTAGATGCTGTGTGCTTTGGATCCTGATATAGACTTATTTTGCTCATTGAGAATTTTAAAAAGGTGATGTAATTGTGTTTATTAGATAAGACATTTGGAAGCCTTTATTTTCCTGATTTTGCCACCTCTTTTTTTTTTTTTTTTAAATTTTGAAGAACGTCACTTTATTTCTTATTATGCATTTTTTCACTGTATCATAATCTAGGCCAGCCCAGGGTGTATTTTTTATTACTCTGTTATGTAAAAGATGTTTGAAGGAAACAAAATGGTATGTTGTGACCATTTATATCTTTACAAAGACATATAACATATGCACATGTTGGTACATACATACGTGGCAACATCTGAAAGAGTTACATGGAATGTATATAAAATGATAATAATATTATCATTATATCCAATATGTCCAGTGGACTTTTTATCTTTCATTCAAACCAGTAACTCTAAAACATAAGAATAATTTTCCAACTTAGGATCTTATTAGGACAATCCTTAAGATTGTTTTATATGGATTGGTAAGTAAATATGAGAGTATATGAAAAATGTGAAGTGTTTACCACTATCAATCTAGATTTGTGGAAAGGGTGTTGACCAGAACGAATTATGTTTCTATATATCCAATTACATTTACTAATGTAAGACATGTAAACTTAACACATAAAATCTGACTATATTTGACTCTTAGTTATTATATTAAGGAAGTTTCTTGTTCTCTTTTATTTCTGAGTTAACTTTTATCTCCAATTGTATAATAATAATGAGACCAAATCACGACTATTTAAATATTAGGAAACCATAGGGAAAAATAAGTTAATTTTGCTCTTCCTCTTTCTCTTTAAAATCATGTTAGTATGAATCAATATCAAATATCTGTGCTAGAAAGCATGGTTTTGGTCTTTATCTGTAGTTTGGATATGCTTTTCTTTTTTATATGTGAAATAAATCCAATTAAAGGAGATGTAGTATGGCCGTGATAAGCCATTATATTTAAAACTCAGAATACCCTCAAGACGATAGGAAATTTGATCCTCAAATTGCCCACAAAAATGCAGACTGGGTACTTGGTACTTGAACAAATTGCTTTAAAATGTCTGCCAGAGGTTGAAAGAGGTGTTACCTCATCAGTATTCACCACCACTGCCTTTGACTGGAAAGCAGCAGGGAACAAAGATGAGACGGTGGAGACAAACGCACCCTGTGCTATAAAACAGTGGGGGAGGGCTGTGTATAATATGTGGCCCCCAGATGCTTGATTTACTATTCCTGAACTGTCCAGAAAGTGCTTTTGCATTATTGTGGCAAAATGTTTCCTATCTGACCAGAAGTACAACCATATCTCTCATCGCCAGGCTTATTATGCTCCAGCTATTCTTTTCTTATAAATACTAGGTCACATATTTTCTTCAGGGGTTGGCAATGTGTTCCATTGTGCTAGCCCCCAGAGGACAGTGAGCCTGCTCCAGAGAATTCTATGCTCTTGATTGTATTCCACATGTTAGATTAGTTAGCTCTATTTTCCAAATTTCCCAAATGGGTTTCTTTCCTATCACAGGAGAAGGTGGCCATTTGAAGGAGCTGTAAATACATCTTGGTCGTGGCCAGGCAGTGCTTTCTTAAATATTCCCTCCCTAGAGCCTTAGTATGGTGGAAAATGAGCAAAGGATTTCTATCTCCATCTTCTGTATGGCAGTAGTACTGATGAAGAGTCTTTAGGGAAATTAGAAATAGGACATGAGCATAGCGAGTTAGGTAACTGCGGACATAAGAAGTAGAAAATCATTAGAGTGGTGGCCATCATGTTAGGCCTGGCCACAGCTCAGTTTTCTGGGCAGCCTTTGATACTCTTGTATCAGTGTCCATCCATGCTCCAATCATTTCTTTCCCATCATTGTTTCAGATTGTGTATGTGTGAGGGAATGACTGGCACAAAATAGATGGTGAGAATTCCCTTAGAAGCTATGGTGGATATAGGTCCTAAATAAAGGTGATACACAATGGGATATCATATGAGCAAAAACCAGTCATATACACGTGTGCTTGTACCATGGAAAATGTTAATGATATGTTAAGAAGAGAAATGTTGTTAACAAAAAGAGGAATAGCATGCCAGTTTTGCTAAATATATCTTTAGATAGAAAATATCTAGAGGGAGAAAATTAAATGTTAATAGTGTATGTATATCTGGAATTATAGATTAAATTTCTTTTTTTACTTTTTTGGGAGTTTAAAAATATGTTTTATAACTTAAACATGTATAATTATAATCAGAACCAACCCTAAAACCATTTCCATTTGGGATGACAGTGGAGAATAGATGAAGTTTGAATAAGAAATAAATTACAGTATGAGTAAAAAATAAGCTTTAATGTGTAGGCTTTTAATATATATTTGCTGTTATTTTTTATTAACTGTTTAATAATTGTGGTCTTAGCTCTGTTTTGAACAAGTGACATAACTGGATCAATTTAATTTTGTATAGTTTAGGTGAAGGAGAAAACATTAGAAATATTGTATGTGAATCCTTAAATTATTAGCTATATTTATTTCACTTGTTTTTCCTATTAAGTTTCAAATACAACTCTCGAATTCCATATTCCTGAATAGGTCTTTTGTTTGCATTCAGACACCAAGTCAAACTCCAGCTTTATTCTGCATTAAAGTTATTAAACTTGTAACTGGAGGCAGTTCTCAGCAGATTGAATTGGGTTGACACTCATGGAATCATTAGAATAGAAGAGACCTTGAAAGCTCTTTTACTTCATCTCTGCCTTCAAGCTAGGATCACATTTTATCCAGATGAATTCAGTCTGATTTTTAAAGACCTGAGGAGATAGCTTCAACTCCCCTTGGTAGCCCATTATAGTGTTTAAGAACAGTCACAGTCAGAAAATTGTTCCTTCCATCTCTTGGTAATCTGAGTCCTTCATGGTATAGTTGAAGGCCATTTCCTCTTATTCTGTTGTCAGAGAGGATGAGGAACAGCTGTTTACCATCTTCTTCAGTACTTAAAGCCTTATTAAATCTCTTTACACTGCTTTCTTTTCCAGTTCTTGTAGCATTCTTTGTCCTCTGATCTCCATTCACATTTTCTTTTGCTGTACATCCCTGACCTGGATATAAATTTGGCCAGAGATGATTGTAAAAAGGTTACTGCATGATTTCTAAGCACCACATGTTCACATTTATGTATCTGATGTTTTATTTTGGGTTATCTTTTTAATCTGTTTTAGATTGGATTATATTTTTGCATATAATTGCCTTGTTTCTGCTCCTATTTTTGTTATTATTTTTTGATACTATTCTTAGACTGTTTTTCTGCATAGAAGTATTTTATTTTTAATATTCACTATTTTTTTTTAAATTTTTTATTTCCAGCATAACAGTATTCATTATTTTTGCACCACACCCCGTGCTCCATGCAATCCGTGCCCTCTATAATACCCACCACCTGGTACCCCAACCTCCCACCCCCCGTCCCTTCAAAACCCTCAGATTGTTTTTCAGAGTCCATAGTCTCTCATGGTTCACCTTCCCTTCCAATTTCCCCCAACTCCCTTCTCCACTCTAAGTCCCCATGTCCTCCATGCTATTTGTTATGCTCCACAAATAAGTGAAACCATATGATAATTGACTCTCTCTGCTTGACTTATTTCACTCAGCATAATCTCTTCCAGTCCCGTCCATGTTGCTACAAAAGTTGGGTATTCATCCTTTCTGATGGATATTCACTATTTTTATACTTAGTCTTTATCCTTTTAATTTTTTAAAATTAGTATTGTGTCATAGTTTTAGATATGTCAATCCTAGGATACTAATTAACCTTAACATTATTGTTCTGTTGTCCTAGTCACTGTTGAAAGGATGAAGCATCATTAGCCCCTTCCTGTTTGATATTATTTTTGTTTTCATCGGGTTTGAGTTTTTCCTTGGAGATGATCCTTGGACTAGTTGTAGTCTAATCTAGTTGTATGTTAGTTCTCCTTTAGTATCACTGACTTGACAGTGAATCCCATGTTTCTCCTTCACTAAATGGCCTCATCTTCTAATACCAGTCTAGTTCTTTCAGTGAAAGGTTGGCAGGAGGCAAGTAATAATGGAAGGCCTTGTAGCATCATAATGCTGTAAGAGAGGATTGGCATTAAAAATGGGGGAAGGAGAGAGGATATGTGCTATGGTGAGTTCTGTGAATGTGTAAGACTGATGAATCACAGTCCTGTACCACTGAAATAGATAATACATTATATGTTAATAAAAAAATAGGGTAAGGAAGATGGTATGTACTTCTTAGCTACTGAATATTTAATAGAAATCTGGATTCTTCAATCCAGATTTGTTGATAAATTAATTAATTGAGAATAAATTTTTGTCCTGTTCACAGTAATACTCTGTCCAGCCAACCCCTACTCCCTAGCTTTGTCTAGGAAGTGTTAACCAGTTTGATGGTTGGAAGTTTGGTTGCAAGAAAATCCTAAAAGTTTGCTAAAACCAAGCAAGGTTAAGTCATAGGATGCCATTTATTCTCTTGTTTGTGTTCCTGTCACAGACATGTTACCTTTAACAATTTAGTTGTGATACCAGTTATTAGGATTAACAGTATTCATTAGACAAATTACTTGATACTTTATTTTCATATTTATTTTCATTTTTGTCCAAGTGTTGTACCAAGTGTTAATTTTTTTTTTTTTTTAAGATTTTATTTATCAGAGAGAGAGCGAGCGGGAGCGAGCACAGGCAGACAGAGTGGAAGGCAGAGTCAGAGGGAGAAGCAGGCTCCCTGCGGAGCAAGGAGCCCGATGTGGGACTCGATCCCAGGACGCTGGGATCATGACCTGAGCCGAAGGCAGCTGCCTAACCAACTGAGCCACCCAGGCGTCCCCCAAGTGTTAATTTTAATAAAGGTTTTGAAATGTGCTTGTTAGTTGTTAAGTGCACATAATCTTTCAATTAAGAGTTATTGAAGTCTTTTATGTGGAAATTAAATACATATTTAAATCAGATCAATAACCAAGTGGTTAATTGTTCCTAAAACTTTATATAATGTGCAAGATTTTTATTGTACATTTTTATAATTTGTTTTTAATTTACCTTTGTGTTAAGTATTTTATAGTATACTAAAGTATTTTGGTGGTGTATGTATTCTGTTCATCTTTTAAAATTTTTCTTACTATGGGGTGCCTGGGTGGCTCAGTGGTTTGGGCTGCTGCCTTCGGCTCGGGTCATGATCTCAGGGTCCTAGGATCGAGCCCCGCATCGGGCTCCCTGCTCCGCAGGAAGCCTGCTTCCCTCTCTCTCTCTCTCTCTCTGCCTGCCTCTCTACCTACTTGTGATCTCTGTCTGTCAAATAAATAAATAAAATCTTTAAAAAAAAATTTTTCTTACTATGTTACATTAGAAAATAGTACAAGAAAATGAGATATAATGTTTATGTAACACTTGCATCTGAAATAAAAATGCAGTGACATATCTATGAGGTCCATCTGGTCCAATGTGTCATTCAGTGCTCGTGTTTCTTTATTGATTTTCTGCTTGGATGATCTGTCTATTACTGAGAGTGGCATGTTAAGATCTCCTACTATTAATGTATTCATATCAATATGACTCTTTATCTTAATTAACATTGTCTTATGTAGTTGGCTGCTCCGGTATTGGGGGCATAAATATTTACAATTATTAGATCTTCTTGGTGGATAGACTCTTTAAGAATGATGTAGTGTCCTTCTTTATCTCTGAATATAGTCTTTAGTTTAAAATCTAATTTATCTGATATGAGAATCGCTACCCCAGCTTTCTTTTGAGGCCCATTGGCAGGAAAGATGCTTCTCCATCCCTTTACTTTCAGTCTGAATGTATCCTTAGGTTCCAAATGGGTCTCTTGTAGACAACATATGGACAGGTCCTGTTGTTTTATCCAATCTGCAGCCCTGTGCTGTTTTATGGGAGTGTTTAGGCCGTTTATGTTGAGAGTGATTATTGAAAGATACGTTTTTATTGACATCATGTTACCTGTGAAGTCCTTGTTTCTTTAGATTGTCTCTGTAAATTTCTGTTCTGTGACACTCTTGGGTTCATTCTTCTTTTATAGAACCCCCTGTAATAGTTCTTGTAGTGCTGGCTTGCTGGTCAAGTCTTTTAAACCTTGCCGGTCTTGGAAGCTCTTTATCTCTCCATCCATTTTGAATGTCATCCTCACTGGATAAAGTATTCTTGGCTACATGTTCTTCTCATTTAGTGCCCTGAATATGTCTTGCCAGCCCTTTCTGGCTTGCCTGGTTTCTGTGAACAGGTCTGACGTTATTCTGATGGACCATTCTTTGTACATAAGGAATCCCTTCCCCCCAGCTGCTCTCAAAAGCTCTTGTCTAAAATTATGATTCATCAGTCTTGCAATCAATTGCCTCGAGGTCTTTCTAGATGTCTATACTGCCTAGAGCCATTTATACTTTCAGTGCCATCCTGATTAAAATTCCACTGGCATTTTTCAAAGAGCTGGAACAAACAATCCTAAAGTTTGTATGGAACCAGAAGAGACCCTGAATTGCTAAGGAAATGTTGAAAAAGAAAAACAAAACTGGGGGCATCACGTTGCTTGATTTGAAGCTTTACTACAAAGCTGTGATCACCAAGATAGCATGGTCCTGGCACAAAAACAGACACATAGACCAGTGGAACAGAGTAGAGAGCCCACATAGGAACCCTCAACTCTATGGTCAAACAATCTTTGACAAAGCAGGAAAAAATATACAGTGGAAAAAAGACAGTCTCTTCAATAAATGTGCTGGGAAAATTGGACAGCTATGTATAGAAGAATGAAACTTGACCATTCTTTTACACCATACACAAAGATAAACTTGAAATGGATAAAAGACCTCAACGTAAGGCAGATATCTATCAAAATCCTGGAGGAAAACATAGGCAGTATCCTCTTCGACATTGGCCAAAGCAACTTCTTTTAAGATATGTCTCCAAAGGTAAAGGAAACAAAAGAGAAAATGAACTTTTAGGACTTCATCAAAATCAAAAGCTTCTGCACAGCAAAGGAAACAGTCAACCAAACAAAGGCAACCCACAGAATGGGAGAAGATATTTGCAAGTGACACTATAGACAAAGGGCTGATATCCAAGATATATAAAGAACTCCTCAAACTTAACACACACAAAACAGATAATCACGTCAAAAAATGGGCAAAAGACATGAATAGACACTTCTCCAAAAGAGACATACAAATGATTAGCAGACACATGAAAAAATTTTCATCATCATTAGCATTCAGGGAGATTCAAATTAAAACCACATTGAGATACCACCTTACACCAGTTAGAATAGCCAAAATTAACAAGACAGTAAACAACAAGTGTTAGGATGTGGAGAAAGGGGACCCCTCTTATACTGCTGGTGGGAATGCAAGTTGGTACAGCTGCTTTGGAAAACAGTGTGGAGATTCCTTAAGAAATTAAAAATAGAGCTTCCCTATGACCCTGCAATTGCACTACTGAGTATTTACCCCAAAGATACAGATGTAGTGAACAGAAAGGCCATCTGTACCCCAGTGTTCATAGCAGCAATGGCCTCAGTCACCAAACTGTGGAAAGTGCCAAGATGCCTTTCAACAGACAAATGAATAAAGAAGATATGGTCCATATATACAATGGAGTATTATGCCTCCATCAGAAAGGATGAATACCCAACTTTTGTATCAACATGGACGGGACTGGAGGAGATTATGCTGAGTGAAATAAGTCAAACATAGAGAGTCAGTTATCCTATGGTTTCACTTACTCATGGAGTTTAAAGAATAACATGGAGGACATAGGGAGGTGGAGAGGAGAAGTGAGTGGGGGAAATTGGAAGGGGAGACAAACCATGAGAGGCTGTGGACTCCAAGAAACAAACTGAGGATTTTGGAGGGGAGAAGGTAAGGGGTGGGGTGAGCCTGGTGGTGAGTATTAAGGAGGGCATGTATTGCATGGAGCGCTGGGTGTGGTACATAAGCAATGAATCTTGGAACCCTGAAAAATAAAATAAAATTACCCAAAAACCCACATTGAGAAACCATCTTACACTAGTTAGAATGGCCAAAATTAACAAGACAGTAAACAAGTGTTGGAGACAATGTGGAGAAAGGGGAACCTTCTTACACTAAGGAGGGCATGTACTGCATGGAGCACTGGATGTGGTACATAAAAGATGAATTTTGGAACACTGAGAAAAAATTAAATTAGATTAAAAAAAATTGCAGTGACATGTTCCTGCTTAACATAAGCCATTGATATTGGCAGTTCCTCTTCAACTTTGGCTCTTTTTTTCCCCCCACACTTTTTGGTGTACTTCTTTCTTAAAGAGCCTTGCTTGATGAAAGCAGTACTGTTATATTAATATTTACCATGGATTTTTTTAGAAGCTGAAGGGGATGAAAACTGTTGCTGTTAAAATGGTGAGTAGCTGTTAAAGGAGTGAAAAATAAATTCACAATCACTCATTCTCTTTATAAGGTGCCCACATTAACTCACTTTATTAATTTTCTAATAGCTTCTCCACATCTGTTGAATGCCCAACACTGTGTTAGGCACTGAAGATAAAGCAGTCAATAAAACACACATGCTCTCTGCCCTATGGAGTTCACAGCCGTGGCAGTGATTGTACTATGAGTGCTGTAATTGCTCCCAGAAAATATACTGCTTTCTGTTCCTTTTCATTCTGTAAGAGGCACTAAGTCTTTGCATCTTTAGATAAGTAGATTGTTGAAAGCATAGGGACATGTATACCAAAAGTATCAAATGTTGACATTTTTGTTTATAATTTTTCAATGAAAAATTCTGTATTTCAAATACTATGAAATATGTATACATAAATACATATGTAATGTAAATGCTAGAATACCTGTATAGAACAAATATGAATAAACAGTAAAGAGAAAACTAGGCAGGGCAAGGCTACATTTAAAATAATATTTTACATGGAATAATTTATATTTAAATCTTTAAAATACAGGTTTATTCATGGTTCATGTGTGTGTACATATCTTATATACAGTCTCTGCTTGTTAGCTCTCTTTATATCTGGGAGGATAAAATCCGTATCATCTCTTCTTAGCTCATTTGAACATTGTAAAAAGAATTATAAATGATAGAGAAAATTTTATGTTTTGTCTTATATATCTATAATTGAGGATATGTGGTCTTTCACATTTGCTGCTTCATTAATTTCTCCTTGGAAATTTCAAGTTGGATACTTTCATTCATTATATAAATGCATATATGAGCGTGTATATATGAGGTGCTGAAGATAGAACTGCCTAAGTCATGTTCTTGCTGTGGAGCAGTTCATAGTCTATTTAGGGAAAACTGATTAGGTAAATCACTTAATCACAAAACAAGATCACGGTTGCTATTACAGTAATATTAGCCAAGTACAGAAAACATAGGCTTAATTATTCTTGTATGAAATTTCTCCCATAAAAATACTCTTTTGGAAATAAATGATTAAGTTTAGGCATTTAGATGTTTTTAAAAGGTATTTGGGTATCATTTTCCAATATTGATCCTTATATCACTGCATAAATTACTAACATTAATAAACAATAAATTCTAATTGTTTAATTATCTGTATAAAACTTTAAGTCAATGAAAACCTATAAAAGTGATTTTTAATTGTACTTCCCTTGAAAAGTTTTTTTGAAATCATCTTCAGTATTGCTTTGAATAATAGTAATGCTAAAAAAAACCTGTATGATTTTTTTTTGTTTGTTTATTTACATTTTAGATTTGAAAAATGTGTCAGTGCTAAGGAAGCTTTGGAGACTGATCTTTATAAACGGTTTATTCTGGTGCTGAATGAGAAGAAAGCGAAGATTAGAAACTTACATAAGTTGTTAAGTGAAGTTCAAGAACTAGAAAAGAACATTGAGCATGAAAGGTATTTTGAGTTGTCTGTTTTGAGATGGCAGATAGAGTGATTTAAATGGAATTTTTTCCCAAACTTAATGAAAGTTAGGTGCCATTTTTAGTAATGTGAGATCATTTGATAGTCTGGGGTTAGATATTGTGGCTGTTGGATGCAGTGGGCTGGAAAAGTCTCAAAATGTTCTCTCCATGTCTGCTCACTGTCATAACTACACTTAAATCTTAAAACTGACAGGTGGTTTATCTAAGTGTTATTTGTGTAATTCTTAGACATCATTAAAAACAATAAAAACTTTATCTTCTGTAAAACTGCAGAGTTGAATACACATTTGTAATATTGGTGTCTAAGGAGTGGTTACTTTTAGAATCAAGTGGTTCTGAGAGTGGATGCATCCTTGATTTTTAAGAAGAATCACAGGTGACTTATAGCTGGTATGGTTTAGACAATTATAATTATTTTAGTCTGGTTTTTATTGTTTTACTACTTTATTTATCCACTTAATTATTTTAGTGGATCCAGGTTTGCATCTTTTGCCCGAATCCGAGAGAACACAAAGATTTACTAATGGCATCATGTGAAGAATATAACATTTGATGTCAAATGGTCCTCGTTCAGGTGTTGTCTGGCACTGATACCTGTTAGTACATGACTTTGGACAAGTCCAAACTTGTCTGTGCCTTACTTGGCATCTTCATAGTAAGAAGAAGGGTGCCTCTCTGAAAATTTGGGGACAATCAAAAGCAAGGCAGAACTGCTTTGAGATCAGTAAAATACTGAATACTCTGTGATCCTCAGAAAATAATCCAGAGGAATAGTATTTTGATAGATGAATAAGATGATAAGAAACTGATTGAAGAGTTGATTATAGTGAGCACTAAACCACATTTAAATTAAGTAGAAGGGAAACTTATTCTTAAGAGAGTTAACGTATAGTCTTTATAAAATGCTTTCATCTTAATCATGTATGTTTCAGTATGTGTTTGTTTAAAGTATTTTTCCAGGGATATTTTCTATAATTACTTACTGGTGAATTTGATACCTAGCCAGGGGTGAGCCAAAAAATTATAATTCTACCTTTCTCTGTTTCTAGGGAAACCACAACACATTCTGAAATGACTGCTGACAGGGATGCAATCTATGATGAAAGCACTGATGAGGAGAGTGAAAACTTGCCTGATCGCTCTGCGTTAGCTCCAAGTAAGAGGAGTGCATTCATTTCCTTTGTTGGAGATCTCACTTGGGCTTATTATTCTAAAGATAATAAACTGTAATGAAAAATGTTATGAAAAAGGTCTTTTCTACAAAAATTCTTCAGGGTTTTTAGTTTAGAACCTCAAGTACTTAATGTTAAAAATTATATTTATTATACAGTGCGGCAACTCATTAGCAATAAAACAAGCAAGCACACACACACACACACACACACACATACCCCCCCCAAGGCATGCTATCTCCTTTTAAATAAGGGTACATGAGGAGTAAGCAAGATATGTATGTGTTCATGCTAGTTCTGTCTAGCTCAAAGTTGGTGGCCTTTAACATGTGAGATCTTATCCAGCTAGAGCTATGGATGGGCAAGGAGTGGGGTGATCTACAATGCTTCAGGTTGTCTTGAGGTTGAGCCTTCTTTCACTATTCAGAATAGGGATTTTAGCAGGGGGAGATGGGTGAGGGGGAACAGAAGGGGAAATGGCAGTTTGTGTTAAAGTACCTGAGCCTTACTCAGTCCCTCAGATCTAAATCCATGAATAATATTTCTAAATATTTATAGATTTCCTAGATGCAAGAGTCCCTGAACTCATCTTACACTTATGTGGTTCTGGAAGAAGCCTAGTGTTCTCAAAATAAATGTTTGATTCATTTATTTAGCAAATGTTTTCTGAGTGTCTCTTAGGTACCAGAAACTATTCTCTGTTGGAGAGCAAAAAACAAATGTATTTTTGTTTTCTTGCAGTTTATGCATTCTAGTCAGAGAAACAGACAATAACAAGATGAATAAATTGAATATAAGCTATATTAAATAGTGATAAATGCTGAAGAGAAAAATACACCAGGGAAAGATAATAGAAAATGTCAAGGTGGAAGTAGGATAAAGGTTATAATTTTAGCCAGGGCACCAGAAAAGGCCTTGGTGACACATCTCTCTGTGGGGTGAGCATGCTAGGCAGAAAAAAGCAGTTAGTACAAAGACCCCTATGTGGGAGCTTTCATCAACTTTTTATCGATGTGTTTAAGCAATAGCATGGAGGGAGGTACGGGTACAGTAGGATGATAGAGATAGGGAGAATGGAGATATGAGGTCAGAGAGAGGGCATATCATGTGGAGGGCCTTATAGGCTATTGTAAGGATTTCAAGGTTTGCTTTCAACTGCACTGGAAACTGTTGGAAGGTTTCGAACATCAAGTGATGTGATTCTGACTTACAGTTTTAGCAGGATTAATCTGGCTGTTATGTTGAGAATAGAGTATACATAGTGTGGTAAGCGCAGAAGAAGACAGAGAGTGGAAAGCTGGTTCAACAAAGCATGAAGGACGTGAGCGGCTTAGACCAGAGTGACAGCAGTGAAGATGGTGAACAAGGGGGCAGATTCTAGATACGTCTAGAGGCAACATATTATTGTTGGTGAAGTGGGTATCGTACTGAGAGACAGGCATACACCAATCATGATAAGTGTTTTGGACTGAATACTGAAGGCATGCAGCTGACTTACTGAATGATGAGAGTATGGAAGAGGAGGGTTAGGAACTCAGTTTTACAAAACTTAATTCTGAGATATTAAGTAGTGAGTTGGGTATACAAATTTGGAGTTAGGGAGAGGGCTTCCTGCTGAAGATGTTTAAGTAAAGAGGCATTTAAAACCGGCTGAGCTATCAAGGGAGATAGAGAAGATAGAAAAGATCAAGGACTCTGCCCTTGTACACTTGAATGTGTAGAGTGAGGAGACCAGCAAAGGCTGAGAGGGAGCAGCCAGGCAGGCGAACATGGTAGGACACACTGGTATTGCTGGGGATCTTAATAAAACATTTTCAGTGGGATAGCAGAAATAGGAGGTTCCAAAAAGATGAGAGGAGAGAACTGGGAAGAAACAAGAAGCCTAAGCAACACTTTTTAGCAAGTTTTACTGTATAGAAGAAGAAACCTGGGAAGCTGCTTGAAGGGTACATGGGGCCAAGAGGGTTTTTTTTTTTTTTTTTTTTTTCCACCTTTGTCTTAGATGAGAGAAAGAACATCATGTTTGCATATTGATGGGAGTAAGTAAGGAAAGAGGGGGAATGTTGCTGAAATTGCTGGAATGCTGTTTCTCATAAGTGAAGATGGGGTCGAATGGACAAATGGCAGGATTTGGTTAGCTAGGAGCATGGGCACTTTCCATAAAGACAGGAAAGAAAATAGAATAAATGGACAAGACATAGGAAGTGATTATGTGATTGGGGTCATGGAAATTTCATGATATTGATTACATTAGTTGGTTGATTAATCTGATTCTAATTAGGTTTGAACTGGATCACACAATCACATACACTCTCACTTTTGCACAGCAGAGTTAACATTTGGAAGCAATGCTTGTTTTACATTAGTGACTCAATATAAAATGAAGTCATTCTTTAATAATCAAATGTAATTGAAATCTCCCTAAAAAGGGAATCTGTACTCTTTCCAAAAATCTAAATGTTCAAAATTTTTATTAAATATAATGGTCTTTGATTTTGTTCCTTACTCAGAGTGTCTCACCAACCTTTGAAGTAGATGAAAATTATTGTTGAAAAGAAAATATATGGTTAAATAATAGGTATATGAGAATGGGGTCCTGTATGTGTTCTATTTTAGGCAAAGTATTCCTACAATTGTACTATTTTAAATCTGGCTAAATTTCTCTTCTCTTCAAAAATGTTTAGTTCATTGTACATTTTTTCTTTTACATAGCGTTATTTTCTTTAACTCAAATCTAGTTCACTACATACTTGACATATAGGTCTCTGATTCTTTTATTTTTTTCTTTGCATTTAACTTGCTTTTGGCAGGTTTTGATTTCAAGAATTAAGAACATTTTTATTCAAAATTTTAACTATCCTTTCCTTCTGCTTCAGTAAGAAATATTCGGGAAACTGAAGTTTGGAGGGGGGGAAAAAAACAGAACCTCAGATCTAAAATGCTTGGTATTGAATTTTGGCTAAGATCAAGTGTAGAACTGGATTCCATACATCTGAGGAAAAACATTTTAAGTGTTAAACAACAGAGTAGCTTACCAGATTCTATAATTCATTCTTTTTTTTTAAAAATATAATTCATTCTTTTACAGAGACAAAATTATATTCTTAGTCTATGGGAAATATGTTTATATATTTAATCATAGCTTCGTTTTTTGATATATTATATACTATTACTATGTATCTGGACCAGAGCAATGAAGGTTTCTTCCTGAACTTATTCTGTCATCTTGATAATGAATTACCTATTCTTATTGTATAAGTAAATATTTGAATTTATTTTAGGTAGTGGAGGTTCATGTGTGCTTTCCCTATGATAAGAACAAGAGGAAAAAACTAATGTGATTTAATACATTTATTCTTTCAATAAGTCATTTATTTAAATGGCTAAATGTTTAACTTGGTAGTCATTTCTATTATGTAAATGTGTGTTCATCATTAATTGTAAAAAAAACCATCGAATTTCCTAATGACTCATTCCTGCATTATAATAATTTAGTGAGACCAGATCATTTAGTGATTTCACAGTATTGATTCAAGGAAAAGTTCTGCTTATTTTCATACATATATCCAGATGTACAATAAGGATATCGAAGTTTACAGGAAATAGGCAGGTAACTATTTTATGTATGGGCAATCTATTTTATTATTTTTTTTCTCCAAAGTTTTAAATTTCCCCCCATCATTAGAGTTGTTGAGGAAATAACTGACGACAGACAGTACTCTAATAAACTATGTAATGTTCATATGTATTATACCGTATATTATGAAAAACCTCTAAATTTGTTTAAAGTTGGTTAGCTAAAAGGAGATCTCCGAAGTATTCTGAGGCTTGAACGTCACAGTCTGTACCACCCACAACTACATTTTATACTTTTCTGTAAATAAATAAAACAAGATTTACTTTCTGTAGGTCTTAACTTCCAGAATTTCTAGATAGGTAACAATGGTGTTACAGACTTAGTTAAGAAATAAATTGTTGGGGCGCCTGAGTGGCTCAGTCGGTTAAACGTCTGCCTTTGGCTCAGGTCATGATCCCAGGGTCCTGGGATCGAGCCCCGCATCGGGCTCTCTGCTCAGCAGAGAGCGTGCTTCTCCCTCTCTGTCTCCCAGTCCCCCTGCTTGTGTTCTGTTCCCTCTCTCGCTGTGTGTCTCTGTTAAATAAATAAAATCTTTAAAAAAGAAAGAAAGAAAGAAAGAAAGAAATTGTTACTGCATACTAAAGTCTTAGAGTTCATAGGTATTTAACTTTGTTTCAGATTAAGATTATGATAGATGAGCTGGTTGCCATGGTCTCTGTTTATAGCTCAACCCCTGGATTACCGAGGAGGATGAATTACTTGCGCTCTCACCTAGTTTGTGTAACTCCTTGTGGCTCTAAGGATTTCCTGGTTTGTCTGGATTAGTCCTACCTCCAGTGTTGTTTTGTTTTTGTTTTTTGTTATGTTTTTTAATTGAATGGAAAGATAATCATGTTGGGTTTTTATAGATATAGTAAAACAACCTTTTCTACAGGAAATCTTCTGTTTCTTTGGATACAAATCAAGGTAACACCTGATGTCCATGTCTTTGGAGAAACTTCAGATTGAAGTAGGTCTCCTGAATAACAGAACCTCACCAAAATAAAAAGAGAGAGAAGTGTAATTAGTATAGCATCTGAGTGCCAAAACATCTAGCAGTGCATCTATGGCCTTTTATTTGCCTCCAAAATATCTGCCATAGCCTAAAAATTAATTTATGGTTATGTAGTTTTTCATGTTTATAACCATTTTGATGCTGTAATACTAGTAGAATTGTATGTGAAAATAATTCTTAAATGTATATGAATATTCCAAGAATTTTAACCATTATTATAAAATATTTCTTAGTGTTAGCATAATTCAGAATGTGGGTGAATATTTAGTACAAAGATTGGGCTTATTTCATTGAAATAGGATCTTCCCTGTGAAGCATTTTGAAAACTTATGCTTAATTGGTTCCTAATTAGCTTTTACAAGAGGAATTATTTTAATGTCTCCTTAATTATTTCAAATTATTTATTTTTAATTAAGATAATATTTTTATATTATAAATTTATTAGTAGAAATTGTATTTCTCAAAATTAGAGACCAATTAAATTAACCTTGCTAAAAGTATAAATATGAAAAATACTTATTCTAAAATGTTTTATTCTTCTTCATTTTAAAAGTGCACAACCACTAAAAACAAATAAAAATAAGCTTTCTATCACTCATCTGCATAATTATTAGCCTGGGATTTAGCACATTAGTTTAATTAGTCTTGATTCTTTACCAACAGGAAGGCCCCTGTATTACTGCTATCAGTAATTTAGGCTTCTACTTAGTTGGTGGGCTTCCTGAAAGGAAGTGTGATTATAGAATAGCCTTTTAGAAAATAAATGAATGGCTATGTCAAAGAGTCGATGAATACTGATATAGTAGCTTTTAAAAATAGAACAGAATCCAAAATTTCTAAGTATCAAAGAGCTTGTTGCTTCAAACAGTGAATGTCTACTCACAGAAGGGGTAACAACATGTACTGCCAAAGAGATTAGTCAGAAATTCAACTTTAGAATTACAGATTATTCCCTTAATCTTATCCAGCTTGTTTATCATAGACTCATTTATTTACAAATTCTTAATAAAAAGCTTTATTTACTGAAACCTTTCACAAAAACCAGAAGAGCAATTTGAGTGTATTTCGTAGCAATTATACATAAGCAGCATTGCTCAGGAATGATACTATGTTCTTCAGAGATCTAGATCTCATACAGTTCTGGATCTTCTAATTCAAGCCTATCATTTTACAGATGAAGAAACAGAGGCCTACAAAGTTTAAATATATTACTGCTGAAAGAATGAGACAGAAAGAATGAGAAAATACTTGCCTCCTATAGTAGTAAATCACAATTGCACATTTCTTTTTGAGATATTTTTTAAAACTTTGGAAATTTGTTCACACTGAGGAGATTGCAATTAATGCAATAGGGTGATGAGAATGCTTCCTGTGTTGAAGAGGAGAATCTATTTGTACATAAATTCTCCAGAAAGACAGGCAACATCCTCAGATTAAAAAACAAGACTTCATGATACATAGTTATGGAGGAAATTCCAGAATACACATCCATCTATATTCCTTCCTTCCTTCCTTTCTTCCTTAAGATTTATTCATTTGACAGAGAGAGAGACAGCAAGAAAGGGAACACAATCGGGGGAGTGGGAGAGGGTGAAGCAGGTTTCCTGCCCAGCAGAGAGCCTGATGTGAGGCTCAAACCCAGAACCCTGGGATGATGACCCGAGCCAAAGGCAGACACTTAATGACTGAGCCACCTAGATGCCCCCAGAATATGCATATTTCTATTGAGGTTATTCCTTGTATATTTTTTCTATTTAGATATAATTGACATACAACATTGTGTAAGTTTAAGGTATACAATGTGTTGATTTGATGTAGTTGTATATTACAATATGATAACCACAGTAACACCTCCACTGTATCACATATTATCATTTCTTTTTTCTGGTGAGAACATTTAAGGTCTAGACTCTTTGCAACTTTGATGTTGTAATACAGTATTGTTGCCTATAATCACTAAGCTGGGCATTAGATCTTAAAGACTTATTTATCTACCTAGCTGCAAGTTTGTACCCTTAAGTATCTCCCCAATTCCCTTACCCTAGCCCCTATCAACTATTATTCTACTTTTTTTGTGTGTGAATTTGGCCTTTTTAGATTCTGTATATAAGTGATATCATATGATATTTATCTTTTTCTGTCTGACTTCTCTCACCCCCTCCGTATTAATTGCTTCAGGTTTTGACTTAGTATTTATCTACATAAGAATCTCAAATATATGAAAGATTTGCAGTAATCTGTGATAATTTTTCTATACTATACTATTAAAATAAAACTTTGATATGCCCTTCTAGGCAATTATTTCTATACCTTTATATATATATTCTTGGAAAGACAGAAAGAAATTCTGTTAAGAATATTTATTTCTGCCTATGGATGAATGAGAAGGTTAGGTAATCTCCCCCCAAAATAACTATAAACTGACAAAAAAGAAACAAGCAAACATTGAGGTACTCTGCACTTGATCTTAGCCAGGAGGCCAAGAAGCAATTCACTGAAATGCTAAGGCAAGTAAGGAAGGCAAAGAACAATAGAAGAGGTATTTATCCTTGAAAAATTGCTGAAATTCCACTTCTTGCCTAGAGCACTTCTTGCCTAGAGCTGCCCTCATTGCTGTCCTGTGCACTTCTTCCTTGCCCTCTCCCACATTCCTTGAGTTTGTTCAGTATGGAAGTCCTGTCGGGACCTGGGAGGCTGTGAGGACTGGCAACTGTTAGGTCTGGGTCAAAAAAAGCTCACTCAGTGAGGAGAAAAATACCCACATTTGGCAATGTTGGTGAAAGTAACGTTCTTGGCTGCAGTGGGCTAAGTGCGTTGGACCAATCAATCTACCAGCCTAAAGTCAGCCTGCTGTGTGGCTATAATTGTACTGTCTTGTTCCAAGCATCTAAGACTAGGATTTTACAGAGTATGGTGACTTCACCTAAGTATTCATCCACCTGCTGTTTCAATGTTTAATATGTTGTAAGAGAAAAATTATGTGATCACTTACTCATTTTTTTCTTTTCTTCGTAGCTTCTCAGGGTCTTTAATATGCTAATGAAGATAGTAATGAAAGGTAGAATGTACTATGAAATGTTTCTCAAACTTACAAGACCTTAGGAACTTTGTCAATGGAAGTTATTATGCCGTGCACCCTATGTGAGAAATCCTGCTTTAAACCATTTCGATTCATATATAAATTAGGTGAAAAAAGGAGAAGACTCTAAAGAGAACAAATATTTTCCCAAAAACAGTCTCTCTATGTCCATATTTTAAGAGGACATGTACTAAATAGGGGGAATGGATCATATAATCAAGGATATGTACTTAAAATATAGCATGAACCCATGTGAATATTAAACCTCAGAATGTGCAGTGAGTAACTTTCAGGATTCTGAAGATGGCTTAAAAATTATATTTTTGCCACTGTTGTAGTAAGAGTACTGATCTGAGAATAGACTTAGGACAAATGTTGACTGATAAAATTAATATTAACAGTTGACAGAAAACACTACTTAAATGTTATTTAATTTGATTTGTTCTAATCTCAAGTGCATTCTTAACTTCTGGTTCTTAAGTAGTTAACAAGGGGATCTTTGAACCCTTTGGAGTTATATATAAAGTTTCATACATAAATGCATGTATTAGTTTGTTGGGCTGGTATAACTCAGTATCACAAACTGGGTAGCTTACACAACAGAAATATATTGTCCCACACTTCTGGAGGCTAGAAGTCCCAAGTCAAGATGTTAACAAGGTTGATTCTTTCTGAGGGCCAGGAGGGAAGGCTCTGTCCAGGCCTCTCTCCTTGACTTGTTGAAAGCCATCTTCTCCCTCTGTTTCTTCATATCACTGTCCCTTTCAGTGTTGCATCGAAATTTCCCTTTTTTGTAAGGACAGCAGTCCCACTGGGTAGGGCCCATGCCTGTAACCTCAGTTGAATACCTTGGTGAATCCTCTGTTTGCCCATAAGAATTCCACATTCTTCAGCACCAGGGATTAGGACCCCAAAATGTCTTTTTGGGAGGGACACAGTTCATCTCATTACAAATGCACAAGTACACTTTTCTAGAGCAAGGTTCAAATTTTTATATATTTTTCAATAGGGAGTATATTCCAAAAATGATTCAGCATCATTGACCTTAGGAGAATGGTATTTAAAACAAGAAAAGATGGAATAAGACATGTTAAAAGGAAACTGTACCTTAGAACAAAAGAAGATGAGAAGAGGGGAAAATAACTTTCAGGCAGAAACTAAATCACCCTCTGTCAGTTCATTGGTTTGGGTTTTGTCAAGAGCTGCTCTGTACTGTTCAGTCAGTTAGGCACTAGTGATGTGAGACTGTTGAACACTGGAAATGTGACTTGTCCAAGTTGAACTGTACTTTTAAGTATAAACCAAACATTGGATTTCAAAAACTTAGTATGAAAAAAGTAATGTGTCTCATTAATATATTTCTATATTAATTAAATCTTGAAATAATTATTTTTGGATGTATTGAGTAAATATATTATTAATATTACCCTCATTTTCTTTTTTACTCATTTGCATGTGTTTAGGGAAGTTTAAAATTCTACACATGATTCACATATTTCTATTTGATGTACTGATCTTGGTGTTCTAAAAGGTTCTATTTCAGGTTGATTTTATGATGCTATGATAGATGTATATTACTGTGAAAATGAAATCAAATTGTACTACCAAGTTTTTATGAAGCTGTTAATGTAAAGCCGTGAGATCTTTAGGCAGGTGTAGATGACTATAGGTGTAATTGAGTATTTATGTCTAAGAAATACAAAAGGTTTTACACTTTTTAATTTATTTACTGTTTTTGATTGGTTGTAGTAAAACAAACTTAAGAAAGCCTGAATCATCTTTGTCATAGGAAAATGAGGCTAAACATTTTTATTGACCCTGTTTAACTGCAACCATGACCCAGTTGAGACAAAAGGTGGGATAATGCAGCAATAATCTCTAAATCAGCTGCATGTCTATAATGTAGTACAGAGGATTCTTGTCTCTTTGTGATTGTGACAGGGGTCTCCACTACAAACAGCACATATGGTTCCTTGTACCAACTCATCAATATCATTCATAAGCCATATTTAAGATCAAAAGGATAGAGTTTACTAGTGATGAGGTTCTGGAATGTTGCCAGCCCACCAGCATTGACATGATGCTTGCTGAAGCTTCACTCTGGAGGGCTTGGGTATGTGTGAAGGATGCATATCACCAGGCTCGCTGAGTAGAGTCCGAATATGTGGTGTCATGAAAGAGCACTGTTACAAGTGGGGTGGGCAGAAGAAGGAATCAAAGCGAGACCCCGAGTACCAGTTTCAAGCCTTGTGGTAAAACTCAGTGCATTGATAAATAGGTGCAAACACACATCTGTGACATTCAGCATTTTGTAGGGTAGTTGTAATTTGGGGGATGACTGAACAAAAAAAAGAACTTAGAGTACTGCGGTCTGTGACTTCACAAGCATAAAAGCACAATGGCTTGGTGATTCACAGACCTGTACCTCTGGGGATAAAAATATATGTTATAAAAAATAAAAAATTAATAAAAAAAATATCAGTGAAGAAAAAAAATCTAAAAAAAAAAAGCACAATGGCTAGCTCTATTAACAACAATACTGGGTTTTTTTTTAAATGAATAACTTGGACTATACAGAGATTGTAACTGTTGATTTAGGTCACATACTTTGTTTTTCCTTTGTTAAGTAATAAATCTGATGGCATTTATATAGGACATAGTTTCCTAGTTTTCTGTTTTTTAACTCTTCCTTTTGTATTTGATCAGGCTCATTTTATTCGTTGATGTCATTTGCATGAATCCTGGAAATAATTTGACTTTGTGACCCTTGGAAAATGATGATTTTTCTGACAATGATAACTAGTTTGATTAGTTCTTCTAATTCTAATTCTGCTACTACAGGTATTGTTCCTCCTCCTCCGTTACTATTACAGTTGCTATTGCTGTTACTTTCATTGTTCTCTCATGGTTCCACCACCACTGTTACAGTAATGTCATCACCAGCACTGTCACTACTATAAACTCGGTTACTTAAGCATTTATATGGGTGCCTGAGTGTATTCTAGGTTTCTTAGATGTGTTAGTTCATTCTTGGATGCATTACTTCATCTAACAGCATTTAAATATATACTTGGAGTATATACCTTTGAAGTATATACTGTTACCATCACCATTTTACAGCTGAGAGAACTGAGGCACAGAAAAATTAGAATACTTGTCTAAGGTAACACAGCTAGTAAATTATAGAACTGGGGTTCTAATCCAGGCAGTCTGAGAACTCTTCTTGTGCTAAAGGTTCTTTTTACTTAGTAGAACCACCTTATTTTTTTAAAATCTAAGAGTTCTCTTTAATTTTATATTTAAATCATTTGATGCCTTTGTTTTTGTAAAATGATTAAAGGCTCCTAAAAAAGAAAGGGTGGAATGTATGGCCTCCTTGATTTCTTACTTAATGGTGTGGGTACACATTTAGCTGGAAAAAGATATAGCTTGGTGTCATTAATGCACCATTAAGATGAATGGGAATGTTCATATCTGTGTTGGAGGTTTATTATGATTTGATGGCAAAGCACATAAGGCAGAACAGTGATTTGTATTTAGTCCTTGATTAAAAGGCTGTGTATAGAGATGCTAAATAAATATTAAATAATACTACCAAAACGCCCATGTAGACATTTTAAAAATAGAGAAATATATAGTTTTAAAATATAAAAAATATAGTTTTAACAGTTTAAAGTTTAAGTTTAAAGACTTTACACTATATACTATTTATGTATTATTTGGTGGGTATAAATTTAACATTGTTTTATCTTTTTGGTGAATTGACTTTTTCTTACTATTGTGAAATATCTCTCTTGTTGGTCTACTACTGCTTTCCCTTAAAATTCTCTGTGTCTGTTAACATTATAGTTATACCAGATCTCTTTTTCTTGATGTTTACTACATGGTATAACTTTTTCATCTTTTTTTGCTCCTCTACTTTCAACTTTTATATATTTAAAATCTATAGTTGTTTTTTAAACCCAGCCTAATAATCTTTGTGTTTTAATTGGAGTGTTTACTCCATTTATAATTGATGCAGTTACGTACATATTTAGGAGTAGCTTTCTCATGGTCTCTCTTTTCTCATTATTCTTTCTCTTTATTAACTTGTTACTTACAGATTTATTTATTCTTGTTTTAGTGACAAGAATCCTTGAGTTGGCAGCAAACATCCATGACCTATTAAGTCCCACATTAATTTAACTTTCATGCTCCCTAGATAATGCTAGGACTTTGGACACTTTAAGTCCACTTAACTTTTTTGCATTATTGTAACATACATTTCAATTTGCCATGTATTTTAGACCTCATAAAGTATTATCATTTTATATATAAATATATATATTTAAGTGTATAGTTTAAAATACAAAAAATAAGGTTTTACAATACTCTCAGACATTATGATCCAATTATTGTGATACAAATTTGGTGACCCAGAGGTTGTTAAAACTCCTGGGATTAAAAATCCACAGTAGGATTTCTAACATTTGTTCATGAAATAGTGAATGTCTCTATTGCAGTATAATTGAATATATTTGAGATGAACACAATAAATGCAGTTTAAATTGGATTACAATTTTTAATTCATTTTACCTGCCATGTTGTTTAAATACTATTAGGGACAGTCGTGATGATGGGATATCAGGGACGACTCTATTACTGTTAATTCAGGAGACCAAGGGTGGATTCTGAAAATGTTGCTTTATGATGCTATATGCATTGTTTTGAATATAGTTCCAGTGGTTTTTATTTCGAAAAATTTTTTTTTTAAATTGAGTACTAATAGGAAGGTAAGTTTGAACTGGAGAAATATCTTATGAGAAGTTATATTCATTCATTAAAACAGTATTCCAGGAGACAAATGTTAAAGTATTCTTTGCTAAAAATGATTTTTATGACCAAATAAGTTCAGAAAGTACTGAGTTAATAAAATTAAACATATTTCTTTTACTCTAAATAGTTGAGTCTTTAATATGGTAATTAGTATGAATTTTTAATCTGATTAAATGAGGACTATAACATGCACTATTTTCCACAATTCAACATTTGCATTATTAGAAAGCTAATTTATTTTCAACAGGACGTGAGATTATTGAAAATTAAAGCGCATAACAATATTTGATATACTTTGCTTTTTAATTTGACCTTCTATACTGGAATTAATTTCATTAATATTAAATTAGGTCTTTAATAAATGAAGTTTACTGAAGTAGAGGCTCCTTTACATTGCTCTGTGCATTTATCTTTTATTTATTCCCTTTTGTTTGGTTACTCTGTTTTAGAGATATTTGTGACATTCTTAATTAGGAAGAACAAAATTATGAAGTTAGCTAATTTTATATTTTAAAATAAAATTTTGAGTAGTACCAATTTTTGAGAGATTTAAAAAATAATAAGTAAGTTGACTTTACCTGACAAAACTCTTGGCAGGTAAATAATAAAAATAATAAATTTCAAAGGCTAATTAATGTGACTTTCTTTTTAAAAACTCTGACATTCCTTTTTATGATTTTCCACATGGAGATCAAGCTCCTTCTCTGCTATACTATGGTATAGCTTTTCAAAGAGAAAGAATTTAGACTTTGTTACCATTAGAGTTAGCACTCATGTGACTAATATCTTTAAGACATTGTGTGTGCAAAGTATTAAAATGGAAATCAAGAATAATGAATCATTTCTTTTAAAAATATAATTGCTTTTTAATTGACAACCTTTCTTTTAAACCCAGTGATAAACAAAAGGAAAAATAACATCTGATAGCTATATGGAGAACTTCCTGTAGACATGCTGTCATTTGAAAAGACTATTTTCAAAGCTGAGTTCGTGTAGCTTATGTTGCAAAGAGTGTGATTGGCAGAAACTCAGGATAAGAAGTGTATTGTTTTAAATACATAAAATGAAGATGCCACCATTTTAGTAGCATCTTTCTCTTGCCTCACCTCATGCTTATTTAGGAACAAAAAAATTAAATACTTTAAGAACTAACCTGCATTCTCTGTTAGAAGGAAAATTTGACATCTCTTGAATCACTAGCTCTTTCTAATTCTGAAGAGGAAAATTGATCTTTTGATAAGAATTTCTTTCTGGCCTAGAATTGTTTGTAAATTGTTCTTCTTGTTTAAGTATCACATAAATTGTAATAACCCACATGGTTTAGATGGTACCACATTCCACTCCTACTTCCTTATTTGAATGTTAGCATCATGAAAATAAAGCACATGTCCGTGAGGAGAGGTAGCATAGCCTATTTTAATGGAAAAGATTTAGAATGATCTGAGAGCTCATGTCTAATCTTCTCTTTATTATTGTGGATAGAATACCTATTTCTTATCTCTGTGTCAGGCAGGGACTCTGGAAGCCTTATATCAATAATAAATGTGAAAGTATTTGCACTTGTTATTGATGTTACTCTTTTATTTAGGAATATATGGATTCCAAAGAACTTTTTGATAGTTTTCTTTGTCTCCTATACTCTTCGTTCTCTCTATTCTAAAAGTTAGTTTATTTAGTGTTCTTCCTGCATCACCAAGCATAGTGCCTTGCACACAGTAGGATTTCTAACATTTGTTCATGAAGTAGTGAATGTCTCCATTGCAGTATAAGTGAATATATTTGAGATGAACACAATAAATGCAGTTTAAATTGGATTATAATTTATAATTCATTTTACCTGCCATGTTGTTTAAATACTGTTAGTAAAATGTTGACACATTTGGACTTCTATCATTATTATCTGGCATAGCATCAGGACTGCCTCAGAGTTTATTTTAGCATCATCATATTGCTAAACAAAGCCCTGCAGTTATGACTTTTATTTGGCACAATTTCCTCCCTATTTCAGAAGGATAAAGTATAATTTATACTAGTTGTTTTTCCCTAAGCTTCGTAACACTTATTTAAATGTTGTGTTATATCCCAATGAGCCTAAAAGACTCCATTCATTCTGTTCTTTGGCTGGCATGCCACTTACTCATAGATTCATTGACTATGATTGATTATAAACTGCCTGTGAGACCCACTTACGTGGATTGGTCATTTGTTAGAGTTTAAATGAGTCACAATTCCCTCTGCTATTGGAGTTTACAACGTGTAATAAGGTGTTTTTAATGACTTTCACTGCAAAATACACTCCTTTTATCTGCAGGCCAGCTTGTTTTAAGTCTCTGTTTGTTGGACACTACCCTAAAGAAAACTTTTATCCCCCATTATACTTTGTTTTCCATGAAACCATATCCTAGAATATTTTAAAAGCCAGAGGGCAAACTAATTATACCCCCATAAAATATTTTCACAAAAATAAACACAAGATTCTACATCAGCCTTTTCACCAAAATTACCTTTTAGATGTTTTCTGCATCCCTGATAAATTTAAAAATGCACAACAGACATCGTCATTATAGATAGTTGTGTACTTGCCTGATTGTGAATTTCTAAAGAAAAGGGATAAATTCATGGTTTACTCATCTTTGCTACTCAGCATCATGATGGTGGTTTGTACTTAATGCGTAGCCACCGGTTTTGTCAAAGGGAGTTGTCCTGGGGTGCCTGGGTGGCTCAGTGGATTAAGCCGCTGTCTTCGGCTCAGGTCATGATCCCAGTGTCCTGGGATTGAGCCCTGCATCGGGCTCTCTGCTCAGCAGGGAGCCTGCTTCCCCTTCTCTCTCTGCCTGACTCTCTGCCTACTTGTGATCTCTCTCGCTGTCAAATAAATAAATAAAATCTTTAAAAAAAAAAAAGGGAATTTTCCTCATACTTGTATAAAAGATTTATGAAAAGTCTTACTAATGAATGCTCCACAAAGGTCTTTGGTAGACTGTTATCTAAAACCAAAAAAATCAAGAGCAGTAGCTAAGCTGTCACATAATTCTCAGCGGGTGGGGTCAAAGACCAGGTTTAAAGCATTAGGACTTTCATTGGAAACTATATTTTCAGTTTGGAGAGAACTGAGTATGTGGAGTTTTGTCCAAGTATGTCTACCCTTTCAAAACAATATCAAAATTATAGTGCCTAGGATTCCTGAAATCAAATTTTGTTCAGACCAAGGTCATCGAATCTGCTAAGTTTCTGGTCAAAAAGAATAATGGGAAAGTGAACCAGCATTGATTTTATGCTGCTCTGTGTGTGAGGCTGTGCTAGGTGCCTTGCATAATTTATCTCATTTCATCTTGACCGTAATCAATATCAGGCCTTCCAGCTCTCAGTTCAGAGGAGAGGTTAAGTAATTTGTCCAAGGTTACACAACTAGTAGATGAAACAGCCAAAATTTGAACTCACTTGTGGGTGATAGCAAAGCCTATGCTATTTAATTACCCATTCTCTGATTCAGGTTCTTTTACTATTAATTAATAGCTAGATTTTGTTGTTAAATCTTAAATATTTTATATAGGTGAACTCGCAAGATTTAATGTAAAGAATACTGAAGTAAAAGAGCTTTTTTGTCATTTGTTATACTGGAAAATAAATAGTTTTAAGAAAAATTAAATTCAGTTGGATGCACAGAAAGGATCAATCTGTAAAGAAGTCTGAAGTCAATATAAATTCTACTGATTTCTCTTAACTTTGCCTTGGATAACCACATGTTCCTGTGTCTGTGCTATTGGCAAATGGAAGTACCCAACTGATTCTGATTTTCTCCGGAAATGAATCCAGGGAGAAAATACGAGCCTCCTCTACTCTTCTGTCTCCTTAGGCACTCAAAAGCAGGTTACTGTTGTTAAAATTGACTGCATCACTGTTGAAGTCTCAATTTAGAACAATGTAAGTTGATCTTTTGCTTGCTGATTGTCTCATTAGGGAGAACCCATTCTTCCAAGGGGTGGGGGGAAGACATGTCTCTCTTATATTTACATATTATCCAGAAACTTTTACTTCCCACAACTTCTATTCTTAAAAAATTTTAGTTATCAATAATAATTACTGGGGTGCCTGGGTGGCTCAGTTGATTAAGTGTCTGACTCTTGGTTTCAGCTCAGGTTGTGGTCTCAGGGTCATGGGATTGAGCCCCAAGTTGGGCTCCCTGCTCAGTGCAGAGTCTGCTCCAGATTCTCTCTCCCTTTCCCTCTCCCCTACTCGCCATTCATGTGTGCACTTGCTTGCTCTCTCTTTCAAGTAAATAAATCTTTAAAAAAAAAAAAGTAATTACTGAGAGATTTACACCATAATTATTTATAGCACTGTGAAAATCTAGGCTTCAGTTATAGTTCTACCAATAATTTAACTTTCTGATCAAGGAATTTTTTTAAGATTTTATTTATTCATTTGTCAGAGAGAGAGATCACGAGTATGCAGAGAGGCAGGCAGAGAGAGAGAGGAAGCAGGCTCCCTGCCGAGCAGAGAGCCTAAAGCAGGGCTCCATCCCAAGACCCGGAGACCCCAACCCAAGCCGAAAGGAGAGGCTTAACCCACTGAGCCACCCAGGCTCCCCAAGGAATTTTTTTTTTAACCAATCTCTCTGCATCTCATTTTTCTTTTCTGTAAAATGTAAAATGTGAGGAGAAAATTAGATAATCTCTGGAGTTTGATCAGCTCTAGATTTATAGTTTTCCAATGTATTTAAATTTTACTGTTTTTTTAAATGGGATCAGGAAAGTCAGCTGTGTGCCAGGAGGTAGCTAATGTTACTTGGTGGAAAAATATTCGTAAGGTCATCCTTTACCTACTGCCATCTCAATAATTCTGAAAGGAATTAGGTTTCTAAATGGTGGAGGAGACTCTATTACTGGAGGTTATTATATTAATGGAGGCATAAATTCAAATTTATGTACATTTATATATTTATTATTGTCAAAATATAATTTAATGCAGTACTTATCACATACTTAATTAAAAATAGCTGATGTTAACGTTGTTATTAATACTAGTACTCAGGATGGTGATGGTGATGATAAATACCACTATTAAATGCAATAAAATACTGCTATCTTATTTAAATTTTCAAAAAATATTTAAAGAAAATATGCCAATAGTATTAATTCTAGTAATTCAAATATTTAAAATATATATTCCTGAAATTTTATCTTAGCAGAATTTGATAATAGATTTATGAAGAGATATTTCCTCAGAAAATAAGATCTTGCCTCTTGAACAAATACTTTTGATTTTGGGAATGGATCTGCCAGGCTTCAGAGACATGTGAGTTGTTAAGATGAACAATGAGCCTTCATACCCCTGGGCGCTTTCAAAATTTGGACAAAGCTTCTGTGCTCTGAATATTCTTTTAGCACTTTTTTGGGTCAGTAAATGTTATTATATGCTCATAAAGCCCTTTCTTTAGCCAGTTCTCTAACTTGCAGCCTGATTTTAAAGAACGCAAAAATAAACATTAAAGAATGAGGTAGAAAAATACAATAATAAACACTAATAAATGCTAATAGACCAAAGTATTCATCTGTGTGTTTATATGAGCAAACGAGAGAGAAAATTATATTTACCTAAGTGATTTTGTTGATGTTGAAGTAAGTTTGATTTTTCCATGAAGCAATTTATTTTTCATAAAAGAGGGAAGCTTAGATCATACCTTTTAGCTATATGGTTCTCACGTTCATCAGTCATAAAAATTTAAACCATTTTCTCAGGAAATGTAAAGGTTTTTAAGATACTAAATTTTTGAAGCATAAGAAACTAGGCAAAATACTCTTAACTTTTCCTTTAAGAAATGGTTAGTTGCTAGGAGACCTCAAATAGGAGCTAATGATTCCAAGTTTCAGGCAGCTCTCAAGTAGGCTTGTATCTCTTTTAGAAAAGACGTTTACTCCTGTTCACACTAGACTGTGCAATTAATAATTAAATGCTTGATGGTTCTGTTCTCACAGCATTTTAAATTTTGTTGAGGAAAATAGAAATAATTGGAGGATAGAAGAAAATAGTATGTTAGAAAGCATCAGATTAATTTACTTATCCCAATATTTGTTAAATAAATGCCTTTTAGGTGTTGGGCCTGTCATCTCACTCCAGGGAAGCCACATTAAATAAGATGTTGTCTCTGCCTTCTACGAGTTCCCTCTCTGTTTGGGGGAAGAAACAGCTAAACAATTAATTACAGTGCAAAATCACAAGTATAGGATCATAGAAAGTACTCAGTATATGGTAAATGAGTGAATGATTAATGACTGGATGTTTACAGTGCTAAGTAGAAAGTCTGCAAAGGTAAAGGAGAAGGAATGACATTCTTCAGCAGTAGTTTAGAGTTGTTGATCTTTGAACTATAAATTGAAGAGTGAGTAGTAGGGCTAAAGAAAGTGAAGTTTGAGAAGGCAGCCCAAAACATTCCAAGTAGAGAAGACAACTGATGCTAATTATATGTATATAATCAACACTTTTTTTTTAAATCAACACTTGCTATTTAAGCATTCCTGTCACCTTGGCCTTTTTCCCTACATTTAGCAGTTTTTTGTTTTTTGTGGGTTTTTTTTAAAAGATTTTATTTATTTGACAGAAAGATAGAAAGAGACACAGTGAGAGAGGGAACGCAAGCAGGGGGAGTGGGAGAGGAAGAAGCAGGCTTCCTGCTGAGCAGAGAGTCTGATGCGGGGCTTGATCCCAGTACCCTGGGATCAGGACCTGAGCCAAAGACAGATACTTAATGACTGAGCCACCCAGGTGCCTCTTCACTTAGCAGTCTTGTCCAAAATCAGTTCCCTTGATAATAGCAAACACGTATGTAACGGTTAATATGCCAGACTAAGTACTTCACAAATAATAACACATTTAACTTACAACCACAGTATAAGGGAAGTACTATTGTTATCCTCAGTGAGATTCAGTAGCTTGTTCAAGGTTATACAGATAACAAGCAGGGAAACCTGGTTTCAAATTCAGGTATCATATATAGCTCACCCTTTTTTTCTTTTTCTTTTTCTTTTTTAATTTCTTTTTAGTGTAACAGTATTCATTGTTTTCGCACCACACCCAGTGCTCCATGCAATACGTGCCCTCTCCAATACCCACCACCTGATTCCCCCAACCTCCCACCCCTTGCCCCTTCAAAACCCTCAGGTTGTTTTTCAGAGTCCATAGTCTCTCATGGTTCACCTCCCCTTCCAATTTCCCTCAACTCCCTTCTCCTCTCCATCTCCCCTTGTCCTCCATGCTATTTGTTATGCTTCACAAATAAGTGAAACCATATGATAATTGACTCTCTCTGCTTGACTTATTTCACTCAGCATAATCTCTTCCAGTCCCGTCCATGTTGCTACAAAAGTTGGGTATTTGTCCTTTCTGATGGAGGCATAATAACTCCATATTGTATATGGACCACATCTTCCTTATCCATTTGTTCGTTGAAGGGCATCTTGGTTCTTTCCACAGTTTGGCGACCGTGGCCATTGCTGCCATAAACACTGGGGTACAGATGTCCCTTCTTCTCACTACATCTATATCTTTGGGGTAAATACCCAGTAGTGCAATTGCAGGGTCATAGGGATATAACTCACTCTTAAACTAATTTCTGTAACACCGCATTGCTGTTTATATTTTCCCAACAAAGATATATTTACACCCTCCTCCTCCTGATACATCATTTCCTTTCAGAGTCAGTCTTATCAGCCTTAAAGACTGAGATGCAATATTGGAATAATAGTGTAGAAGTGGCAGTAGTTGGTAAGTAGTCTGACTATATGCTTGTTTTACTTCAAGGGATAAGAATGGTAGCTTATTGGATGTGGTGTCATTAAGTTTATTTCACAGTGATGATGAGGGTGGTTGAATGCCCAGCAGAGATGAAAATACATTCAGGGGTACATTGGTTTGCTAGGGCTGCCATAATAAAAGACCACAGCCTAGGTGGCTTAAATGACAGAAATCTTTTTTCTCACCATTCTTGGAGCTGGAAGTCCAAGGTCAGGGTGTTGGCAGGTATAGGTTTTCATGAGGCCTCTCTCTTGGCTTGCAGATAGTTGATTTCTAGCTGTGTCCTTCTGTGGTCTTTTCTTTTTGTGTAAATATTCTGGGTTTCTCTCTCCTTCTAAGTATAGCAATGATACTGGGAATAGGGCCCACTCAAATAACATCAGTAAACCTTAATTACCTCTTAAAGACCCTGTTTCTAAATACAGTCATATTCTGCGGTATATTGGGGGCTAGGACTTTGTTTTATGAGTTCTTGGGGGACACAGTTCCGTGTTTAACTAGCAGTTTCTTAACCATAAAAAGGGCAATCAGTTGTACACAGTTATCCTGGGAAGGATTGTGAATCAATTTAATGAAAATGAGAGCTAGCAAAAAGTTATTGACAGAGTATTGATTCTGAATACTGACATCAGCAAGATAAAGGAGGCCATAGATTAAGAAATTGGAAGCACATTTTAATGATGTGTAGGAAGGAAGGACAAGACAGTAATGTGCTAGCTTTGTTGCCCTAATCAGCCTTCTTAATTATAAGCAGAAAATTAATGTTCAGGGCTCTGAATAGCTTACATCTTTGTTGTGTGCCTGCCACTGAGAAACTCTAAATTAATAGAGAGGGGAGTAAGCAGTAGTGGGGATGTGTCAGATGAAGGTTCTTAGAGCATCTCTTTTTCAGATAATTTGCAAAGTTAAAATGTTTTTTTGTTTCCTTGTTGTTGTTTCTTTTTTCTTTTTTTAACAAATGAAGGGGTATTATTAACTTAAAGATGTTATTTTTCTATAATTCCAAAAACTGTACTCTTTTATAATGGTCAGTGTAGTGAATATAACTCCTCAGGTACTCAAAGTTTTAGTGATTTCTTCCTTATTTGGATCACATTTTTCTATTCTACATGTTTAGTAATTTTATTATATACTGGACATTGTGGTTTTTATGTTGTTGAGAGTCTGGAATCTGTTGTCTTCCTTTAAAAAATCTTGAGTTTGTTCCAGCTGGTAGTTAATTTACTGGCAAATAAACTTGATCCTTTTTTCCCCCTCAAGCTCGATTGGGGTGCATTTAGACCTTTTAGGGGTATCACTTGCATGCTTAGCATCTTCAGTGTGGTATTTTAGCCCACCGGCTGGATGTTCTGCATTTCCTAGTATATGTAATATTTGGTATTTCTCTTCAGCTCACCACTCTGACTCCTTAGGAGCTGTTTTCTGCTGGGCCTTATGGTCTTGTTCTGTGCACGTGCAGCTTGCTATTCATCTAAAAACGTAAGATCACCTTTTGGGCTCATTTTTGTGTGCAGTTATCTTTTTTCCAGTACCGTATCTTACAGAATCCAACTCTCTCAATATCACCAAAGTCTAAGGTCTGCTTCTTCAGTTAAGTGAAATCATTGTGTTCTCCTCAGGCTCTATCTATCTGCCTGTACTGAGGTCCAGAGAATGCCACCAACCAGGAAGAGTGATCCTGAGCTCACCTGTTGCATTTCCTTTCTTTCTGGAGACATAGTTTTATACTGACTATTGTCCAGTGTTGCAAACCACTAATATCTTCTTGAGAAATTAAAAACATCTTTAACATGAGTTCTGATAAAATTAAATTCAGCTTATAAAAGTTGTTTTTTGCTGCGGTCAGTTTTATATATTCATACTAACATTACTACTGTTTTGAAGAAGTTAAGCCTGGCTATATATTAGCAACATATCAAAGATAAATCACACCAGCTAGAAACATTAATGTAAAATACTTGATAAAAGCCCCATCCTGAGAAGGAGCAGCATGTTGAAATCACTTGTGTCCAGAAAAGTGTTCTGAGAACGGTTCTGCTAAAGAATGTTTATTTTCTTAGTTTTTGAGGTCCTCGAGTAACAAAATCAACATGCTTCTGTAATTAATGAAAATAGGTTTGGAAATAGCAATAGGTGTTTTGATAATAGAAAACTATTCATGGCTTAAATCATTAGGGTGCCCCATTTTCTTTATTTTAATTACTGAAACAAGAGATTTTGAAAGTAATCTGTTGCTGTATAGATTTGAAGATGTCGAGGAAGTGGCTTTATTGATCTTTAGACCTGTTATGTGTAGCATAACAATTTAGAATTGTTAATAATTTTAATATTGTTAATAATGTTTACATCATATTATGTATTATGTTTAATGTTTAATAATGTTTATATAAACATTAATAATAATATTTAATAATGTTAATAATGTTTAGTATTTTCAATAATGTTAATAATTTTAAAATTATTATTTAAAAACAAAGCAGAAACATGTAGGTATTAGAAACCTAGGATTATCATTTTTATTGTCATCAGAGAAGTTAACACATTAATACATATAAAGTAAATTAGAAGTTAGTGACAAATTACTTTTTGAATAATCATATAAGTTTTTTTGTGACTGTAAATGTGTTTCTTTAAATTTCCAATTTTATTTTTTCTAACTTTACAGTTTTAAAATGTTCATTTGATATCTGCATTTAAGAGGAATAGCTGTTTATCTAAAAATATGAACATGGATGAGGTAAATAATTGAAAGACATTTTAAAACCCTCCATTTAGTCAGAGATGAAAAAAATACAAATTAATTTCAGATAACAGTTTAGTAAAAATTTACTTTTTTTCTCCCTCCCTTTCTTTCTCCATCTCTGCTCTTCACCCTTTCTCTTCTTCTCTCCTCCTATTTGCTTTCTTTTTCTATTTTAAAGAAAATTTTAGATCTAATATTATTGTGTATTATTGGATCTAAAGAAGAACGAGGCTGGTCTCCCAATGTAGTGCGACAGTTATTAGTTATCTGGATAATGCTGGCAGAGCTTCCAGGTACTTTTCTGAGAGATGACATTTGCATTTTGCCAGTTTACCTGGATAATTACCCAAGTACTCATTTTCAATAGCTGTAGATGTATGGCATTAGATGTATTTATCCCATCCTTTTGACCAACCTTGATCATTTATGATTGAATTGCTTACTTTTCCTTATTTGTGTTCTTCCTACTTCCCTAAATTTAGGATTCCAGGCAGCTATTTGAGTGTCATGAATAGCCAAGGTCTAGCTCTTGGCAAGATCTTTAATTTTGAATGATTATATTTCGTGTTACTGTTATATTAGTTTTGGCAGCATATAATATGAAACCACTTTAAATAAGAAAAAATTAAACTTTAAAAAATATTTAATTGCTACCTATACCTTTTTAATATGTACCCAATGTTAAAGGAATTTTTTAAAACAATATGTTTTCCATTTAATTGTTGTTTTTGGATTATTATCCTTTTATGGTAAAGATTCTATTAATTTTTTAAAGGGTAGTTTTATAATATTTTATAAGGTACAGGTATCTAAACTATTATAGTTGGCATCAAAGATGATATCCAGAAGAATGTAGGTATTCTTTTTTGTTTCTCTTGAATCAGTACCTGAATCAGTAGGTTAAGCAAAAATTTTATGCTGATTCTACTCTAAGAAAATAACATCAGCTTTAACTCAGATGATTTATGACCTCATTAAATTTATCTTCTTCCTCTGCAATTCAAATTGGTCAAATAAATCCAGTGGCAATTATGTAGACAGTGAGTTTAAAGCACTTTGTGTAGGCATCCACAACAATTCTGTGACCTACGGGAAGTGTGTTATTGTCTGTTGAATACTGATTCTTGAAGGTCTCTTTCTTTTACCCTTGTGTGTCTGAATTTTCTCTTATCAAGTCATTTATCCTAGTTTTTTTCTCAGTTATTTTTTCCCATATGTTTGGCTTCGGTTAGGAATAATACCTCTCACTTTTAATTAGAGCACTTACAAACTTTTATTTTTGTATATGTATGTATAGGTCTATTTATCGGTCTAGATGAACAGTAACACACATATAGACTTTTCTTTCTGCTTCTGTATTTTCCCAGCTGTGTTATGATAACTTTCCCTGTATTGCTTATTTTTTGGCTAAGCTATCTGATAACCATTATTTACAAATAATATACTCCTTTGTACAAGGTCACAATATTCTCTACAAGGGCATTTTAAATGCCAACTCTAATGTAATGTCCTAGGTTTTGAATTCAGTGTTTGCTTTATAATAAATATTACAGGAATTTTTTTTTAAGTTTTGTTTATGGATAAATAGGCCAAACTTTTGTTATTTTTGTTCAAGTTTGTTTTTTTTTTTTTTTTTAAAGATTTTATTTATTTATTTGACAGAGAGAGATCACAGTAGACAGAGAGGCAGGCAGAGAGAGAGAGAGGGAAGCAGGCTCCCTGCTGAGCAGAGAGCCCGATGTGGGACTCGATCCCAGGACCCTGAGATCATGACCTGAGCCGAAGGCAGCGGCTTAATCCACTGAGCCACCACTATAAAAATTTTGCTCTGCTTTAGATTTTACTTATAAAACCTTCAGTATTTTCCTTGCTGCTATTTTTTTTGAAAAATAATATTTTGAATTCCTACAATATACTGGGCAGTAAGATGGACCATTTTTCTAAATGGCTGTTTATTATGTTATAATTACAAATATCAAAATGTGATGATGCCAGTAGCATATACTTCATTGGAAAAATGTTTCTTCTGTCAGTAGTTGTATCTTTTTTTTATTTTATTCAAAATTATAATGCCTAAAAAATTCTAGCCCTTTATAGTAGCAGTTTGTCCATTTTAATTCGTGTCTAAGCATTCCAGTAAATGCATATGTGAAAAATCTTACTTTATGAATTTTAGGGAGAGTAAGATAAATAACTCTGTGAGGCTACTATGCTATGATATCCCCACTTCCCATTTCATGAGTAAAATACCTTCAAATTGAAATTTGGACTTAGCAGTCATTTATAAATTATAGTGGAATAGCATTATATACGTGTGTGTGTGTGTGTATACATGTACATACTTAATTGAACCTTAGTTAGCTGCATTTTCTAGGTAAATATGTTTTACCAGGGATGAATAAATTTATATTTTTAAATAATTCTGCCACTTGCCTGCTATTCCACTTAATGACCACTGGTAATGCATGAAATCAAGCCTGACAGGAGTTAATATCAGTAGGAAAAACTTATGAATAAGTATGAGTAACTTTAAGATGTGGGGCTGTTGACAAAGAAATGGTAAGCACTGTTTAGGTAGCCAAGCAAGTATAAGGTGATATCCTCATCCAGGAAAGAAAACAATGAAAAATTAATTGTGAACCATAGGGAAATCTGACTAAGGAAGCATTAGAGGAACTGATACATCTGCCACAAAATATTAAAATAATAACATTAAATTGGGAAGGCCAGGTAAAATCTTCCTATATTGATGATGTGGTTAAGTTATTGAAGGCTTTGAGTAATTTTTTTTTCAAAGTATGATTTTTCTATAAAACTGTACACAGTCGTAGTCATGAAATATTTAGGCCTGAGTATTATCATACTATAGAATTATATATACTATGTATTACTATATTTAATGGGAAATCTAAGGAATTTTCAAAGATAGTTTTGATTAATTGTGATTATTTGCCATAAGCATTGACTTTACAGTAAGATTCAGTCTCGCTGTGTATATTATTCCCTAGGAGATCCAGAACAGTTTTCCCTACTCCATTTTTCTAAGTCTGTGACCTATACTGCAGTTATACGATTAGGAAAAGATGCTATGGCAGCACAGAGGAAGGACATCTAACCAAGACCCCTAAGACTTCCTGACATAGTGAAATCTTTACTAAGATAACAAAGATGGGTGAAAGTTAGCCAGTTGAGTCGTAGGTGGTAGAGCACTGTAACAGGAAGAAAATCATATGTGCAAAGTCCAAGAAGAGAGAGAGAGAGAGAGAGAGAATGATACATCAAACAAAATTTAGTAAGGCTGTAAAAGTAAGTTGAATTAGGAAAAGAAAGCTGTTAAAGTGCATTAGTGAGTTTTACCTTTGTCTTCAAGATAGTGAACAAAGACATGATTTGACCAGATTTACAGTTTAAGACAAATTCTCCGAGATATAACTGTTTTAGCTATTTAAAAGCTATAGCAGTAATCTAGGGAAGGGATTATGCAAATGCTGTGGATGCAGAGAATTATTGGAGAGTTTAAGCCTTTTAGGGAGTGCTGATTGAATGTGCAACATGAAGTTTGGGAAGGCATCAAAAATGATTCCCAGTTTGGCTTTTGGCAAGTTACGGGGTAGTGGCATTATAAAGGCTTTGTCCTGAGATTGCACCTTACTATAAGACAGCATGCTGTAAATGAGAAGTTAAGACATTGCCAACCGTGATTGCTAAGAGCGATTTTGAAGCTTGCCAAACAAGCTTCATATAGAAAATCTAATGTAAAGGGTATACCTTTATAATAAGCTGTAATAAATTTCCCAGTGTTACTGTCTGTCAAATCAGTGCTTAAAATTATTTTGCTGTTGTTTGTCTAGTTTTGAGTATTAAGGTAAAAGCATGTGTAATTATTTGTCTTGGAATAAAAACTTTACAGGATTTTAATTTTTTTTATTTTTTATTTCTTTTAATTTTATTTATTTATTTGACAGAGAGAGATCACAAGTAGACAGAGAGGCAGGCAGAGAGAGAGGAAGGGAAGCCGGCTCCTGCTGAGCAGAGAGCCTGATGCGGGGCTCGATCCCAGGACCCTGGGATCATGACCTGAGCCAAAGGCAGAGGCTTTAACCCACTGAGCCACCCAGGCACCCCCTTTACAGGATTTTTATTGAAAAATAAAAAAGTCTATAAACAAAAAATCCTTACGTTGCCCATTTAAAATAAAGATGTAAAGAAAAATGTGGATGTTTGGAAATGAAATTTCTGGGAAAAAAAAAAGACTTTCTCATTTTGGGCAAGACATTTTTCTTAAATTAATTTTAAAAAAATTAACATATAATGTACTGTTTGCTCCAGGGGCACAGGACTGTAAATCTTCATACTTACATACTTCACAGCACTCACCATAACATATACCTTACCCAATGTCCATAACCTAACCACCCTCTTCATATCCCCTCCCCCGGCAACCCTCAGTTTGTTTTGTGAGATTAGGAGTTACTTATGGTTTGTCTCCCTCCTGATTCCATCTTGTTTCATTTTTTCCTTCCCTACCCACAAACCCCCCCAGTCTGCTTCTCAAATTCCTCATATCAGGGAGATCATATGATAATTGTCTTTCTCTGATTGACTTATTTCACTCAGCATAATACCTTCTAGTTCCATCCACGTCATTGCAAATGGCAAGATTTCATTTCTTTTAATGGCTGGGTAGTATGCCATCACATATATATACACCACCTCTTCTTTATCCAGTCATCTGTTGATGGACATCTAGGTTCTTGCCATAGTTTGGCTATTGTGGACATTGCTGCTATAAACATTTGGGTGCACGTGGCCTTTCAGATCACTACATTTGTATCTTTAGGGTAAATACCCAGTAGTGTGATTGCTGGGTCATAATGTAGCTCTGTTTTCAACTTTTTGAGGACCCTCCATGCTGTTTTTCAGAGTGGCTGCACCAGCTTGCATTCCCAACAGTGTAGGAGGGTTCCCTTTCTCCACATCCTTGCCAGCCTAATGTGTTAATTTTAGCCATTCTGACTGGTGTGACGTGGTATCTCATTGTGGTTTTGATTTGTGTTTCCCTGATGCCGAATGATGTGGAGCACTTTTTCATGTGTCGTTGGCCATCTGGATGTCGTCTTTGCAGAAATGTCTGTTCATGCCCTCTGCCCATTTCTTGATTGGATTCTTTGTTCTTTGGGTGTTGAGATTGATAAGTTCTTTATAGATTTTAGATACTAGCCCTTTATCTGACATGTCATTACGAATATCTTCTCCCATTATGTCAGTTGTCTCTTAGTTTTGTTGACTGTTTCCTTTGCTGTGTAAAAGCGTTTGATCTTGATGAAGTCCCAGTAGTTCATTTTTGCCTGCTTGATGTTCCTAGGAAGAAGTTGCTGTGGCTAAGGTCGAAGAGGTTGCTGCCTGTGTTCTCCTCAAGGATTTTGATGGATTCCTTTCTCACATTGAGGTCCTTCATCCATTTTGAGTCTATTTTTGTGTGTGGTGCAAGGAAATGGTCCCAGTTTCATTTTTCTGCCTGTAGCTGTCCAATTTTCCCAACACCATTTGTTGAAGAGACAGTCTTTTTTCCAATGGACATTCTTTTCTGCTTTGTCAAGATTAGTTGACCATAGAGTTGAGGGTCTGTTTCTGGGCTCTCTGTTCTGTCCCATTGATGTATGTGTCTGTTTTTGTGCCAGTACCATACTGTCTTGATGATGACAGCTTTGTAATAGAGCTTGAAGTCTGGAATTGTGATGCCACCAACTTTGGCTTTCTTTTTCAACATTCCTCTGGCTATTCGGGGTCTTTTCTAGTTCCATATAAATTTTAGGATTATTTTTTCCATTTCTTTGAAAAAAAATTGATGGTATTTTGATAGATACTTCATTAACCATGTAGATTGCTTTAGGTAGCAGAGACATTTTCACAATATTTGTTCTTCCGATCTATGAGTATGGAACATTTTTCCATTTCTTTGTGTCTTCCTCAATTTCTTTCATGAGTACTTTATAGTTTTCTGAGTACAGATTCTTTGCCTCTTTGGTTAGGTTTATTCCTAGGTATGGTATGTTTTGGGGTGCAATTGTAAATGGGATTGACTCCTTAATTTCTCTTTCTTCTGTCTTGTTATTGGTGTATAAAAATGCAGCTGATCTCTGTGCATTGATTTTATATCCTGACACTTCACTGAATTCCTGTACAAGTCCTAGCAGATTTGGAGTGGAGTCTTTCGGGTTTTCCACAAAAAGTATCATATCATCTGCAAAGAGTGATAGTTTGACTTCTTTGCTGACTTCTTTTTGTTGTCTGATTGCTGAGGCTGGGACTTCTATTACTATGTTGAATAGCAGTGGTGATAATGGACATCCCTGCCATGTTCCTGACCTTAGCGGAAAAGCTCTCAGTTTTTCTCCATTGAGAATAATATTCGCTGTGTTTTTTTCATAGATGGCTTTGATGATATTGAGGTATGTATCCTCTATCCCCACACTATGAAGAGTTTTGATCAAGAAACGATGATGTACTTTGTCAGCATCTATTGAGAGTATCATAGGGTTCTTGTTCTTTCTTTTATTAATGTATTGTATCACATTGATTGATTTGCAGATGTTTAACCAACCTTGCAGCCCTGGAATAAATCCCACTTGGTCATGGTGAATAATCCTTTATGTACTGTTGGATCCTATTGACTAATATTTTGGTGAGAATTTTCACATTTGTGTTCATCAAGGATATCGGTCTGTAATTCTCTTTTTTGATGGGGTCTTTGTCTGGTTTTGGGGTCAAGATAATGCTGGCCTCATAAAATGAGTTTGGAAGTTTTCCTTCCACTTCTATTTTTTGGAATAGTTTCAGGAGAATAGGTATTAATCCTTCTTTAAATGTCTTGTAGAGGGTTGTCTGGGGGTGCTCAGTGCGTTAAGCCTCTGACTTTGGCTCGGGTCATGATCTCAGGGTCCTGGAATCGGGTCCCACATCCCGCTCTCTGTACAGAAGGGATTCTGCTCCTCCCCCCCACCCCCCACCTCCTGCCTCTCTGCCTACTCGTGATCTCTCTCTCTCTCTGTCAAATAAATAAATAAATAATCTTAAAAAAAATAAAATAAATGTTTGGTAGAATTTCCCTGGGAGGGGCTCCTGGATGGCTCAGTGGGTTAAAGCCTCTGCCTTCCACTCAGGTCATGATCCCAGGGTCTTGGCATCGAGCCCTGCATCGGGCTCTCTGCCCAGCAAGGAACCTGCTTCCCCTTCTCTCTGTCTCTGCCTGCCTCTCTGCCTTCTTGTGATCTCTGTCTTTCAAATAAATAAATAAAATCTTAAAAAAAAAAAAAAGAATTTCCCTGGGAAGCCGTCTGGCCCTGGGCTCTTGTTTGTTGGAAGATTTTTGATGACTCCTTCAATCTTTTTACTGGTTATGGGTCTGTTCAGGTTTTCTATTTCTTCCTGGTTCAGTTTTGGTAGTTTATACCTCCTTAGGAATGTATCCATTTCTTCCATATTGTCAAATTTGCTGGTGTATCGTTTCTCATAATATGTTCTTAAAACTGTATTTCTTTGGTATTGGTGGTTGTGATCTCTCCTCTCTCATTTGTGATTCTTTCAAAGAACTAGCTTCCAGTTTTGTTGATTTATTCTACTGTTCTTTGGTTTCTGTTTCATTGATTTCTGCTCTGATCTTTATGATTTCTCTCCTCCTACTGGGTTTAGGCTTTCTTGGCTGTTCTTTCTCCAGCTCCCTTAGGTGTAGGGTTAGGTTGTATATTTGAGACCTTTCTTGTTTCTTGAGAAAGGCTTGTATCACTATATACTTTCCTCTTAGAACTGCCTTTGCTGTGTCCCACAGATTTTGAACCATTGTGTTTTCATTATCATTTGTTTCTATGGATTTTTTCAATTCTTCTTTAATTTCCTGGTTAACCCATTCATTCTTTAGTCAGATGCTCTTTAGCCTCCATATATTTGAGATTTTTCCAACTTTCCTCTTGTGATTGAGTTCTAGCTTCAGAACATTGTGGTCTGAAAATATGCAGAGAATGATCCCAATATTTTGGTACCAGTTGAGGCCTGATTTGTGACCCAGGATGTGATCTATTCTGGAGAATATCCATGTGCACTAGAGAAGAATGTGTATTCTGTTGCTTTGGGATAGAATGTTCTGAATATATCTGTGATTTCCATCTGGTCCTTGTGTCATTTAAGGCCTTTATTTCCTTGACCTTTTGAATGGACGATCTGTCCATTTCAGTACGGGGGTGTTAAAGTCCCCTACTGTTATTGTATTATTGTTGATGTGTTTCTTTAATTTTGTTATTAATTGGCTTATATAATTGGCTGCTCCCATGTTAGGGGCATAGATATTTAAAATTGTTAGATCTTCTTGCTGGACAGACCCTTTAAGTATGATATACTGTCCTTCCTCATCTCTTAGTATAGTCTTTGGCTTAAAATCTAATTTATCTGATATAAGGATTGCCACCCCAGCTTTCTTTTTTGATGTCCGTTAGCATGGTAAATTGTTTTACACCCCCCACCACTCCCCCACTTTAAATCTGGAGGTGTCTTTGTCTCTAAAATGAGTTTCTTGTAGACAACATATGAATGGGTTTTGGTTTTTTTTTTTTTAAGATTTTTTTTTTTTTAATTTATTTGACAGACAGAGATCACAAGCAGGCAGAGAGGCAGGTAGAGAAAGAGAAAGGGGGAAGCAGGCTCCCCGCTGAGCAGAGAGCCCGATGTGGGGCTCAGTCCCAGGATCCTGAGGTCATGACCTGAGCCGAAGGTAGAGGCTTTAACCCACTGATCCACCCAGCCGCTCCTGGGTTTTGTTTTTTTTTTCCATTCTGATCCCCTGCTTCTTTTGATTGGGGCATTTAGCCCATTTACATTCAGGGTAACTATTGAAAGATATGAATTTAGTGCCATTTTATTGCCTGTAAGATGACTATTACTGTATATTGTCTCTGCTCCTTTCTGGTCTGTTACTTTTAGGCTCTGTCTTTGCTTAGAGGACCCCTTTCAATATTTCCTGTAGGGCTGGTTTGGTATTTACAAATTCTTTTAGTTTTTGTTTGTCCTGTAAGCTTTTTATCTCTCCTTCTATTTTCAATGATAGCCTAGCTGAATATAGCATTCTTGGCTGCATGTTTTTCTCATTTAGTGCTCTGAATATATCGTGCCAGTTCTTTCTGGCCCGCCAGGTCTCCGTGGATAAGTCTGCTGCCAATATATTTTTACCATTGTATGTTACAGACTTCTTGTCCTGGGCTGCTTTCAGGATTTTCTCTTTGTCATTAAGTCTTATAAATTTTGCTATTAGATGACGAGGTGTAGACCTATTCTTACTGATTTTGAGGAGGGTTCTCTGAGCCTCCTGGATTTTGATCCTTTTTCCCTTTCCATATTAGGGAAATTCTCTACTATAAATCACTCCAATATACCTTCTGCCCCCCCCCCTTCTTCTTCTTCTGAAATCCCAATTATTCTAATACTGTTTAATCTTATGGTATCACTTATCTCTTGAATTCTCCCCTCGTGTTCCAATAGTTGTTTGTCTCTTTTCTGCTCAGCTTCTTTATTCTCCATCATTTGGTGTTCTATCTCACTAATTCTCTCTTCTGCCTCATTTATCCTATCAGTAAGAGCCTCCTTTTTTTTTAAATTGCACCTCATTAATGCTTTTGTTATTTCAGCTTGGTTAGATTTTAGTTCTTTTATTTCTCCAGAAAGGGCTTTTTTTCTCCAGACAGGGTTTCTTTAATATCTTCCATGCCTTTTTTGAGCCTAGCTAGCACCTTGAGAATCGTCATTCTGAACTCTAGATCTGACATTTTACTAACGTCTGTATTGCTTAGGTCCCTAGCCTTCGGTACTGCCTCTTGTTCTTTTTTTTTCTGGTGAGTTTTCCACATTGTCCTTATATCCAGATTAGAATATGCGAATGAAAGAATAAAATACTAAAAGTGTGGCAATGACCCCTGAAAAATGTACACTTACCAATGCAGAAGAGACCCCAAATTGAGGGGAAAAGAAAGGGGGTAAAAAGAAATTTAAAAAAATTTTTAATTAAAATATATATAGATATTAGAGTAGAGTAGAACAGAGCCACCCACTTGATTTTGGGTGTATTTTTGTCTCTTAGAAGAAATTACCAGCTATCTCCCAAAATTTTAAAGAAAGGAAAACTTATATATATACACAAAAATAAGGGTAAAGCAATGAAGGGGTAGAATATGAGTATGAAGATGAAAATTTTAAAAAATTCTTAAAAAAGGAATTGATAAGTTGTTTGGAAAAAGAAAGAAAAAGAAAGTGGAGGGAATTTGGTTAGGCTGGAGAGTAGAGCAAAGCCCTGTGCTAGATTTAGGGTATATTTTGATCAATTAGAAGAAATTGTATCCTAATATTTTTTAGAAGAAAAACCCTATGTGTACACAAAAAATAACGTTAGATACAATGAACAATAAAATGACTATAATAATGAGGGTTTTTAAAAAATTCTTTTTTAGAAAGGTATTGTTAAGATAAACCAGTTAAAAAACTTTAAAAGAGGAAAGAGGAGGTGCACCTGGGTGGCTCAATGGGTTAAAGCCTCTGCCTTCGGCTCAGGTCATGATCTCAGGGTTCTGGGATCGAGCCCTGCATCAGGCTCTATGCTCAGCGGGGAGCCTGCTCCTTCCTCTCTCTCTCTCTCTCTCTCTCTGCCTGCCTCTCTGCCTACTTGTGATCTCTGTCTGTCAAATAAATAAATAAAATCTTAAAGATAGAAAAAAGAGGAAAGAGGATAAGTTAAAAAATTAGAATAAGAAAGAAATAAAATTTAAAAAATTTAACTTGCAGGACTAACGAATCATGGGGAGAAAGCCATTAATTCCACTTTGCTTTCCCCTCCTCCTGCTGTTCTCCTTGATCAGTGAACTTGGTCTAGACTGGATGTTCTTGCTGATCTTTTGGGGGAGGTACCTGATATAGTGATTCTCAAATGTCTTTGACCTTGGCAGAACTGCGCCGCTCTTGCCAGGGGCCAGGCTAAATAATCTGCTTGGGTTCACTCTCTGGAGCTTTTGTTCCCCGATCGCTTTCCGTAGAGCTCTGGAGGACTGGAATGAAATGGAGGCCTCCCAGTCTCCATCCTGGAGGAGCCAATGGCTTAAGGTCCTACTCCTCAGTGTGCCCTTGGAGTAAAGTGGTCTATCACTCCCATCTCCCTGGTCCCTGGCCACACTTCAAGTTCACCTGGCCTGTGACCAAGTGTTTCTGTCTTTGGCACACAGTCCTGTTTGGAGTCTCCAAACTCAGCTGATTCCTGCTGTGGTGCTCTTTTGGTGGAGGAAGGTGGGTCTCCCTGGATCTACCACTTGTGGGGTCCTTGCTCAAAGAGTTGTGGTCCAGCTGTGCCACAGATCACAGTTTAAGGTAACCCCGAGCTGAGAGCTCACTTCTCCACTCCGTCTCTGTAGTCAGCTTCCCCACTCTGATACCTGCGAGCTCTGCCACACTCTGGCACCCCCAATCCTTCTGTCACCCTGTAAGTCCTTAGACCACACTGTCCCCTCGTGGACTCCACCCCCGCTTAGGCTCTGGGGTGATGTCCTTCAGTGGAGCAGACTTCTAAAAGTTCAGATTTTGTGCTCCATTGTTCCACCACTTGCTGGGGGCCGGCCCCTTCCCTTGTGGTCTATCTTCTAGTCACTTCAGATTCACTTCTCCGCATGTCCTACCATTCAGAAAGTGGTCGATTTTCTGTTTCTAGAATTGCTGCTCTTCTTTTCTTCAATCTCCTGTTGGGTTTTAGGTGTTCATAATGGTTTGATAACTATCTAACTGAATTCCTGTGATCTGATATTATCTCAGTCTGCTACTCTTCCGCCTTCTTGACTCTCCTCTCTTGGGCAAGACATTTAATCCAATACTAACTTAGTAAAAGTGGCTAAAATGGCCTTAGAGTGCATTTAGTTTTTCTTCTCAAATTCAGATAATACAAGATAATAATTTTTAAAAAGGATAATGAATTATAGAATCAGGGCTCTTTGAGTCTCTTTGATGTCCAATGTGTACATTAGGTTTAGGTGTACAGAATAGTGATTTGACAAGTTTATTCACTATGCTATGCTCACCACTAGTATAGCTATCATCTGTCCCCATACATTCTTTTACAGTATCATTGATTATATTCCATTACTGTTTTTTTTATTCTTGTGACTTATTCATTCCTTAACTGGAAGCCTGTATCTTCCTCTCCCCTTCACCCATTTTGGCTAACTCCCACCCACCTCCCCTCTGGCAAGTCTTCTTTGTATCTAGGTTTGATTCTGCTTTTTGTTTGTTTATTCATTTGTTGTTGTTGTTTAGATTCCACTTATGAGTGGAATTCTATGGTATTTGTCTTTCTTTGTCTGAGTTACTTCACTTAGCATAACATCCTTCAGGTCCATCCATGTTGTCCCAAGTGGCACCAATTCATCCTTTCTTATGGCCGTGTAATAATTCTGTTACACACATACACACAGACACCCCACATTTTCCTTATTCGTCTGTAGGTGGACGCTTAGGTTACTTTCATATATTGGCTGTTGGAGATAATGCTGCAATAAACATAGGGATACATGTATCTTTTATAATTAATGTTTTCATTTTCTTTGGGTGAATACCCAGTAATGGAATTACTAGATTGTATGGAGTTTCTGTTTTCATTTTTTTGAAGAGCCTGTATATTGTTTTCCACAGTGGCTACACCAACTTTCATTCCCACTAGCAGTGCACAAATTTCCTTTTTCTCCACATTCATGCTGATACTTGCTATTTCTTGTCATTTGATTTTAGCCATTCTAACAGGTATGTGGTGATACCTCATTGTGGTTTTGATTTGCATTTCCCTGATGATAAATGATGTTGAGCATCTTTTCATGTGTCTGTTGGCCATCTTTGTGTCATTAGGAAAATGTCTGTTCAGGTCTTCTGCCCATTTTAAAATTAGATTGTTTGGGTTTTATTGGTGTTGAGTTGTGTAAGTTGTTTATATATTTTGTATATTAACCCCTTTATTGGATATATCATTTGTGAATATTTTCTGCTATTCAGTAGGTTGTCTTTGTTTTATTGATGGTTTCCTTTGCTGTGCAAAAGCTTTTTATGTTGTTTTAGTCCAAATAGTCTATTTTTGCTTTGTTTCCTAGCATTAGAAGATGTATGTAGAAAAATGTTGCTACAACTAATGTCAGAGAAATTACTGCCTATGTTCTCCTCTAGGATTTTTGTGCTTTCAGATCTCACATCTAGGTCTTTAATCTATTCTCAGTTTATTTTTGTGTATGGTGTTAAAAAGTGGTCCAGTTTCATTCTTCTACATGTAGCTATCCAGTTTTCCCTGCACCATTTATTTCAGGGCATTTTTTTGTACCAAAAGTAACTATTTGGTCTCACTTCTCCACACCTAATTTTATAGATTACAATAAAAACTCTCACAGAATTGCTTATAGTCATTTTGTCAGGGATTAATGGTAATGTGTAGGATCCTTCTGCAGTATTTTATTAACTCAGTATAAACATTAACTTAGTTATTTGACTGTTTGGCAGGGGATTTTTTTTTTTTTTTTCAATCCTTAGTTAAAGTATTGCTTTAATCACGTTTGGTTTGAAGGCTAGTTGGGACCCATCTAGCAGCATGGATCTTTTTGAAAATCTTTGCACAGTTTTCAAGGGAAGCCTCTGAAATTTAGCCTCATATTTGCCTTTTTACAGAACCACTATGAACTGGCTAAATTATATCACAAAGGCATTAACCTTATTATAAAGGAATTTAAAGAAGTGCAAATAGAATACTTTTTCTTAATGTATCAGAGGTATTCTAGAATTTCCTACGATTGAACAGATACTGGCAAAATGAAGTAGAGAAGTACATCAGGTCTCATAAACTCAGTCAAATACTTCTTACCCTTGTTAATCTTTAAAGTGAGGGTCTGTGATTTAGATTAGTGATTCTTACCTACCCATTTTACCATTTAATTATACAACATTTTATTTTTGCCACTCTCATCCTATTCTTATTTTGACTTGCTAATTAAACTAGTTGTCTTGCCCTAGTTCTAATCAGTTAACCCAGATTCATTGTAGATAATATGCTGGTACATTAAATACATTATTATTATTATTAAATACATTATTTAAGACAAAACAAAACTGAAAGATTTCATATATTATTTCTGTAAAACAGGTTATATTTCATTCGTTGTCTTTTTTTTTTTTTTCAAAATTCTTACCAGTTCAAGGAAATCCTAAGCTCTGTAAAAAGTCTAGGTTTTATTAAAAGTTGACCCAAATTAAAAAAAAATGAAAATTTCAAAACCTTTCAATCTCTATGAAGAAAATGCCAAAAAATGCCATCCATTGATGGAAAACCATACCTAACTCATGTACAACAATGAAAGCTTTATGTTGAGTCCAAACATTTCATGACATAGGTCACAGGCAGAGGCCGCTTTACAAAGCTGGTGAAAGCTGAAAAATTGTAGTTTTGTTTTCTGAAGACTCATTAACCATTAAAATTGCTTTCCAGTGTTTGTTATTTTTAACTACAAAATGATATAAATTGAAGGCTAATGTTGTTCTTTCATAAACTGCTTTTCCTCACTGATATTTTTCTTAATGTTAACTGGTCTGGCAGCAGCAAGCATAGCTAATCAGTGGTATAGGGTTTTACATAGATTTGAAATAATTTTTAAGAAGTTTTTTGTTAACATTGTTAGTATTTAAGCATTTGTATGAATCAACTAATATTTATTGATGGGTTACAGTGTGTTTAGAGATCAAACTAGTCTGTCTTGTACCAATAGTGAATAAGACTTATGCAGCCCCTGCCTTCATGGAGCTTATAAATATTAAATAAATTATTACAGTATGATGAAATCTAAGGATGTTGTGGGGCCATATAAAGGACTTTTAAATAGGTCACAGTGTAGTTTCAATTTAGAAGTGCTATTTGAGGGGCATCTGCGTGGCTCAGTCTGTTAAGCGTCTGCCTTCAGCTCAGGTCTTGATCCCAGGTTCTGGGATTGAGCCGCATGTTGGGCTCCCTTCTCAAGTGGGGAGCTTTTTTCTCCCTCTGTTTCTGCTCCTCCCCCACCAACTCATGTGCTCGCTCTCTTGGCTCTGCTCTCTCTCTCAAATAAATTTTTAAAAATCTTTAAAAAGAAAAGAAGTGCTGTTTGAGTTCACTCCTTAGGATCCTAATATTTAATTTTAAAACGCAGTCTTTTCTTGTTAATTCACTCAAAGTGAGGCTGGCCTTTTAATTTTCTCTTTTGGGAAATCTTCAGAGCCATCTGATACTGATGATTATCCTTTCAAAAGGAATATCCTTATGGAGAAAAATAAGAAATCAAATTATAACTAGTACTTAATAATGGAAAGGAAATATTGAAGCTTCGCAGGTTAACTTGGAAAAAAATAAAAGGTTGGACATTCGCACCTACTTTAGAACTTTCAAATTAGTTCCTTTGTAATTGCTTATGTGTCTTACAATTTTTTTGCAAATAGTAGTAGTCCTTCTGCTCTACTCAGCTATAAAATTTTTGAATACCTGATGGTGGTGTCTTCCAGGTAGTTCTTGACAAATAGAAAACAATTAATATGTGTTGAATAAGTGAAGGAATGAATGAATAGATCCTGAAGATTTAAAGAATTGAATTCATTTGGTATTAAATTTTTTTTTGGTATTAAATTTTTTAAAAGTATTTTTTTTAAATCACATTGCTTTATAGGTACAGAATAATACTTAATATGTTCAAATTAATTTTTCTTAAGCGCTGTGAATAAAGTGCTGTGATAAAGTCTGTACTTTATCTTTAGTGGTCCACCCTGACTCTGACATTGAAAGTATTGGATTTCCAAAGATGACCTCTTAAGTTACCTTAATGTCAGTAGGTATTTGTCATTACGTCTCACTTCCAGCTGTGCTGGCTAAAAGAGGAGCCTCACTTTTGGCAAAGTATATGTATATGTATATGTGAATACACACACAGACACACACACTCTCTCTCTCTCTCTCTAAGTGTTTAGTGTGATGTTACTTATCAGTTTACTTGGTGATTGCTGATTAATAAGTTAAACCATTGACCTTTTGTGCAAGGTGGTCATCATTTATTCAGATTAGATTGTGAAAACTGGGTAGCAGCTGATTACAGATTTGAAAAAGGTCTCTTTGATGAACGGTGAGGGATAATAATGTTTGCTTGTTTGCTCAGATTAGAAATTTCCTACCTTCAGATAGCCCAATTTAAGATACTACTCACTGAAGTATGGTATGACCTACCTTATCTTAGCATTTTTTTTTTTCCTTCTTCAGCTTATCTTTATACCTGTCAGTTAAGACAAACTACAGAACATGAAGGAGCCCAAGTCATTGGTTTGTTGTTTTCCCTGGTGAAAGAAATAGTGGGTTTTTTTTTTTCTTTGAATTTTTGGATTTACATAGGGTAGCATCTTAAGTTTTGCATTTTGGGTTTCCTCTCTATATTTTATATCTTTTGAAATAAAAAAGAATGACACTGAACATAAACACTTCATAAAATATTTGTGAAATTAATAAATGAATAAAACAGTGAAAAACAGCCATGGCAGATGGGCTACTGTACATTCATAACACATAATAGTTCCATGAAAGTTGAGTTATTTTGAGTTTAGAAAACCATGAAGTCATCTTACTTGGAGTTTTTTTTTTTGTTTTTTGTTTTTAGTTGTTTTACTTTTATGTCTCTGTTAAGCTGTAGATGATAGCCTGAATGTTCTTCAAATTAATCTAAATTCATCTCAGCTTGATCTTTTATAGGGATACACACACTTTGTTAATAATACTTACATGCTGAAATCAAATATTTCTGACACCATGATTTATAAAAACATTTTGTCTCATTTAATCATGGCAGATACCATGGTTAAAATATGTTTCTCATCTTAGGAACTTAAATTCTGTAATATGTCCAGGGTAAATGGCAGAACTAGAGATCCAGACCCAGGTCTTCTGATTCTTCTTTTCTCTACACCTCATTTAGAAGGCCATAAATAAATAAGTTTTGATTAAAAAAAAATTAAATATACATTTGAAAAAATTCAAGTCTTCCTATTTCTCATTATAACACTATTGGGTTATATTAGGTATATATCGAAGTACAGAGCATAGCTTCTAGCTGTAGGGTGTTTATAGTCCTTGATCTAATTGAGGAAAAAAGAGATATACATAAAAAGAGAATAACAAAATAAGACCATATGCGTGAAGTGAGTGGTTCAGACTTTAAGCCTTGCAGAGAAAGGAGAGATTGCTGTGGATTGGAGCTACTAGGGATGACTGCGGGTGACCGAAGTGGGTCTTGTTGGAAGGGAGCACTTAGTTGAGCCAGTAGTTTACCAGGTAGTAAACTCATGGGATTTATGCATGTTGCTGGCAGTTAGGCAGCAATGTCATTTTGTCTGGACCTTGAGACACTGAGGGTACGCAGGGAAGCCAGCACTGCCTCTCATGTCTGAAATGCGACCGCCAAACTCCTGCAGTTCTTCTGTCAGATGAGAAGAAGTGTGGCTTTCTGTGGAGCCACCTTTCACAATAACAAGGCTTGTGTAAAGATTCCCCATTTTCTAGATTCAGTGAACCTAATGAGAACTTGAAATTCATCCCACAGCTCTGCCCATCAGTGTTTCAGCTGTAGTTAAGTTCATTGGCAATAGTTTTTTCTTCTCTTTTGTTTTCTTTAAAAAAAAAATTCTGGAAATGGTGAAAGACACATTGTCATGACAGAGACTGATACTAATAGTAAAAACTGAGAATTCTGGAGGTGAAATCTCAGGAAAAAAAAAATAAAACCTGGTCAATATTGAATTCATAGTCTTCTGGCTAGATTTGAAAGGTTGCTAATTTATTAGCATAGTAAATATGCTAATTTATTTAGCGTATCTCTGTCTCTTTTTCCCTCTCCCTTCTTCCTTGCTGCCCATTCTTTTCCAGTCATTTTCTATATCTTTCTCTCAAGAATGCTGTTCCAGCTAGGCCACACTACTTCTCATTATCCTTTGAACATTTGCCATTCTTTTCCAACTCTTTTCAGATTCTTTCTCATATGAAAAATGAGTATGTACAACTGGGTAATCTTAATATGAATTGATTTTTTTTCCTTAAAAATGGGATGTAGTACTTGAAAGTGAAAACTTTGGTTGTTGCCCTTAAAAATATGCAAGGTTATAAATAATAGCCAATTTGGAAGTCCCATGTTTGACTTCATAGATACAGATAGAGATATAGATTGACTTTAGATCCCTTCTGCTAAATATAAAATGGATTTACTCATTTGGAGACCCTGAACCATTTTTCACGGGATCCAATATCAGAATACAAATAAAGTATCCAGCATAAGACCAAATGAAATAAGACTAAACATTAGCACAAGTAAAGGTTAGAGGTAGGAGGGGTGGAAATTTGAGGACTGCTTGAGATGAGCAATTTAATACTTAGGTACCATGTATGGGACTTGTGCCTCTTTTTCCTGTTTTCTGACATTGAGGGGTGGAAAGGAAAGGATAGGGTGGAACCTTTTCCTTTTTATTAAAGTCTATATAAATATTATTAAAATTTTCTTTTAAAGGAATTTATGAATTAAGAGAATCTATTATTATACAATTTGCTACTATATGTATATAATAAACTGAAAGAAAAACTGTTTCCCACAGTACAAAGACAAACAAAAAAAGATATATTTAATTTAAACAGTAATTAGCTTATATGCTAGTCCTTTTTCCTCGTAACAACATTACAAAGAGGCTACCCTATAATTATGAAGAGAAAGAAATGGTAGAGTGAGCTGACCTGAAATACTTGGTTATACACAACTTTTAGGTTCTTTGTGGTAAATAATGGTAGATACCAAGAAGCTAGAATGAGGAGGATAATAATAACAAATTACCAGATTAGGGTTTCCCCCACACACAATTATCAAATTAATATTTACTAATAAGTAAATACAAACTAATTCATAAACCTGTTCTGTAAACTTGAAGAAATTCCAGCCATCTGTCTTTTTAGGTAGCTCAGTCACATAAAAAGTTCACTTTTGGCAAATAAAAAGATTCCTGAGGCAGAAGTGATGATTCTTCCTGACATCAGGCCACCAATTGTCTGGAGTTCATGACTGGATACAAAATTTAGCACAAGGTGTCATCTCTGAGATTAAACAGACCTCAGTGGATTATAGCCTGTTTGTAAAATGGTGGAGAGTATCTCTAAAATATTTTAGTCAATTTTGTATATCTGGAATACATTTAATTTCCACTTATGAGAGCCCATATGGAACACTCATCATGCTTGTTTTCATGCCATGTGTTTACTAAGAGACACACATTTTTGTCATTCACTATAGTAATTAATAAATTATCTATTATTCATTGATATATAATGATATATTGCTTTTAGTAGCCCCCTCAAGAGTATGGGCTTTGGGGCACCTGGGTGACTCAGTGGGTTAAAGCCTCTGCCTTTGGCTCAGGTCATAATCCCAGGGTCCTGAGCTCGATTCCCGCACTGGGCTCTCTGTTCCGCGGGGAGCCTGCTTCCTACTCTCTCTCTGCCTGCCTCTCTGACTACTTGTGATCTCTGTCTATCAAATAAGTTTAAAAAAAATATATGGACTTTATTTTTAGAATCTCAACAATCTGCTCCTGGGCTGTGCATTTTAAAAAAATTCTTTATGTAAGTTCAATTCAGTTAATACATAGTGTCTTATTAGTTTCAGGGGTAGAATTTTATGATTCATCAGTTGCATGTAACACCCAGTTCTCATTACATTAAGTGCCCTTCTTCATGCCCATCATCCAGTCACCCTGATCCCCATTTATTTCCCCTCTAGCAACTGTCAGATTGTTTCCTAGAGTTAGAGTATCTAATGGTTTGTCTCCCTCTCTTTCATCTTATTTTATTTTTCCTTTCCTTTCCCCATGTTCATCTGTTTTGTTTCTTAAATCTCACATATGAATAGATCATATGATAATTGTCTTTTCTGGTTGACTTATTTCACATAGCATAATACCCTGTACTTTTATCCATGTTGTTACAAATAGTAAGATTTCAGTTGATGGCTGAGTAATATTCCTGTGTGTGTGTGTGTACTATATCTTCTTTATCTGTTCCTCTGTTGATGGGCATCTGGGCTCTTTCCATATCTTGGCTATTTTGGACATTGCATCTATAAACTTTGGGATGTATGTGCCCCTCTGAATTACGATTTTTGTATCCTTTGAATAAATACCAGTAGTGCAGTTGCCTGGGTCATAGGTTAGTTCTATTTTTAACTTTTTAAGGGACCTCCATACTGTTTTCCAGAGTGGCTGCATCAGCTTGCATTCCCACTAACAGTGTAAGAAGGTTCCCCTTTCTCCACATCCTTGCCAACATCTGTTGTTTCCTATGTTGTTAATTTTAACCATTCTGACTGGTGTGAGGTGGTATCTCATTGTGGTTGATATATATTTTCCTGATGCCGAGTGATGTTGAGCAAAATTTTCATTTGTCTTTTGGCCATTTGTATGTTTTCTTTGGAGAAATATCTGTTCATGTCTTCTGTCTCTTGACTGGATTATTTGTTCTTCAGGTGTTGAGTTTGATAAATTCTTTATGGATTTTGGATACTAGCCCTTTCTCTGATAAGACATTTGCAAATATCGTCTCCCATTTTGTACGTTGTCTTTTGATTTTGTTGATTGTTTCCTTTGCTGTGCAGAATCTTTTTATTTGGGTGAAGTCCAAGTGGTTCATTTTTGTTGTTGTTTCCTTTGTCTTTGGAGATGTGTCTAGCAAGAAGTTTCTGTGGCCGAGGTCAAAGAGGTTGCTGCCTGTGTTCTCCTCAAGAATTTTGATGGATTCCTTTCTCACAATTAGATCTTTCATCATTTTGAGTTTATTTTTGTGTATGGTGTAAGAAAGTAGTCCAGTTTCATTCTTCTACATGTGGCTGTCCAATTTTCCTAACACCAGTTATTGAAGAGACTGTTTTTTTTCCATTGGGTATTCTATACTCCTTTGTCTAAGATTAGTTGAATATAAACACTTGACAAAATACAGCATCCTTTCTTGATAAAAACCCTCTATCATGTAGGGATGGAGGGAACATACCTCAACATTGTAAAAGCCATGTATGAAAGACCCAAAGCAAACATCATCTTCAATGGAGAAGAACTAAGATCTTTTCCCCTAAGGTCAGGAACATGACAGGGATGTTCATTATTACCAGTGTTGTTCAGTATAGTACTGGAAGTTCTAGCCTCAGCAGTCAAATAAAAAGAAATAAAAGGCATCCAAATCGGCAAAGAACAAGTCAAACTTTCAGTCTTTGCAGATGACATGATACTCTATATAAAAAGCCCAAAAGACTCCACTAAAAAATTGCCAGAACTGGTAACAGGAGTTCAGCAAAGTCACAGGATATAAAATCAGAAGTCAGTTGCATTTCTGTAGACTAGTAATGAAGCAGAAGAAAGGGAAATCAAGGGATTGATTTCCATTTATAATTATGCCAAAAACCATAAGATACCTAGAAGTAAACCTAACCAAAGAGGAAAAGCAACTCTGAAAACTATAGAACACTTGTGGAAGAAATTGAAGAAGACACAAAGAAATGGAAAAACATTCCATGCTCATGGATTAGAAGAACAATTATTGTTAAAATGTCTGTGCTAACTGAGCATAATTAAAAAAAAAAAGTCTATGCTATCCAGAGCTATCTTCACATTCATTGCAATCCCTATCAAAATATAATTTTGATAGCATTTTTCACAGAGCTGGAACAAACAATCCTAAATTTTGTATGAAACTAAAAAAGACCCCAAATAGCCAAAGGAATATTAAAAAAGGACATCAAAGCTGGAGGCATAACAATTCTGGACTTAAAGCTGTGATCATCAAGACAGCATGGTTCTGGCACAAAAACAGACACATAAATCAATGGAACAGAATAGAAAACCCATAAAGGACCTTCAGCTTAATGGGTTGTGCATTTTTGAGTTAGGTGCTAGTAGCTACTAGGTGAGCTAGGTTCTCACCCTGATGAACAACATACATTTAATTGCATTGTATTTTAAAGTAAATTCTAAACCTTATAAGAAATAGTATAACCAGGGCCTGCCTCGGTGACTCAGTGGGTTAAGCCTCTGCCTTCAGCTCAGGTCATGATCTCAGGGTCCTGGGATCGAGTCCCGCATCGGGCTCTCTGCTAGGCAGGGATCCTGCTTCCTCCTCCCTCTCTCTCTCTTTCTCTCTGCTTGCCTCTCTGCCTACTTGTGATCTCTCTCTGTCAAATAAATAAAATCTTAAAAAAAAAATAGCATAACCATATTCCATATAAAACATGTCTTTGGGTGCCAATATATTGTCATTATTCAGAGTTTTGAAATGAATGGTAGAACTTTTTGGTAATTTCATTTTTTAAAATTTTACCTTAACATTTTAGTTTAAATAAATTTAACATTATTACCTCCTAGATGTCCAACATATCATTAAATGCATTTTTTTCCGAAATGTCTTCTAACTCTGACATTCTTACTAGCTTTGTTAATAGGCAAGGCTGAACTTTGTTAATTGCTTATGTGACCGAGTAAATCCTGGGTGAGAGCAGACTGGGGAAAAAGATCAAGAAACCAGAGTTATTTTCCATAGTCATCTCATGGCTTAATAAAATTAGGGAAGTTGTTCAGCTTTAATGTGTTCAGAGAAACTCCCTTTGTTATCTATCCTCCTCCACTCCTAAAATAGTAATAGCTAGTAAAATAATATATGAGAAATGTGGTAGAACTTATGTGCCCTAATGACTTAAATAGCTTTGGAAAGTAAAATATCCTTTGATCGCTATTGAGTTAATATTTGATCAAGGAATACTTTATCCACTAAGGAGACTTATTTTTTAGTTGTCATATGATAAAATATCAACTCAAAGTCTGTGTGATTTGGTCAAGTCATTAACCTCTCTAAAGCCTTGGTTTCTTCATAAGTAAAATAAAGGTAATAATAGTAATAAAATAATAAAATAATATGTGAAAAACTCATAGAAAAATGTCTACCACGTATGTTCTCAGAAATAGTAGCCATTTTAAGGCGGGGGGAAAGGCACCCAAAGAAGACTTTGAAGAGTGTGATCGACAAGTGTCCAAGTGATCTCCAGTCACCCAGAAGCATGGGCTGAAGCAAGTTAGAATTCAAAATACAGGCTTTTCTTCTAAGATGTGGTGTATTTGTGCAATTCTACAGAATTGCACACTAAAAATAATAGAGCTTATGGGAGAAAGAATTAAGGTTTAGGCAGACCACTCAAAATCTGTGCAGCTTTACATTGTTGTTGTCAGTCAGTTCTCTAGTTACAATCCTAATGAAAATATTAACTCCTGTAACTCCTAGCAACATTTGCACCCAACATCACAGTCAGCTAACCATTTGCATCACATTTCCTCTCGGATGGAGTAGGTGGCAGTTACTGAATGCACTTGATTCTAATAATTCCATGAACATTAAACATCTGATTCAAGCTACAGGGAGAAATGTATTCACAGCTTTCTGTAACAGAAAGCTTAACTGTTGAAAAGTATAGGGTTCTTGATTCTACTAAACCAACCCTATTTGTGCTAAAGGAATTGACTTGTACAGAATTTTTGCCACTCATTTCCAGCTCTTTAGGACTTCATACATTGTTAAGGCTTTCTCATTAATTGGGATGAAAGCTTGCCCCTGCTCACCTTCAAATGTTAACATGCTAGACAAAACTCATATAAACCCGCAAGACATCCAAAGTCCAAATTATATTGGTATTGTCCATTGTTTACCAATGGCAAAGGAGGTCTTTAATATAAATATGTATTTATATATGTATACTGTGTATTAGATGAATGAATTCTGAACTCTTCTTAAGCTCTTTGGAACTAAGTTGTTTATAGAGAATAAAAGAAATATAAATAAAACATGTTTCTCTTGTTGCTTCTGTTTCATGTATATCAAACACTTTTAAGGGTAGTTTAATGACTAAGTCATAATAGAGACATCTGTTAGTGTTTTCTTAGATTTTTCCTGTGCTTATTCTCTGTAGTTGGCTGAAAAGTCTATGCAATTATCTCCGGATCACTAGCAGAAGTCCCCATTCCTGTTAAAAGTTACGTTTAGTATCAATTTGATTTATCCTATTCCTGTAGCAGTATTTGCAACCCCCCTCCTCAACAAACACCTTTCAGGGGTGTCTTTCAGGCATTTCTGTCTAATTCTAGCATTGAAAGATCAAACTGTGCCTTTGATGTATTTGGGAGGGTTTTGCGCAAGATAGGCAGAGACCATTTTGATCAAATTATTCCATGTGTATAATATACTTTATGCTTTATATTGCTATTAAAGTATTGTAATCTAACTGGTCCACTTTTCCAAATGTTCATGAATTTTTTAAAAAATAGTTATGCTATATTTTAAGAGTGTCACTTCATATCAGTGCAGCCAGTTCTTATGTACAAATTATATGCATAATTTTGTTGGGTCACACTGATTATGTCATTTTATTTTAGCTGCTTTAAGAGGAGATGATTCCCTTGTTTCAAGTCCTGATGTAACGGATATTGCACCAAGTAGAAAGAGGCGGCAGCGGATGCAGAAGAATCTTGGGACAGAACCTAAAATGGCTTCTCAGGTACCTGGGCCTCAAGAAGAGGAGAAGTAAGTCATTTTGTTTTTTGCCAAATGATGAAATATCTTTTTAAAAAAATCTAATATCTGATCTCAAAAATTATATTTTTATTTCTAAGTTTACTTAAGGCTATTTTTAAAGAATAAAAATTGTGACTTGGAAAGTATAAAATGTTCAAATCAGTATATTTTCTCTGGTATTTGGTTAGTTCCTATTAACATTTAAAGCAGAAGCGCTAAAAATATATGCAAAATGTCTTTTTCTTGTGGTTTTTATAGATTAATTAGAAATGGCATGTAGATACTAAAAATATTAGAATCCAGCTTGTGTTCAGTAAAGTGTTTCAATCTAATTTACTGCTTTAAACAGACCCATATAGCATTTGAATGAGCTACTTGATTTGGTTATGCTTAGAATTTTCTCAAGTGAAAAGTCTCTTTCTAGTCATCTATTTCTTTCTATTAAATTTTGGAGTTACATGCTTTATTCTTGAGAGATTTTCACTCTTTCATTCACATACCCTCCTTTGATCTGCATCCCAATTTATTTGTAATGAGCTGAGGACTTGGGATAATTAACATTTTATTATAGTGAAATAGTCAGCATTTATAAAGAATAATTATCAGTTGAATCCAAAATGAATGTGCACATCATTTGTATGTTTGGATATATGTATGTGTCCCCTTAGAATTTATTTATTTTCCTCTTTAAAAAAAAAAGATGTAGTTATTTATTTGAGAGAGAGAGAATGGGAGAGAGAGAGAGAGAGAAAAAGAGAGCATGAGTGGGGAGGATCAGAGGAAGAAGCAGACTCCCTGCTGAGCAGGGAGCCCAGTGTGGGACTGTATCCCGGGACTCCATGATCATGACGCTCGAGCTAAAGGCAGTTGCCCAACCAACTGAGCTACCCAGGTGCCCCTTTATTTTTTTCTCTAAACTTTTTATTAACTCAGCAAATAGTTATTAAATAATAACCTTATGACAAATGATATTACAGATCAGTGGTTTCACAGTGTGGAATAAGGACCCCTGGGGGTATCCATGAGCTCATCCCTTATTCAATTTCATACCTGGGTGGAATATATTTCATATATTGCAATTAAAATAACATGTCAGATCTGTTGAATGGAAGAACTTTTCATTCAAGCCAGCAAAGAAATAGATATGCAAAAGTGTAAAAGATTGCTCTCACAGGAGCTTCTTCTTGGGAAATATAATAATCTTTCATAAAGAATATGATTTTGTGTTATCATGTACTGGGTTTATTGTTATTTTTAAATGAATTAATAAATATATAAAAATTTTCCGGGTTTTACTTTGAATATGATACAGTCCACATAAACAAAAGGCTTTTGAGGTCCTCAAGAACTTTAAAAGTGTAAAGACATCCTGAGAGTCAAAAGTTTTAGACAATGAGGATGCCAAGACAGGCATAGTCCAAGCCTTCAGGAAACCAAGAGCCTGACAGGAGGGAATTTTCAAGTTTCTCGTTTAAAAATAAGTGTTGTAGGGGTGCCTGGGTGGCTCAGTGGGTTAAGCCGCTGCCTTCTGCTTGGGTCATGATCCTAGGGTTCTGGGATCGAGTCCCGCATCAGGCTCTCTGCTCAGCGGGGAGCCTGCTCCCCACCCCACCCTGCCTGCCTCTCTGCCTACTTGTGATCTCTGTCTGTCAAATAAATAAAATCTTTAAAAAAAATAAATAAGCATTGTACAGTTAAGAGTAGAATTGGTTTGTGTGTGTATTTATCATTGGGTTTTTTATTCTCTCCTCAATTGGCCTGATCTATTGGTACTTGAAAATGCCTTTATGTTTTTCTGCCCTTATATCCTCAGACAATACATATAAAAACGCAATGTATACTAAACTCTTACTGATTTGTACTTATCATCTGAATGTATTTATTAGCTCATAAACTCCTGGCTTCATAGAATTTAAAGGTATTGCATTCTCTCTTTTAAATAATGAACCAAAAATATTTCCAATTTGCAAATATTAGAGCAGCCAGGCCATTCCTGTAGATTATTGTGGGGAAAAATAAAATTATAGTTTGAAGTATTCAGGAAACTCTGTACTTGATTCAGTCAATCTGTAAGCAAATGAGCAGTGAGAATCACTTCTGTGCCAGACAAACTGGATGTTGAGGATTCAGGAAGAGTAGAAAACAAACCCAGCCCCTGTCCTCATGGAACTTTTGGTTTAATTGTTTTTTTGATAAAGATTTCAGGGTTTGGGTGAAGAATGAAATATATTCATTTTATGCTAGAGAGCTGCACCTTAGGTCTTTTCACTCTGTGTGTGAATGATACACAAGGTTTTGAGGTTACTAACATTTTCTGATTACACGGTATTGCTTGTAACAGGTTTCCAAGATGCGCTGTACAGAGATGAAAAAAGTTTAGATCAGGATCAAAGCTAAATATTTTGTTTAGACTTTTTAATAAATGTAGTGTATTTGTTTGCATACTATCTATATGCAATTAATGTTGTGTTCCTTTTCTGTGTTTTCATAATCATGACAGTACTTATTTTGTATATTTTCCCTACTTTAAAAGTTGATAAAAACTTTGAATTGTCTGTTAATTATATTACTTTGAACCTTTAGCCTCAACTGGCCCTTACAAGAAATGAAAAACATATGCTAGATGTCAGGAAGCATTTTAAAGATGAAAGGAAATCAATCTGATGGAGAATGGTTGATACCCCGCTTTACAGTTCCTCTTCCTTTGCCCAAATAAAACAGAAAGAGAAATTGTGTTTTTTGTTTTTATTTTTGTATACTTTTGAGTTTTGTTTTTCCATTTTGAATACAGAAGGCTGAAATTTTATGGCTGTTAAAGTTTAAAGTCCCGGTTTTGTTTTTTTTTTATGAGTTTTCTTAATCAAAAATATTAGAAAGCTTCTAGAAAACAAAAAAATAGGAACAAGCTCTTAACTGAAGAAAACTTAAGACCTTCTCAAATACAGACGATGAACCCTTATTTTATGTCTTTACATTCAAACTACTACCTATTTCCTAACTTCCCAAACATCTTTTTTCTCAGGTGACTTCTCTTATACCTCAGTTAGGCAAATATACTGGCGCTGTAGCCTCCCAAACAAATGTAGATGTGGGTGTTGACTTCTTAAGGTTGAAAAGATATTGGCCCCTAACTCTAAACTTCTTAGTGTCCTAAGCCCTCTTTGTCAAATTCTGTGGCCTCTAGTTCCTTAAAATATTCCCACTGGGCATCTTCCATATATTTTCTTTGGCTTCTCTTGCCTTTTCCAGCTCTGTACCTCAAAAACAAAGTGGAGGAAGGGAAGATTACTCTGATTCAATTTTTTAAAATTGTATGTCTGCTGGACGTATTTATGCAAGTCATTTATGCAAGTCATTGCCTCTTTCTGGAATTTCGTTTTCTCATTTGTAAAATGAAAGGATTGAACTAGGTAACTGTAAAATCTCCCAATATCTGTAATTTTATTATACTTTTAACTACTACTTTTAAAACATGAACATGATTCAGCAATAAATTACTTATATTTATTAGTTATTAGCAATTAAAATTCATGAAAAATAAAAGATTAAAAAACAAATCTCTACAAATGAGAAAATTATCTTTTAAGTTTATATATTTATGAGTATTTCACAATGTAAAGATTTTAGTACATTTCTAAATACATGGGTTGGTGACATTGTACTCTTTAAAAAATCTAAATACTAATATATGTTAATCTCTGTGTGTACTAATCTATACTAATGCTAATCCATAAAACAAAAGCATGGCAATTTTTAACTTTATTTAAACATGTATTGTGATATTGTCTTTGGTACAGTGACAAGGTATGGGAGAATAGAGAGAAAATAAATGAGAATTGTGGTAGATGTTTTCTTTCATTCAAATCTCACACAGATCCTACAAGGTAGATATTAATTTACCCTTCTTACTTGAAAAACAACTCAGGCTCAGAATTATATAATTATTTTTCCAGAGCAGCACGTCATTTTATTTCAAAGCCTATGCTTGGTCTCCTGCCTGAAGGGGCTTATCCTCTATTGACAGACAGAGATTTACACAAATAATTTTGTGATTATAAGAACAGAGTGAGAGTAGAACACCAGCCTTCAGATTTTTAATTGGAATATTTGGAATTGTATTCCAAATTTTTATATCATAAGTGGGAGTAGTTTTAAGTCATTTTGTGTGAATCTGAGACCCATTTTTGATCTATGGTCGAGAGGTATCCTTAGAACTAGTCAGAGGGGTCTCTAATTCCATCTCACCAGCATGGCAGTATTAGAAAATCAAAGTCTGTTATTTATCTATCATATTTCAGCATGTTCATGGTTAAAAATTATAGTAACCTAGTTCCTTATGAACTAATGAGATAGCATTATAAAACAGTAAATTGTAGTTTAACTGCCTTTGATTAAAAATTGCATTATTTTCTAGCTGAGGGAAGTAAATCAATTTGTAAGTAAACTTTTAAAATTTCTGGGAAAACTATGTATATTAAGTATGAAAGAGAATTTGTAGTAAAGTTATTTGTACCAATAAAAATACTAAATAGTGAAATACACAATATAGTTTTTAGCAGAAAACGTGGCTAGTAACTACTGTGGAAATGTTTACCATATTTTGTAAGATTTTATTAAAATATATTGTTTATGTTATATTAACATATAGTTAAGTCAAGCCTGAAATATTTGCTCTTGATAAAAAGTATGCTTAAAACTTCAGGAATAAGATTAAACTAAATAGTGAAACCACGTAAAGACCCAAGTCTGATCATTTTTTCATTCTGACCCTCTGTTAGCTCCTTTGTCCATTTTTCTATGGTAGAAAGAAAACAGATTTTTTCTTCAGAAAGATGTAAGGAACCAAGCAAATTAGAAGTGCCTTCTCAGAGTGTCTGGGCTGTAAAACACCATGTAATGAATGGATAGTAATGCAGTTAGTGAACAACTAGATACCTTCCACACAGGCAAATTTTGCACATTAATTTGTCAATAAATATAAAAGTTATATTGAAGATACTTTCTCCATAGATTATCAAATGTTAACATAGGAACAAAGTAAAATTCCATCCTTACGTGAGAACAATTATTCTTTAGCCATATAAGAAAATATTAACAAAAACCAGAAAGCTAAAGCTAAAACTACATTTATAATGGCCACAACTTTTATAATTAAAGTCTAGTGTGTTTAGTAAGTTCTAAAAAAATGTGCCACTCTCAGTGTCTTAAAAATATTTTGTAACTGAAGACAATGTAATTTTCTAAGTCCTTGACTTTACTCTAAAAAATAACGATACCATCTTATCTGGGAACTATTTACTATGGAAATTATAACCCAATTCTGTCAAATAAGGTGAAAATTCTATTGCACAAAGGTATGGAAAATTTAAGTAACTTATCCAAGGTCATGTAGTGAATGATTTTAAATAATTATTCTGTGGATTAATGAATAACATATTCTCCATTGTTCCTAAGAGTGAGAGCTGTCTTTACATGGATGAGTAGTTACATCTCACCAAATTTGGCCATAAAATTAGTTTAATTATTATTACTGTCTATTATGGTTACTGTCACTATCTTACTAAATTAAACTGTTAGTTCTGCATCAACCAGTCACTAATGTTTTACTATACTAAAATAGGTTATGCCTGTTTGTAAACCTGTACTACATGGTAAAAGCACATGAATTATTTGATTGTATATCTTCTTAAGTGTATGTTCTAAGGACAGTCAGTGGAAGTAACTCTTAGATGACCATTTTCAAGAATTTTCAGAATTCTGAATATTTACCAGATTTTCAATCTAAACACAGGTATTCTATCATATTGTTTTTCTTTGTATTCCTATCCATGTTTAAGTAGAAAAAATTAAGCTGCGAATGAATGTATTATACAATTTTTTATACTTCTAGTGAAGAAAAATTACACAGAAAGTTTTGAGTTTATAGTTCATGATACTGTGGTGTGTTAACCATTATATACCTTTAAATTTATCAGGGATGTTTGACTTCATTACTTGTTTTCAGTTCTTAGAATATGCTTGATTTCATGTGTTTTGTCAGTCCCTCACAGTGTCATTTCCTCTCTCTTCTGCAGTAGCCACTTAGTAGAGTTTATATTCATTGTATGCCTATTACATGATCTCACATTGTCTAAGGAAGTACACAATAGGTGCTGTTTGTTGAGAAGAAAATTCTGATTGTGGTTTTTCCTCACTCATTCATTCACCATTCATTCATTTAGCAGATACTTACATGCTGAGCACTAGGGACATTTGACAAAAAGAGATCAAAAGTAGGCAGAGAGGCAGGCAGAGAGAGAGAGGAGGAAGCAGGTTCCCTGCCAAGCAGAGAGCCTGATGCGGAACTGGATCCCAGGACCCTGAGATCATTACCTGAGCTGAAGGCAGAGGCTTAACCCACTGAGCCCCTGATTGCAAACTTTTAAGGGATTTCAAGATTTAGGGGAACATGGCAGGGGGGTGTGGCTTAAGGAATCATCCGAGCTCTAAGTTGAAGGATTAAGAGAAGTACAACAGCAGAGTAGGGAGCAGAGTGCTAGAAATCCTGAGGAAATAGCCTGTGCATACTTACCCAGGTGGAATGTGTCAGTGATGGTGTTAGCGGAGCCACCATGACAGGGAGTGTGATGAGGCTGAGGGGTGCTTAGGCCACACCAAGCTGGCTGTGTACTTCTTGTTAAATATTCAGCCTTTCCGTGCATTCATGTTCGCATTTTCATTTCTCACATCACAGGGGACTTTTCTTCCATCTTCCCTGCCTTTTTTTTTTTTTTTAAGATTTAATTTATTTATTTGACAGACAGAGATCACACATGGGCAGAGAGGCAGGCAGAGAGGGAGAGAGGAAGAAGCAGGCTCGCCGCTGAGCAGAGAGCCCCATGCGGGGCTCAATCCCGTGACCCTGAGATCATGACCTGAGCTGAAGGCAGAGGCTTTAAACCACTGAGCCACCCAGGCGCCCCAAGATTTTTTATTTGTTTATTTGACAGAGATCACAAGTAGAGAGGCAGGCAGAGAGAGAGATGGGGGAAAGAAGGCTCCCCACTGAGCAGAGAGCCCTATGTGGGGCCCAATGTGGGGCTTGATCCCAGGGCCCTGGGATCATGACCTGAGCTGAAGGCAGAGGCTTTAACCCACTGAGCCACCCAGGTGCCCTGGATTCATCTTCCCCGCTTTTTAATACTGTTTTTAAACTCAAGTTCTTAAAAGTTATAAAATATCATGTTGACTGGAAAACTCTTATATTTTCCTTTTTGCATCTTCTTAGATATAATCATTTAAGATTATCTAAAGCTATTTTACCTTTTCTTTTTCTTTTCTTTTTTTTCTTTTTCTTTTTCTTTTCTTTTTTTTTTTTTTAACTCTACTTTCAAACTGCTTAATGTTGTACAATTTTGGATTCCCAGTAATACAACTTTCATTCTCTTGAAACACAGGAAACTAGAAAATTGAAAACATACTGAAACTTATGTAGAGTGCTCACAGGGATAATAGCTTAAATTGGCATGTGTTAGTAGTCCTGAGGTGCAGAACTGTAGTGCTGTTTTCCCTTTTTATGGTAAATATATAAGTGCTTTTTTACTCCCAGAAATATTTTTAGATCTTTGAAGAGTTCCCACTTCTAGTAAGACTGAACTCTTTGAATGCAATATATATTGATAAATATTCATTAAAAAATTTTAGTGTGACTAATTCACACAATATGATTATTTTTGGGGAATACTCATCCTATTCTGTCAACTAGCATCAACACTGAGAGTTTTTCAACATAACCATATGCTGTACATTCCTTGCTATTTACTATCTTACATCACTTGAAATTGTGATTTTTAGAGTTGTTCAGTATGAGTTTTTAATCCTATATATTAAATAAAATGAACTAGCTGAAAAACACTACAGAAATTGTAAAATTATTTTCATATTTATATACTTTGTTAGTATAAGGTAAAATACTGAGTGTAAACAAGAAGATTATAAAATTACTTTCTATAAATATATAAGGACACAATACATATCTAAATGAAATCTCACAATGTTCAGGCTTTATTAGGCACTCAGTTTAAATTTTTAATGAGGTCATCCTTTATAATACAACATAATAGCCACGGAAGAATTTTTCATTTAAAATTCTTTAAATTTCAGGAGCTCTTATTAATTCTTCCAACATCCTTAAAGAGTGAATATAATAGAAGTCTATTTATAGCACTCTGTTGGCATGACATTAAGTCAATTATGGCCAGGTGGACTAGTGGGATTTTTTTTTTTTTAAAGATTTTATTTATTAATTTGACAGAGAGAAATCACAAGTAGACGGAGAGGCAGCCAGAGAGAGAGAGAGAGGGAAGCAGGCTCCCTGCTGAGCAGAGAGCCCGATGCGGGACTCGATCCCAGGACTCTGAGATCATGACCTGAGCCGAAGGCAGCGGCTTAACCCACTGAGCCACCCAGGGGCCCCTAGTGGGATTATTTTAACAAATTAATTAATCCATTCATTACTTATGTGGCTAAACTGAGCCAATGTCCCAGTCTTACTGAAATTAGCAACCAGTTAATAAAAATCAATGAACAAAATGCTCATATTAGATTATTTAATTAATATTATAATGCTTGTCATGTCTTCACTTGTTTCAGCCCATTTTTCCCCAATTTTGCTTTACCTTTTTCTAGCTGTTCTGTTTCTCAACTCTGTAGGTTCTCTTTCTCGAAAACAAACTAGTTTTAAGAGATACTGAAAATAGCATCTGAACAAGGGCCCTATGAATGAAAACTTTGTCCAAGAATTAAGGCTCCAACCCTGAGAAAAGGTGGCCGGGGGAGCCAAAGCCATGATACAACCGAATGAAGATTATGCTGGAAACCAAGAGAGGGAATCAAACACAGTGGTATACCATACAGGCCTCATTACCAGAACTGCATTATTAAGTTCTTGTTGTTCTTGTCAGAAACAACACTAACTTAATTTTGAGCTCTTTCTTAAGTGATCCTTAACTAGAAAAAATATTAGTCCCTGTGGCTAGAAGAGCTGAACATATAGAAAAGAACAAAATGCTCCCACCTCTAAGATTTGGTAGGAAGAAATCCAAGATGTTTATTGAAGTTAGATGATGATGAGTCCAGAATTTATTCTTTAGAATACCATTAGCAGATGTCATTCTGTAGAATATGCAAAGGAGACCTTATCAGGTACTCTGTAGGGGGTTCCATATTCAAATAAGTTTGTAAATGGCTGTATACCATAGCTTCCACATTTCCATGTGCTCCAGCCTATAGAACGTGGAGATTTATATTTTGAAAGCTCCGAGAAACCCATAGTAAATAATTCATTTGACTTTGTAATCATTTTTCAAATGTACTTAAGCATAGCATCCTCATGCAATTTGCCTCTCCCCGTCCCCAAAAAGGCTTAGTAACAGTCCAAAGGATAATATTCTGCAAGGCCCTTGTTTAGAATATGAACTCTCAAAATTGTCAAATGTCAATGATTTTAGAAATATAAGCACCTTTAAGTCATAATTATAGAATGTTAGGTGTTGAACGTATCTCAAGAAAAAAAAAATAGTGTGTATAAGGGACCTCACAGGAAAAGAAAATGGGTGCATATATGGAACCTTCCTCTGCCACTCCCCACAATCCTACTACTTAGGAAGCTTCCTGCTCGTCCAACATATGGCCCTGCTGGGAGCAGTAGGATCATATTCTAAGAGAATTCCAGTGATTAGCACACATTGGTATATCCCAAAAGGGACAGTTCCACATAATCTCAATGGCAGGATAAAACGATTAAAATAATTTGAGCCAAAAATACGGGTGTAGTCTTTCAGTACTTTGTATAGTCTTTGTTTCTGCATGCTAACAAGTGAAAATATATAGGTTCACACATCTCATGCAAAGCTCAGATAAGATTTAGTCTTCTATGTGATGAGTATCTTTTGAAAGTAAAGACTTCTAACATATTGTTCCAAACAACCTTAAAAAATTATTAAAGTATAACTTTTTATAGATGTTGTTCCTTGAATTGTAGTGAAGAAGTTTTAATTGTGTGTTCTGAATCAACCTGTAAGTGGTCCCATTAAGTAATTGTGTAGCTGTAATATTTTAGATTAGAGGTGGGTGGCAAAACCATACACAATGAACACACACACCCTCTTCAGATTAAGTTTATGGTTTAATTAACCAAGGTAACACAATCTTATCAAAGTCCACAGAGCTACAAGGACCAGGAAAAGATGGAGTGTATTTTAGCGCAGTATTTACTCAGCTCCTTGAGTGGGAATAGGTATTACACAGCCACCACTGAGACAGTTCCTGGACTCAGGAAAGCTCAATTCTTTCCTTTTTAACACTAGCCGCTTACAATGTCATCCTGGAAGAAATTGCACAATCCATGTACTTTTGTTTAGAGGAATGGTTAACATACATCAGACTTCCCTGCCTACAAAAGCAAAGCTATCATGTCTTTCAAAGCTTTTCAGGATTTTAGAGTACCCAGTTCTCCACATAACCCAGTCACAGTCAAACAGAGTTTTAAATAAAATATTTACTAATTAATAAGATACTTCTTCTGGTGGAGTTTTGAAGAAACATATTTGTTTGCCTTCTGATACATTTCTTTCAATTTTCTATCATCAGTGTTATAGTTTATTTAAAAAAAAAAAAAAGGCAGTAGAACCTAATAGTGGGGAGGGAAATAGCCCAGTGTTGATCCATTTATTTATTTATTTATTTATGAGAAAACCTTTTTTTAGAGTATTTTTAAGTTCACAGCAAAATTGAACACAAAGTACAGAATTCCTCTGTATCCCTGGTCCCCATACATGTCCAACCTCTTCTCCTATCAACATCCCCCAACAGAGTTGTACATTTGTTACAATTGATAAACTTATATTGATATATCATTATCACTCAAAGTCCATAGTTTGCATGAAGGTTAGTTTTTGCTATTATACATTCTATAGATTTGGACATATATATCATGACAAATATACACAATTATAGTACTGTACAGAGAAGTTTCACTATCTTAAAAATCCGATTTGCTTCATCAGTTATCCCTCCCCATAGTTTTTGCTTTTCCAGAGTGTTACATATTTGGAATCATTCAGCATGTAGCTCTTTCAGACTGGCTCCTTTCACTTATAATAATATGCATTCAAGTTTCCTACATGTCTTTTCATGGCTTGATAGTTGATTTCTTTCTAGCACTGAATAATAAATCATTGTCTGGATATACCAGAGTTTTTTCACTTACCTACTAAAGGAATCCATTTATTTTTTAGTAATACCATGGTACTCCATGTTTATAGATCTCTTCGTCTACACTTCATTTGCAATTTCTGTTGTTAAAAACAACATTTCTGGGCGCCTGGGTGGCTCAGTGGGTTAAGCCACTGCCTTCGGCTCAGGTCATGATCTCAGGGTTCTGGGATCGAGCCCCACATCAGGCTCTTCGCTCAGCGGGGAGCCTGCTTCCTCCTCTCTCTCTGCCTGCCTCTCTGCCTGTTTATGATCTCTCTCTGTCAAATAAATAAATAAAATCTTAAAAAAAACCATTTCTGTTGTTTTTAAATTTATACATTATAAACATTTTCCATGTAGTAAGTACATTGCTTCCATATCATCTTATATTTATAATTTCCATTGTATAAATGTACCATAATTTCTTTAACCAATTCCCATACTAAACATTTAGGCCTTATCCATGTTTGTATTATTTCTAAGAGTGCTATATATACTTATACATAAATTTGCACATATGACTGGTTATTTTTTTAGAATGAATTCCCAAAAGTGGAGTTACAATGTCAGAGAGCATATCTACTTGTTAGTCCTTTCTTCTGTTTTGCCAGAATTCCTCCAGAAGGCTATAGCAATCTGTACTCTCACAAGCAGTGTTTGCCTTTTGTTCTGTTGTTTTCTAGTTCATTTTGATCATTGCCAGATCATTTTAATTATTTAATCAATGAATATCTCATCACTTAATTTTTATATTTAACCATTAGAGAAGGTCTAGTGTTTTCCTGGCATTTGTTGACCTTTGGCATTTTATCTTTCGTTTACTCTCTGTCCGTATCCTCAGCTGATTTTCAGTGAAGGTCTTTGTCTCCTATTGTTTTGTAAGAGTTTTATATATCTAAAAATATTAGTCTTTGTTTTTCCCAGCTCATCATTTGCTCTTTAATTTTTGTTAGTGACTTTTTTTTAATTTATGTAAGTTATTAGATCAATTGATCAATGATAATGATAATATTTAATATTGATTGACTATTTATTATGTCCTACATGCTGTACTAAGTTTTCATATGCAGTATCTCATTTAACTATACCCATTTCATAGATCAGGAGGCTCAGATCTAGAGAGATTAGATAACTTGCCCAAAGACAAGTGGTATATTGTTGGTTTTGAATCTAGGATCATCTTTTTCCAAAGCAAGTTCTTTTAAGCTACTTTGTTATACTGCTCAAAAATAAAATAATAATTAATGTATGTTTGATTATAGGTTATAAGTTAAGTATTAAGTACTTCAGTTCCATTAGCTTATTTAACTCTCACCACAACTCTGAATTAGGGCTCTCTTTATAACCATGTTTATTAAAAGCTAAATATAGATGAGTTTCAATGAGGTTTAGCTGCTTGTTCAAATTTTCTACATTTACACAGGAGAACTGTTAAGCTCTGTGAGTTCAGGGATTGGGTTAATAATACCTCCTGCCTACCTTTCAACATGAGTATCAGGGTCAGATGAGATCATGTGTATGAAAATTCTATCTAGGTTGGATACTCTAGGAATACGATGCATTGTTATTTTTAAAGCATTATTATCCCTGGGTTTTCAGCTAACTCCTGAAAGTGTGATCCTGAGAAGGAAACTGTCAATGCATTTTTCTGACATGGAGTGTTTCCTTTTCTCATAACTCTTACAGAATTGAGGATTGTCCATAGCATTCTGTGTGTTAACTTGGCAAATTTTCCTACTTCCTTGAGCAATCAATAAGATAATGTTGGAGGAAAATAATACAATTGGAAGACCATGTTTTAAAAAGTTGATTAATTTGATATAATATGTATATATGCTTTTTATTCTATTACATCTTACATTTTTAATCATTTAGGTTTTAATTTCCAACTTACTCAAGTACTTACACATTTTTTTGTTACAATTCAATCATTTTTGTCTGCCATTTTAAAATACGGTAGTTGGCCATCTTACTTTTTCTGAAAGGATCTGCTTTCATGTTTATAACTTAATTCTTAAAAGTTCATAAGTTATTGCTATGTTTCTTGTATAAACAGTGTATTTGAAATTTGTGTGTGTGCATGTGTGCATGTTTAATTTTTCTGAAGAATATAATTTATCAGATTCAAATTTCTAATTCTTAAAGAATTTTGGTAACTGAACTTTAAAAGTTCTTTAGTGTCGAATTAGGGACGTAAAATGAATGTGCAATTGCTATATATTTACTTTGGTCATTGTGAGCAAACCTCATTTTTTATACAACTTTAATTTTATCATAATGTTTATCTTAGTTGCAAAAGTAAACACAGTGGTGGTTTTAAAGCAAGATAGGTTTTTATTAGCTTCACTCTGTGTTTACCTAACTGTTCAGGCTGCGGCTCTCACTTCCCTTGCTGCATGTTTTGATTAATGGCCCCCTGGACTTGTTCCAGAATATACTGATTATGGTCAGTGTACTTCAAAGATGATTTATTAATTGTGTTTGCAGCTCAAAATAATTAAGTAAAGATTGATCATAGGTATTATTATAGATTTGCCAATAAGATCGGCAGTTATATTATTCCCTGAGTGGATTTCTTACACTGTACAGAAAGAACAAAATATTAATATTAAAAGTATATATTCAGTATTAACCACAGCTTTATGGCCTTTTAATTTAAAGCACGATGATTAAATGTATTAGAGATTTAGTCTTATAAGTACATGTATTTTAAGTTCTGTTTTAACATAATTCCAAAATAATATGTTTCAGTGGAGATTACATAGATGTTTAAATGAAGTATTTCCTTGTTTATAACTCACCCTGGGAACAACCTTTCCTACAATTCCCTCAGGCTGTTACATGCGTTTAGATTTCAAATTACTGACAGACTTGAATTTCTGTTTAAAATAATTTTTTAGTAGAAAACTGTTATAATCTCCTGTGTTTTATGTAAAGGGAATTTATCATATATTTTACATATATTATATTCCTATTTGAAAGCTTTTTTTACATCAAATTTCTCTAGATTTGGCATGATCATAGTTATTGTGTCAGGCATTTGAAGTGTTCTATCACAAAGAATAATGTGTAAATATTCATTATACTGGTCAGAGGAGTTATTAATCAAAAGAAATGACTCCCTGCTCATAACTTATAGTTCAATATTGAAAGAAAAATATGTACATTTATTTTTCAATTATTTGGTATATTATATTCAAAATATACATTTTAGCAGCGAAATTCTAGAACTTAAGTCATCTACTGTGATATATAACTAAATGTTAAATAGCTATTTGGTTTGTATTAAGACATCATGAAATGAAATAAAATGTTTTTTCCCACAATGGAACTGAAAGTTAATCCATATTCTAATTTTTTGTGAAAGTCCAAAATAGTTATGTCAAAACAAGAAGATATAAACCTCACAAGTAAATAAGATGTTAGCGAATAGAGTGAAAAAAAAAAAGTATAAGAATAAAAAAAGAACAAAACCTAAGTAAGTTAAAAATATAATCCATAAGCATTATTCAGTGATTTTTGCTTGCTTTTGTAAATCATTACTAAAGAACAAAGAGCACAGAAATGCTTTATTTAAGCAACATTATTTAAAAATATTTTTAGTAAAATTTGAGGATATATACTTTACTTAGTTGAAGATTGTATACAATAATTTCATTTCTGAACAATTTCTAAAAATAATTTCTCTAGATCAAACTTAGGCATGTTATTTTTTAAAATATTATTTTTGTGATGAAAGAGGATAAATTATAAGTGTGTTGAATAAAGCAGTGTTATCATTATCAGCATTACTGAGTGCTTTATCCTGCATACACCATTTCTTGAAATTCAGAATAAAGAGGTTGCAGGCTGTGTCTTCAATGATCTTTTTATATGATGTAAAGTAATGAAGGAAGATTAATCAGTAGCACACATTTGTCTTTTTCTTTTGGCTTCATTATATTTCCTGACAAACTGTCTTTAATATGTATATGACTAAAATGTGTCAGATTCCATAATAGGTATAAGAAATATGAAATTTTAGAGGAGGGAGAGTTAGTATTCCATTCACGACTATAAAATAAGGAGATGTGAAGACTGACTAGAAGATGTTACTCAGTTTGGCTTTGTAGAGGAATGGATGTTTCTAGGCACATAAACTGAAGAAGGATAAGGCAGAGACTAATATCAAATCCAGCCTCCTGATGGCCCTTCTCTTTTTAGTAATAGAACCCCCTTCCAACACCCTGTGCATACCCAAGTTTTAACAGATTGGATGGCTGCCAAACTAGAGGTTAAATTTCTCAATTTCACTGGTAGCAGAGTATGGCCATGTGACAATGAGATATGACAGAAATAATACATATATAATTTGGGGATCTTGCCCTTAAAATGAGCGGGTATACATTCCTCCATTTTCCTGTTTGAGTCCATTTTCAACCTCGCATGTTAGGAAGATATCTTTGGAGATGCCAGAGAAACAAGAAAGGAAGAATCATAGTCCCTGGACAGTCTCATGGAACAGGGCAGCATATCCACTGGGGGACCACCCAGCTACCTCTACACTATTATGGGAGAGAAAAATAAAAGTCTAGCTTGAATGAGCCATGTTGCTTTTTGGATCTCTCTGTCACAGAAACTTGAGATATCCCCTGCCTAAAAGAAAGGGCTTTCATGTCAGAGGAACAGAATACAGTAAGTAGATGCATGGAGGAAGAGTCTAGAACATAGGGACCATTGACTGTCTCATGAGGTGCATAGACATGTTGAATGAAGCTGGTAAAGTAGATGGATCTCAGATCAGAAAGGAACTTGAATGCTAAGCTGATTTATTGGACTTCTTTTATGAACGCAGTTAGGAACTCTTAAAAGTTCTGAGACAAACAATGGCATAATGAACAGTGCTTTAGGATAATTTCCCTGGAAATCATGTATTTGATGGAGGGAATGTTTACAGACTGTCAGTGAAGATAGGAGGATATTGCTGTAGTCCAGGAAGAGGTAGTCTGAAGAAGGATAGTAATTTTAAGTGTGAGTGTGATTGGAAAGAAAAGGAAAGGAAGAGATGATTTGAGAAACACTTAAGATTGCTGTCTTCTTATTACCAAAGACCTTGGAAACCTTATCTGTATTGAAAGCTATTTGTTAAACTTGGTCTTTATCAAAGTAAGTCATCTGTCTTTAGAAATCAACCTACCACAAAAGCTGGATAAACAGAACTTGGTGGTCATGGGCATTGACTTCTGAAAAGACTGGGAAAGTTTCCTTTGCAGTATATACTCAAGTATATAGGTATATAGTACCTTAATATTATTTCAGTTGTTTAATTTTTTAAACTTAGTTTAGCATATAGGTAAGCATGTTAATCAGTAAGCTATCTTCAAATCATACTTTAAGAAAGGTTATCACTCTGGGGGGTGTATGTACTACAGCCTCTGAAAACCTTTCTTGATAAAGGGGTTCTTGTTAGCGCCAGTCACAGGAAATACTCCTTTTTGGACAAGTGTCATGTATTTTCATTTCAATCTGAAATTATGGGTTTCTCTTGCTTAGAGATATATGATATTCTTATGGACTACAGAAAAAAAAAACACACACTTTTTTTTGCCTTACAATTTTTGTGGATTTAGTGCTGATTTTAGAGAGTATTTTGCCTAGGGCCTAGATATATGACTTCCTAGAAATTTTCAGACTGTAGAGGATAGGTTATATTCGTGAGTGAATTTGACAAATTAATGAAGTTAAGAGCTAATGTTGTAAAACTGAACTGGCCTGTATATCCCTATTTCAAGGAAACCAAGAGAATAATAATTATTTATTGAAGCTTAGTTTTGGTTAAACAATAAATGGTGCCATATAAGGCATAAAAACTGGGAAAGAGAACATTTCATTTGTTCTTAACTGTTATATGTTCAAGTAAGACAAATGAAGATCTCAATATTCTTAATAATAATAAGATGTGTTATATTTTTATTTTGTGCACTGTTTTAGGTAATTATTACATTAGTATTAGAATGGAATCTATTATCTAATAAAAATATACAGCCACATAAACATCACATAAATGTTTTGTGGGACAAAAGGCTTACAGTATAAATGGAAGGAAGCCCATTTCACCTGATAATGTACATCCACTGGCCCTAGATATGCCTTTTGTATCATATCAGATAAATTGTCTACATTAAAGTAACTCATATAGAGTAGAGTCATGTTATAAGTGCAAAAAAACTTAACACATATTCAGCGTACACTCTCCAGCCTCTTCTTTGACCCTAAAGACGGTCTGGTGAGAAAGTAGGAAAGAGAACAATTTAAATAGTTCTAGACATTTTTTTCAGGCATTTGCCTGGGACTGAGTATCAATTGGGAAACATATCTCCTTTCCCGCATCTGAGTTTCTATTATCCTTCCATAACTTGAACAGCACATATAAAAAGAAATCCTTTTCATGTAACATGGCCACTAAACAAGGGCAACTACTTTATATTTTCTGTCACTGGATGGAAAACAAATAGCCACTTATCAAAATAGGTGGAAAACTCTTGAGTGCTGGCTGATTGAAGTTGGGTATATCATACTGGAATAACAGTTTCCCAAGGATTTTTCAAGATACTGTGATTATCACATTAAGTCCTACAGTTAGAATCTAAGCCCCAAATAAAATAGAACCTCATTTAATATGGAAGCCATTGCATCCTCTAAAGTTTTTGCTTCTGTGATCTAAAGCACCTAAATGTGTCAACATTTCCCAAGTAAAACATGCTTTTCATTTGGTCAATCTCTTGGTTGGAGTTGCCTTTCATTGAATGCATATAGTTTTCTAGTGTTCCATTGAAGTTGTGTTCCCAGAGCCTGCTTATATCTCAGATGTGGTGTCATCTTTACAGAAAATCATGGGACACCATACTTGTGTTAATGTGGGATGTTCCCCAGCTGTTACACTTTTCCTTCCTGAAACATCACTATTTTTTTTTTTAAACCTACCTTAAAAAGAAGAGTATAGTGGTCCCAAATTTCTCAAACTCCAATCATGCCCAGGCTGTGTGATTTGGGTCAAGTTACTTATCCACTCTGGGTCTCAATATTCTAACTTCTAAAATGGAAACCATAATAGCCACCTCATTAAAATTTTTTTAAAAGATTTTATTTATTTATTTCACAGAGATCACAAGTAGGCAGAGAGGCAGGCAGAGAGGGGGGTGGGAAGCAGGCCCCCTGCTGAGCAGAGAGCCCGATACGGGGCTCGATCCCAAGACCCTGAGATCATGACCTGAGCCGAAGGCAAAGGATTTAATCCACTGAGCCACCCAGGCGCCCCAAAAATTAATGAGATGATAAATAAAATGTGCCAAGCGAGTGAGAAATGCTAAGTATTAGTTGCTGCGGCAGCTCTTGTTCATTTAATTTTTCCCTTCCACTTAAATTTAGTGTCCAGCTAAATTTAAATGCAGATTGTCTTCCAAGTCAGTTACTTGTGGCAAAAATTATACTATCAAAGGGTGTATATTTAGTTATGTTTAGTAACTTAAAATCAGATAATGCTCATCATTGGAAATTCCTATGCTTTTGGCTTGAGAAAGTAGGTGAGTGGTACAGTTTTCAGACAAGGAATGGACTAAAAAAGAAGCAGGCTTGCAGAGCAGAAAATTGAAAAGCTTTGTTTTGGCTAGATTATATGTAAAATACTTAACAGACATCAAAGCAGATATATCAAGATATATGAGTCTGGAGTTCCTGGGAGAAGTGAGGTCTAGAAATAAAGATTTAAGAGTCCTAAATGTTTAGGATGTATGATTATGATTTTGAATTGAGAACAGTCAGCATGGGTGGGTGTTTCTCTTCAACAAGGCTTGTGTAGTTCCTAATATAGAGCTTTAAACAACAAATACAGTAAAGATAAAGAAGATACTGTCATAGTGCTAGAGTTCCATGCTTTATTCTTCAATAGATTATAACAGCTGTAGGAAAATGAGTTCAGTTCATTTCTAATTATCTATCTTATGGATTATACATGGATTTAATAGTTAGGTGATTCCTTTCTGGGCTCTTAACACATCTGAACAATTTTATTTGCTGTTCTTGACAACTTCAGTATTAGATCAATGTTTTAAATTATATGTAGTATTGGGGGAAAAGTTCCAAAGCACACTTTAAATGGGACTGTTTTCTTCCTGTATGATCATTGAATCAAAAGAATTTGTTGGGAGCGTTTTAAGTCATAGATTCCAACTTTATAGTCCAGGCAAGTAGAAAAAAACAGATACATGAAACCATAATAGAGCAATTATTTGGTTGACTGTGATAGTCATTAGTTCTGTTCACCAAATATTTCCAGCGCTCTGCCTTCTGGGCACATGGTAAAATTGCACTTCAGTAACTGTAGTTGAACGAGGCCTTAAGATTAGGTCTTACCAGCAAGTTTTGATTAAAAATGTCATGTGTAATTTCCGTACCAGAGAACTTTCTTTCCTTCTGCCATTAGTGATTGGCAGTATTGGTAGCTGCCCTGTCATCCTAGGTCTTGGAATGAGGGCAGCACAGAATGGAGCCCCTAGGCCACTCCTGAGGGACCTATGAGAAAATTTGAATGAGACATAAATGCATGAATGAGAAATTAAAGCTTTGTGGTTTTTTTTTTTTTTTTAAGATTTATTTATTTATTTGACAGACAGAGATCACAAGTAGTCAGAGAGGCAGGCAGAGAGAAAGAGAGGGAAGCAGGCTCCCCACGGAGCAGAGAGCCCGATGTAGGGCTCGATCCCAGGACTCTGGGATCATGACCTGAGCCACCCAGGCGCCCCTAAAGCTTTGTTGTTTTTAAGTCACTGAGATGTTGGGGTACTTGCTACTACACTATAGGTTAGGTTTAACCTGAGTGGCGGAATGCAGAGACTTGTCCAAATACAGCATATTCTTAGCACCATCACAGTACTATGTAAAAACTAAAGAATCACAGACAACATTAGTTCAAAGTTCAGTACCAATGCCCTGAAGTGAATATCTGTAGCTTTACTGTAAACAGAGGGTCAGAATAAGCCGCTGCTTAGCTATGTTTTTATAAAGTTAAAAATATAAAACATATTTCCAAATGTTACAGTTGGGAAGTTTCATTTTCTCTGAATATCAATATAATTGTATAATATAGAAGTTTTAGGGGAAACTAACTTCTTCAGTGGTTTTATGAACATATTAATATCTTTTGTAATAAAGAAAAGTAGCATTTTCAGATTTTTCTCAGGCAGGTAGGAGGAATTGAGTTTATTATTCAAAGAGCTATTTAACAAATGGTCTTTTATAAGCTCATCTTGTGCCAGTCAGACCAATGGAGTCCAGCTCCCACTTAGAAGGTTAAGAGAGAAAACACTCACAGATTTGACATCACTTCACCCCACCTAATGACTTCACTTTCCGTTTGACTTGCTTTTTGTTATTTATTGAACTAAAAAATGTACTATCCAAATTAAAGCTGTAGTCTTTGCTTCCATCAAGTATGCTGAGATTAACCACAATTCGGATGATCCCAAAACTCATAAATTGAGTAAGTTTTAGTCATAGAATTTTTAAGGTGGAAATTGAGTAAGATAGTCCTTTCTGTTCCTTTACCAAATAATTAATGATATCTTTATCCATTGTTTAGTTGTAAACTGACATAGAACGTTAGCCAAATGAAGCATGGTAGGGATTCATTGTCAGTGTCCATGCCCAGTGTCTGTCTCCTCATGATTTCTCTATATATCGCCTCTTCTGGGCTTTATTTTAGTGTAACATTTGCTTACACTACACAAATAGCATCTAGGGAAGAAATTCTGGTGTTTCAAGCTATTGTTTGCAAAACATCTCCCCTATACCTTATTAATGGCAAACTAACTTGTATTCCACTTAAAAAGGTATCTTACAGTACTGGTAAAGGTGTAGCAATATCAAGTAAGGAGGTAGGAGACCTGGGTCCAAGTTTCAACTGTGTAATTTATTAAACTGTATACTTTGTTTAACATCTTTCAAATCTGTCTCCTCCTCTCTATGTCCCTGTCCCTGCCTTGGTTTAAGACCTCGTTACCTAGCTCCCTTCCAGACTTCACACAGCTGCCAGAGTGACCCTTCTAAGATGTTAATCACTTCAAGTGTTTTAATGAGTCCCTACAGTTTTCAGGATACAGTCCAAACCCCTCAGCATGTTACACAGAGCATTTTTTTTTTTTTTTTTTACACAGAACAAGCTGCCCCTTGCCTAACTCTGGCCCTGAGGTTGTAAACTGGCAGGCTGTTAGCAGAATTCAGCTCATGTGTGTGTTTGGTCTGGTTTGTGCCATGTTTTCTTAAACATTTGGTATGAATGTTAGTTTAAAAAATTGAGAGATTTCTGGCTTCTCTTGAAATTTGAAGATTACTCTCTCACGTGTTGGCAATTGGCTATGCCGACTATTCTCTTTAGAGAGGATGTTCGATCTTTAACTCACCACAGTCCTCTCCCATTGACATTTCACCCCTTTATGTAACTTGTGGGTATTTGAGTTGGCCTCTCCTTCTGGCCTCTGCTCCAGCCAGTCTTTAATGTTCATTCTTTATAGCACTCAATTATATACCAAGTTCTTTCAACGTTTTATGCTTGCTCTTGCCTAGATTGTCCTCCTGTCCTTCTGTTTCTTTACTCACTCAAAGAACTCAGTAACTCACTGTTACTTTACTTACTGACCCATTCCCTTCCTTCAGGGTACAGTATAGTTGTTGTCCTCTTCAGAAAAACCAAACCTGCCCTTCTGATGTACCCACACCATCTTATTCTGTCACGTTGTAGAGTATTTGATTTGTTTGTCTGAATCCCTGATGAGGTAGTAAAGTCCTTGGGAGCATAGGCAAGTGTCTAATTTGTTTTTAAGTCCCAGTTTCGGCTCAGAGGAGCCCCTGTCAGCCTCAGTGTCATTATTTATAAATCATTTATAAGTGAACATAAGGAGATCATATGACCTTCAGGGGTTCTTCTTGTTTGAAAGTCTGCTCTCTCTTGTTCGTTTTGGGGAATCTGGGGTCAGAGGCTGCTTTGAACAGTTTACCAGAGCTCAGATACGTACTAAAAAGACTCAAGGGAGTTAAGGCATTTGGTGTCCTAAAGCGCTAAGTAACAAAGGTATTTCCCTACAAAAGGACCACATGCTTTGGTTAGTCATTCCTACATAGAAGCTGACTGTGTAACAGATCATTGTCCAAAGGCAGCCGAAAGCTAATCTGTTAGGCATCTGATGACATTTAACGGAAAGGAATTATTGGTGCTTCAAAGAGGGCATCTATTTAACCTAAGCAGCAACCTATTTAGCATGATGAAGAAGAGAAAAGAAAGACGAGGAAACATGTTAGACAGAAATTAAATCTGATTCAAATGCTACAGTTGGGGTTAGTTGCCATGAAAAAAGCGGAATAGAAGATGAATACCTCCGGCCAGTGGCAAATGGTTTGGGAGGAGATGATGATCAAAGTCAGTTCTCATGATAATGAATGCCTTAAAACTGTTTGACCCAGAAATTCTGTCTTTAGGAATTTATCCAAAAACAAAACAAAACAAAACAAAACATAGTACATAGTGATCAGAATGTTATCTATAATAACAGCAACAGTAAGAAAGGAAGCATTTTAAATGTCCAGTGTTGGGAAATTATTTAAGTCAGTGGTTTTATTTTTTCTTTAAAAGATTTTATTTATTTGAGAGAGAGAGTGGGTGGGAGGAGAAAGAGAGAATGCACAGGAGCCAGGGGAGGGGGATGGGTAGGCAAGCAGACTCCTCGCTGAGCAAGGCACCTGACTTGGTGCCAGATCCCAGGACTCTGGGATCATGACCTGAGCTGAAAGCCCAGGCTTAACCAGTTGAGCCACCCAGTACTTCTTAGAGTACAGTGTTCCACAGGACTGTGTTGATAACCATGTCAGGAAAACCTGGCCTTTCATTTTCACTTCAACTAGAGTAGTTTCACTTTTATTGTATATATTAAGGTTACATGTGAAACTTTCTTTAAAAATTATGCTCATAATAGCAAAAATTTGAAAACCATTGAATTCAATAAATTACAGTAATTCATGCAACAATAGATAAGGAAATGTGTGTTAACAGTTCAGGTTATCTTTGGGTAGTGACTAGTTTGCTTTTTTTTCTTTTGGATTGTTTTCTGTTTTCCACATTGTCTACAGATAACATGTAATTATTTCTGTACCGAACAAAAATGGCTCTTGAAAAAAAAAATTAGTTGACAGCAATAAATAGTCCACAAGTCACTGAAAATTTCCCAACTTACTATTTTTGGCATTCAAATCATAGGTTTTGTAAACCTACTACCGTTTGGGATTTTTTTCCATGAAATATCATAGGTTGTTGAAAACATAGAAGGTACAGCCCAGCCCCCTCATTTTATATTTGAAGAAATTACAATCCGAAATATTTCAATATACAGAAGCTAGAGCTGGGAGCCTGTGATCTTCTGATGCCGTGTGCTTTTTCTGTTATACCCAGTTTATAAATAATCACAATTTTCATTTCTTTCATTTTTGTCCACTTTGTTGGAGCATTTAACATTGTGTTATTTCTTGCTTTTTTCCCTATGAGTGAAAACTAATTTCTTTTTTTTGAAGTACCAGTGGTCAAAACTTTTCTATTTAGAAAAATTAGCACAAACTAGAACATTAAAACTTCCTAAAACTGTCATATGACTCATTGTTCTGATTTATACAATTAGAATTTCCTGATCTACTTTAGTCCTCTAATTCATTAAATGTGTATGTTCACTCAGATTTATAATTTGGTGTTAGACTAGATTGACCTTTAATAATTCTCAGAGTTTGCCTTCACTTTTGGCATCTGAAAGGTAGACATTAGATACATGTTCCATCTGCCCCACCTTCCTCCTCAGACATGAATATACTTGGGAAACTGTTTTACTTGTATTTTAGGATCTTAACTCATCTCTGAGTTATCTTGCTATGAGTACACTGACCCCCAACTGTAATGGCTTTGTGTGACATTTTTCTTTTTACATATATGTATATATGTCAGTACTTTCCCATGGTTCTTTTTTGTTTTAATGCTGAGACATGAAAATTGGTAGCCATTTGAACTTAGAGACTCTGGACAAAGAGTCTGAGGTAATGTGTTTCAAATAAAGGAAAACGGAAAGTGTCAGAAACATCAGTCACTACCCCAAACCCCTTACCAACCTCCAGCCAAACAAAACAAAACAAAACAAAACGATAATTTATAATGAAAAGCAATCAGAATAAACACATGCAGGCCTTTATTTAAGGTGTTATTTGTTTTCAATGATCCTATTTGTGAAAAACTCTAGAAATGAGAGGATTTCTAGAGCATTCTTTTTTAACCATTTCCTTCAGGTATCTTGACATCTTAATTAAAATGCCAGCCATTCAGGCTTATATCATATAAAGAATATTCCGCTTAAAAGAATTGCAGCTTAAGACTGAAGTCATTTTTATATAGTTTTTTACTAAAATAATTCCTCTGAAATTCACATGTAGTAGATTCGGGGTAAATTTTAAAATATTTTTAAATGTCTTGGTTTCAACTCTTTTCCAATTTAGTTATTCTAATTGTTTTAATACATTAGAGCTGCTATTCATTTACTCTGAGAATCAAGCACAGAAGTTCATGGATGTAAAAGTGAAATAAAGTTTGTAAACAGTCAGTTTAATAACATGGGCTTACATGCAAATACATTTGCATGTATCAAAGTGTTTCCATTAAAACAGTCAGGTAGGAATGACTGTGCCACTAGCTAAAAATTTTAATATGAAATATTCTTAAAACACTTCCTTATTAAAATTTAGGTAAAATACCTGTGGTATATACTTTGAGAATAGTAGTACTACCTCACTTTATTTTTCAGCTGGTATTTTAAGAATATTTTATTTATATACAACACCATACAACTTTTAAAGCACACACACACATTCATGTAGTTTTTATGCAAACCCTGTGAGAAAGGGAGATTTCCCATCAAAACCGAAGATAGTGAGGTGAGTAACATACCCCAAATTTCATGGCTATGCACCGGCCTAGAACCTCATGCATTATTTTATTTCCTAGTACCTGCCCAGCATTGCTTCCATGAACCTTTTAGCCCTTATAAATGAATATGTGTACCCCAGAATTTCTTACAGCTTAACAAAGGCAAGTTGCAAAATTGTACATGTATTATAATTATAATGTCAGTTACTAAAAAAAAAAAAAAAAAAAAGGTCATAAAATAGTAGAAACTTTCTCCAGATACATGAAGGCTCTGAAAGTTACCTATGAACTATTAATGCTAACTGCCTCTGATATGGGTGAAGGGTACATCTGGCTTCGCGGTGTGGGCAGTGTAAGTATCTGAAAGATCTCAGCCTTATCAGAAGTACAGTCTAAATATGGTCATGTATGACTTGTGGAATTAAAAATAATTTTTTAAAAGTTTCAAGAATGGGGACTCCTGGGTAGCTCAGTCGGTTAGGTGTCTGCCTTCAACTCAGGTCATGATCCCAGGTTCCTGGGATTGAGTCCAGCATTGGGCTCCCTTCTCAGCAGGGAACCCGCTTCTCCCTCTGCCTGCTGCTCCCCCTGCTTGTGCACTCTCACTCTCACTCTGGCAAGTAAATAAAAGATCTTAAAAAAAAAGTTTCAAGAATGTACAGTTGAATTCTGGAAGTTATCAGACTATAGCAAGAAGGAGAAGGGATGGAAAGAGAGGTAAATGGGTGGGGGGGGAGGGTCTCGTGTTTTGTGAATAAAAAAGGTCATTACACTATCTTTGGAATCTCTAGGTCATATTTTTCGTAGCTTGTTTTGACCTATTGGTTGACATAAACAAAGGAATTGAACGTAAGCATCTTTTTAGAATCATTCTGATTTGTTCATAGTTTTGGGAAGTACTTAGCAATCAAAAAAGAATTGGCTGTGATGCTATATTGTGCAACAAATATCAATTGAAGAGGGGGTTGTTTCATCACAATAGCCTCGGTAAATTAAAAGTAATAAATTTAGTTGAAAACCACGGGTATGTTCTTGTAATTCTGTGCTGTATAATTTTTTTTTGGCGGGGGTTACCCATTGGTAATTCCTTTGGGCTTTTTCAGAGGGGCGGAGGCAAGGGCTGATTACCTCTGCTTTCACTCCACCCTCCTGGAATGTAGCATCTGATGTACAAACACTAAAAAACATGACTTTTCACAGGAGCTTGTTATTCCTTTCTTTAGTTTGAACCAGAAGTGGGATTAGTCTAAGATACCCCTGCCCTTGGCGTGTGTTCCTTTAGAAAAGCCAGACGATCCAGCCCTTAATTCCTGGTTAGTAAGATAATGTCCATCACTGGGTGAGGCTCTAGAGATGGAATAATTTGCCACACCACATCTCTGACTGAAATCTAAATGTGACTCTTGGGAGCAGTAGACTGTGAATTGGTCTGTCTGTGTGACTTTCAGTTTCCTTTCTCATCTAATCAGCTTTCTGTCTGAAATGTCTGAAGAAGCTCCCTGTTACTAGTTCTTCTTTGACCTTTCTGACTCACACATTTGCTGTCTGACAACTTGTCGCCTTTATTCTCTATCCAAAGCAACCAGCAGTGGTCCTCACCTTCCCTTAGTGGCTCTTGGAAGTGATTCTTTGAGATGCACCTTTTATGATACGGGGACCATCTCCATTTGTGATGACAAGAGCAATGACAGCAATAATAACAGTGGCCACCATTTATTTGGTACCCGGTATGTTGCTACCATTGCTCTACATAAATTCTCTCTACTCTTTGCTATAGTCTTTACCCTTTCTTCTCTCTACTCTTTATTACAGTCTTCCAAGGTACGTCTTATTATTCCCACTTGACACATGACCCATGAAGAAACTGACGTACATGGAATTTTCCGAGAAGATTCATGACAAAGTAAGGACTTAGTCCCCGTCTACATCATATGCTCCAAAGAATCTAACCAAATAGCAAATCTGACTCTACAGTGGTCACAGTGAGGTTTCAGTGGACATGTATGGCTGTCAAAATCAGTTCTGCACAGGATTGCAGCTCCTTGTTCATTTTGAGGTTGCCTCTAAATTAAATAGTTGAATTATTGAAAGATAGTTGCTCTTCTTTTTCTTGGCATTTTGTTGTTTCAGAATTCTATTAAATGCTCTTTTCCAGATATTTATACTAATCTGTTAAAGCTACGTAATTGTTCTATCTTAGAAATGGTTCAGAAAAGTTTACCACTGGCTTCTGTTCATCAAGAACTAAAACAATGTCAGTATATAGACCCTGGTTTGGAAAAGTAGAATGGGGTTTATTTAGTCAAAATCATATCTTGGCTAAATAACAGTTAAGAATATAGGCTTTAGAATCATGGGCTGTACTACCTCTAGACATTTTGACCTTAGACAAATTACTTCATATCACTACACTTCATTTTCTTCTTCTTTTAAAGGATATAATGAGAGGTCTTAGCTGGTAGTGCTTTGGTTGTTTGTTTCATCTTGTTTTAGTGATGAATGAGACAACACACATAAAATACAGCCTGGTGTGTATATCCATTGGTAATAAATGTTTCTTTTTATTATTAATGTAATTTGTATTTGAAAATAACTACTTCATGGGTGCCTGGGTGGCTCATTTGGTTAAGTGGCTGCCTTCGGCTCAGGGCATGATCTCAGTGTCCTGGGATCAAGTCCCAAATCAGGCTCCCTGTTTGCCTGGAAGCCTACTTCGCCCCCTGCTTGTGTGCTCTCTCTTTCTCTCTTTGTCAAATAAATTGATTTAAAAAATCTTAAAAAAAAAAACACAAAAAACAAAAAATAAACAAAAAGAAAAGAGCTACTTTAAATTGTAGTTATATAATATAGTAACAATACACTTGACACTGTAAAATGTATCAATGTAGGTCATAAAACATTTAAGGTTTGGGTGAAAGTTTTTCATTCTTAGCTAGATTTCAAATGCATACTAATGTGTTGTATCTTGAAGCCCTTATAAAAAGGCTTCCTTAAAAATTTCTTAATTGGTAGTAAAAATAGAACAAAGGACAGGATTCATTGTTTCTAACTTTCATCATGTGAAATGTATTTATTCCATTGCTGCTTAGATCAGATGAGAAAAAAAGGTTATTTAACATCATTATTCTGGTAACATGCACCATCTCTTTGGTCCTGAATGCAAAAGACCTGGGTATTATGTCCATGTCAGTAGGAAGCTTAAGGCAGAAAAGAACAGAGAGGTGAGTGTCAGTCAGGGTTCCCCAGAGAAAAGAACCAATAATGTGTGTGTGTGTGTACATATACTTACACATATACATATGCATATGCATAAAGTTTATTTTTAGGAATTGGTTGATATACTTCTGGGAACTGCCAAATCTGAAATATGTATAGCAAGCAGGCTAGAAACTCAGATAAGAGTTCATGCTGCAGTCTTGAGGCAGAAGTCTTCTCTGGGAAACTAGTTTTTGCTCTGAGGTCTTCCACTGATTGGATAAGGCCTACCAATGTTATCAAGGACACTCTCCTTTACTAAGAGTCAACTGGTTGAAAATAGTAATCCATACCTTCACAGCAACTCCTAGATCAGTGTTGATTGTATAACGGGGTGCTCTGGCCTAGTCAGCTGACACATAAAACTACAACCATAGGCTAGGAACAGGCTAGGAACCTGAGAATTTTCAGATAGGGAAGAGTATTGAGAGAGGTGTACAATAGAGGGTTGCCAAAATAATGCATATAACTGAAGATGACCACCTCAAATCATTGAAGATGAGGTGAAAATTGTGGGACAGATAGAATATGAAAAGAGGTAGAGATAACAGTGCTTGGTCACCAGTTGGACAGATAATGTAATCAGCGATAAAATCCTGTCATCAATAATTTATCAAGCATCTGCATTCTAGTTTGGCTTGTGTAAAATTTTACCATCTTCATTGGTATATACTATGTTACATATGTAGGATTTTTTCGTTATGCTGCCATGGAGTAATTAGGCAGCTTTGTGGTGACTCTTCCCCACCCCCATTCTCCTGCCCTTTTTTATCCCACCTTTTCACAGTTCTAGTCAAAATATTCTTAGACAGGAGATTGGAAAAGAAGGGCATACATATTGAAAAGATCTGTCAGTAGAATTGGTACTTTGTCCCTTTTTAAGGTTTCAGGAATAATCTGTAGAAAAAGAGAAAATTTTTCAGTATAAAATCATTGGCGAAGGCTTATCCATCTGCAAAGAAATCTGTTTGGAAACAATTTACAACCCATGATCTTAGGGCATCAAGGGAAAGACAGCATATCTCTCTTGTTTCTTTCAAGATTTTCTCTTTGAATATGACAAGCCTAGGTATATGTTGTTTGTTTCTTTCTTTAGGTGTTTATATGGCTTGGTGTGCTATGACCTTTCTGGATATGTGGCTTGGTGACTATCATTAATTTTTGAAAATTCTCAGACAGTATTGTTTCAGATATTTCTTCTACTCTGTTTCCTTTTCTTTCTCCTTCCAGTATTCCAACTACACATGTATTATACATTATGAAATTGTCTCAAGGTTCATGGGCATTTTGTTCAGTTTTTCATTCTTTTAGTCCTTTGCATTTCAGTGTAGATAGTTTCTATTGACCTATTCTCAAACTCACTGATTTTTTTCAATGGCTGTGTCCACTCTGTTGATGAGCCCATCCAATGGATTGTCCATTTCCATTATAGTGCTTTTGGAAATGGTCTACTTTTTCCAATAAAAAGTAACATATTCATCATAATTCATCAGAATTGTTTTAGCATTTTCATCATAATTGTTTCAAATTCCCTATATAATGACTCCAACACCTATTCCATATCCAAGTCCGATTCTGACACTTGCTTTTACTCTTAAGATTGTTTTTCTTTATTTTTTTTTAAGATTTTATTTATTTATTTAACAGAGAGAGAGATCACAAGTAGGCAGAGGCAGGCAGTGGGGGTGCGTAGCAGGCTCCCCACTGAGCGGAAAGCCCGATGCGGAGCTCCATTCCAGGACCCTGAGATCATGACCAGAGCCGAAGGCAGAGGCTTAACCCAGTGAGCCACCCAGGCGCCTCTACCCTTAAGATTGTTTTTTCTTACTGTCTGAGATGCCTTATAATTTTTGATTGAAAGCTGACATTTTTGTATTGAGTAATAGGAACTAAAGTTGAAAGGTCATTAATGTGAGGATTTACATTAATATGAGTAGGAGTTGTGGTATGTTAAATGTTTACTATAGCTCTGGGTGTCAGGAGCTTCAGATTCCTCTGGTGTTTTTATTTTTGTCTCTTCTCTTAATCTTTAGGCTTCTCTGAGTATTTCTTGTCAGAGTCTACTTCTTCCACCTCTTTCCTTTATAACTCTCCACTGTTGTTTTACCAAAGTTTTGGGGTGCCTGGTTGGCTCATTCAGTTAAGTGTCTCCCTTCAGCTCAGGTTATGATCTTGGAGTACTGGAATTGAGCCCCACTTCTGGTCTCTGCTTAGTCGGGGGCATGCCTGCCACTCCTCTGGCTTGTGCTCTCTCCCTTACTGTCAAATAAGTAAATATAATAAATAAAATCTTAAAAAAAAATAAATCTTAGTCTTTTAGTGGGCCTGTGTCTTGGGACTGTGACCTTCCTAAGCATTTCTCTGGTAATAATAGCTTTTTTATTTTCCTCCCTTGTTAGGTGAGATGAGAAGGGTAGAGGGGGCTGAAGCATGAGAAATATCTTTAAACCAGGTGAGATTAAGCTCAGGTAGTCTTTTATCCTGGAAAGTGGGCCTTTGTTATGGAAAGGTTCTGGGCAAATTTCACACTGATCATTTTTTCCCCTCCCTCAAAATCTGGAGGAGATCGTTCTTGAGTCTTCAGCATGAGAATCTGCTGGGGTTCCTAGAAGTAAAATCCAAGAAAGGGTGGGGAGTCCTCAAGACTGTATACACTGGAGTGTCTTACTCTCAAGCTACATTCAGTTACCAGCATTTCATTAAAATCTCCACCTAAGTGTTACGACAAGTTTATGGCTTGAGAAACCTCAAATCCAGGTAAGTAGATCTCAACTATTACTCTGAATTGACCTGTCTCTCCAGATTTGGGGTGGTGCTTTGCTTTGCAATTTTCATTATCTGAAAGGTAAAAGAAATTTGTTAATTCTCAGTTTGTTCAGCTTTTTCTTACAGGGATAGGGGTGGTGAGTACCAGTCTCTTTGTATATGAGAATTGAAACTTGACCTCCCTCATATAATAAATATACTCCATAAACAGATGGAGAACTGAAATATTCTTATTTTGACAGACTTCAGTTTTTTCAATGGGAAAATTATAAAAATGAATGTATATATATATATATTATATGGGCTTATATATAAAGTGGATACATTTGTTAATTCTGTTTAAGAAAATCAAAACTTAAATGTATTTATTCATTTTGTAAATATTTATAAGGATTCTCTGGTAAAAATCAATTTTATTACTTGGAACTTGATAAAGCATATCACTAAGGCTCAAGCTAGCAGTTACTTTACTGAAAACTAATTGGAAAAAATCTGTTTCACTTTATATTTGCACAAAGAGAAAATTTTCATTATTTGTGACATCTTGTTCAAGATCTCATGTAGTAATTTAGAGAGCTCAAGGATATAAAGTAGTACAAGGAAGTCTGAGTTCTTCACAAATTTCTTTAAATAAGCCAAAGTTTTATTCTTTTGTCAGTGTTCAATATTTTGAGATTTTTAAAATGCTACAAAATTACTCCCTCCAGAATGCTGGCAGGTTTTACTCGGTTTAAGTAGATTATGCATTTGTTTTTAAGACTTTTAAAATCAGAAGGCGGGTATGAATAAACTCAGGTTGACAATAAATAGACATTACTGGTAGCTTTTCACTCCTCCAGACATTTAAGTATGTTAAAACACAAGCACAAAATACACTTGTGTATCTTTTTTCTCTGAAATTTGTGAAGATTTTCAAAAACAAAACAGAAAAATGGGAGGCACTGTGTTGAGATGGGACGCTAAAAGGACAATGAGTTAAAAGACCTGGACATTCTGCCTGGTTATGCCAGAAATTTGTGTGACTTCGCGTCCCTTTACCACCCCCTCCACACCTTTTAAAATTTCGTTTATAAATGAAAAAGCTGGAGGTGCTAGATAATTAGTAGGAGTCCTTTCAGCTCATACATTATATAATTGTATGTCCTAGTTTGCACCCAAGTTTATGATTATGAAATTTATAAAATGTTTTTTAAGGTATATGATTTTCCTCTGAAATGTGCCTGAGTTTTCTTCCTGTATTTTTTTTAATTTGTTTTGTTTTTTGGAAGGATAAAAGAACAGAAAATTTAAATACATTTTCCTAAGTATAATCATAAAGCTGTCTTTGGATAAATACTTATTACTAGATTTACATTTAAGCTAGACGAATAGACATTTGGGTAGAGTTCTTGCGCCAGCAGAATAGGCCATCTTCTCTCAGACTGTAGCCACTCTTGTACTACTTTCCTGTTTGTGATTTATATCTTTGAGTTATAGCCAGAGCTATTCCTTAAAATTGTATATAGTGCATTGATTACTTACCAACTTTATCTGCCAAGTCATGTTCATTTATTAGGTATTTTCCTCTGTGACAGCTGGTATGAAGGCACTATGTGTTAAGATTTTTGATTTGGTAGGGGGCTCCTGGGTAGCTCAGTCCTTAAGCATCTGCCTTCAGCTAAGGTCATAATCCCAGGGTCCTGGGATCGACCCCGCATCAGGCTCCTTGCTCTGCGGGAAACCTGCTTCTCCCTCCCCCACCCCTGCTTGTGTTCCTTCTCTTGCTATGTCTCTGTCAAATAAAAAAATACAATCTTTAAAAAAAAAAAAAAGATTTTTGATTTGGGAAAGACAGGAGGGGAAAACAAATGGATCCTGAGACAGGATCCAGGAAGGGTAAATTTTGATCGATTGAAAGATAAAAGATATATACATGTATAAAATACTGTATTTATATGTACGTATGTATGCTATATATGTTGTGTGTGGGGTGTAGGGCAAGGTGCAGGACTTGAGGACATCTTGTGAATAAGATAAAGAAAGGCAAAGTAGTCCTATCTAAGTTTGTATAGAAAAATGAATTTCCTAATTTCTCTTTAGAACAGCATCTCAAGAGTTTTTCCTTGAAATGGTAAGGTGTCTGGCAGATGTTCTGTAGTCATATGCTTTTAGGAAACTTTGCAGGCTATAACCCTTTCTTGAGATCACAGTATGCATTTGCACGTTAGCTTTATTGAACCAACATTCCCAAATGTGTCTGAATTTAGAACACCTTTTACTGGACTGTATCATGGGATTCCGAAAAACACTTGTGCAGAGCAGTTTCTGATTACAATTGCTACTTCTAGTAAGTATCCCCCAGAATAATTGAGATTGACTGCATGTTTTTCTGCTGAAGAATTCAGAGTGTTTCATGGTATTCATTACCGAAAAACTTAAGCTCCAAAATCTAATTTGAAGCAAATCTTTAAATATGCATTTCACTTTCCCACTGTTTGTCTTTTGGTGATGAAATGACATTACTTTATTTCATATAAATGACATTTTGAATAGTACCATATTTTCAAAATTAATGAAATGATTTAATTTCTTTTTGTAGGTAAAATTAAGTTACAGTTCTATAAGTTGAACAGAGGAGTACTTTTATTCTCCTTCTTATAGGCTAGTTAACATTTCCAGTGAACTGAATGCACAGGAATCCTTTCTTCCCTTTTTTCTCCCCCTTCCTAAACTGTCTTTCTGCTTGAAAATTCTTATTCCCCTTTTCTTCTATAACCCTGTCCTTCTAAAATCACTTCTGGAAACCATGAGAACAATCTGTCTTTCCTCTTTGAACATATAGGCTGTTAAGCACATCCTCTAATATTTGACCCATTTTGCCTGGTATATATGTATGTGCCTTACCTCCATTCTGTTTGTGGCTGCTTGAGTGCTGAGATAGGACACCTGCATCTTCTATATACCATGACACTTAGCAAGATACTTACATATTTACATTATTACATATGCATGAGATATTTGATTACCCAAGAAAAAGGTATTTATTTTATAAAAATAAAAAGGCTAGAATACATAAAAATTTATAAGTATAGAAACAAATCTGGTTTTAAGCAGAGTAGGTTGCAAAAGATTCTTTTAATTAACACTAAAAAAAAACCCCGATTATATGGGTATTTTAAAATGTTGGTTTAATTTTTTTAAAAGTGTGGATATTGACACTATTACTATCTAACTCTTTAAACCTTTTCCCAAATGTTGAAAGATATATATATATATATATATTTACCTTGTTCCCACTTTATCATAAATAGGTATAAACAATTCTTTAAATGCTCTGTAGACTAAAGAACAAAATATAGCCAAAAAAGTGGACATAACTAACCATTAATAATACCATCTATTGTTAGGCAAACAGACACACTTGTGCTCTAACCAGTGGTGTGTATAGCTACAAAAATTTTCGAGGACATAGAGAGAACTTAGAGACCTTTTTCTGCCCACGTAGGATTTTGTGCCAAAAAAAATAATAAAAAGGTAACAGGTTGGGGCACCTTGGTGGCTCAGTTGGTTAAGTGCCTGCATTCGGCTCAGGTCATGATTCCAGGATTCTGGGATCAAGTCCCACATTGGGCCCTTTGCTCAGCAGGGAGCCCACTTCTCCCTCTGCCTGCTGCACCCCCTGTTTGTGCTCTGTCTCTCTCTCCCTCTGACAAATAAATAAAATCTTAAAAAGAAAAAAAAAAGGTAACTGGCAACAGAAACAAAGATCTAGTATTGTTGGATTTTAGAGTTTACATTTTTGGTGTTTTGAACAAAAATGTAAAGTTCTAAAGTGGTGCAGAGATGGAGTAATAAAATAGCTTTACCAGTGGAAATTTATCTTTACTATATCAGACTATTTAAGTCTTGTACCCCAGCTGTTCATAACTATCAGTGAAACTTCTGGTGAAGTGGCTAAACCAAAGGGTTTTGGGGAGCTGTGTACATCCAAGTAATACTTTAATTCTTTCAGAGAATGTATGTAGCCTAGAAAAACCATTAGCAGCAAATTCTCTCTAGAAAGTTTTGTAGGAATTAATTGAGAGGATTTCAGGTTGCTTTATTAGATCACAAACAAAAATAAATAAACAATAATAGTAATAGTAGCATAGCTAGAACTGGAGAACCATGTATTAAAAAGTAAACACACAAAATACAAAACCTGGGTTGAGGCCTGGATTTTAGGCATGCATAAATTAGTGACTTATTACTAGTTTATGTAAATTTACTTAGCTTTAGTGATAAGGCTTATCTCCCAGCACTGGCATTTTTTGACCATTTTAGACATTCTTAAGACTTTTTTTTTAGAACAATTTTGAAGATATTTTTATAAAACAAGAGGTTTTTATGGGAACATTATTTGGTGCTTCAATGAAATCCTTGAATCCATTTAGGTAGGTAAATAGAAAAGTCAGCAATTAGTTCTTCCCTAGAAATCTGTAACATTATTTCTCAGAGTTTCTTAAGTTGAACACTAGTACCTCAGGAGATTAATAAATGCTAAATAAGGAAATGAAGAAGGAGTTTGTAGAATCTACAAATATAGGAATCAATGGATTGAATAAAAGGATTTATTTACTTTTCAAAGTTTTTCATATCCTAATGGGCATCATGGACCCTTAAGAGGCACATTTAGTGGGTAGCACTTGTGCAGAATTGTCAGTAGAACTACTCTTTCATCAAATGTCATGCAGTAGTATGGGATGTATTTTCTAAAACACTGTCCTCTGGTTTCAAGGTGGAAAAAAAATGATGTACAGGTAGAAAAATCTACCTTTTATTTGTCATAAAAAGTTGTATGTTAAAAAGATGCCATCAGCGGGTGCCTGGGTGGCGCAGTCGGTTAAGCATCTGCGTTCAGTTCCTGTCGTGGTCTCAGGGTCCTGGGATGGAGCCCCACATTGAGCTCCCTGTTTAGCAGGGAGCCTGTTTCTCCCTCTCCCTCTGCCTGCTGCTCCACATGCTAGTACTCTCTCTCTCTCTGTGTCAAATAAATAAATAAAAATTTTTAAAAAGATGCCATCGGAAAAGATACACACCTCTCTGTCAGGCTTACATGTTAGTTTAGTAACTTTATAAAAAACTGTCAAATACAAAAACTAATTGTACACAGTGATATATGCTAAAAAGAAAACAAATGGGTAGTTAGTTAGGTAGTCAGGAAGCACTCAAGACTGGTCATATTTAAGATGTGTGTAGACAGAAGCAGCTAGACCAAATGAGGCATTCTTTCCATGAAGGCAGAATGACTTCTGCAAAGTCTTTAGGGTGGGAAGAAACTTAGCATGGCTAGGTAGTAACATACCCAGGGAGGACCACATGCACACACGTGTGCACATACTTGCACACGTGTGTGCATATGTTGTGCGGGGGCGAGTATAGCTTGGGGTTGTAGGCAGAAGCCAGATCATGCAGAGCCTGGATGCCAAAGTAAGGGAGCTTGGGTTTTATTCTGTGTACTCTGGGAAACTTTTGCAGGGTTTTAAACAGTGAATTTTGTTACTTGATTTACACTGTAGGAAGATCACTTTTCTTGCCCCGTGGTAGATTGATTGAAAGTGGGCAAAAGTGGAGCTCTGGAAGACCAGTTAGGAGGCTGTTGTAAATCCAGATGAAAGATGCAAGGGATGATATGTTGTGAAATTTAAGATAGCGTTTGATGCTTTCCAGTGGGAGAAAAGAGAGAAGTAGCAAATAAGGATGACCTTGATCTTTTTTTCCCCTCCTCTGTTCTGCTTTCCAGATAGCTCAAGTATTTATTTAGCAATGCTTTGTGGCAAAGTATAAACTTTATGAATTCAAATCTCTCTTGAGTTTGACCTTATTTGATGTTATGTTTGGAAGATTTCCAAAATGATTGACAGATATAATATATAAAATCCCTTGGAGTCACGTCTCCTCTTTGCCTGTTCTATTCATATTCTTTTGACATTTTAATTTATTTCAGCACATCCTTTTGCTTTGAGTGAAACTCATTTGCTTTCACCTTAATTAGGATACTCTTGTATAGGACGTGCGAATGAAAACTAACCTGGTTTTATGAGAAGTAACTCTTTGGGCACGAATATGCCACCATGGCATTCTCTGCAATAACTGTTCTTATTACTGACATTTATACTAGTCAGTTGTTCCACCTAAATTTAAATTTAAGTTATGCTTCATACCACTTATGGACTTTGAGTCTATGATAAAATAAAAAACAAAACTAAATTATAGAGGAATCTCTTCCCTGTAGAATTCTTGTGCTACATAGAAGTATCATGCAGATTAATTTTAACTTTACTTATTTACATTTAAGCTACATGTAGTTTTATATTTGCTAAATTCCATCTAAATGAAAATTACAAAGAAAATAGAGAGTTTCATTTGGTATTTTCCCCATTTGCATTTATGAAGTAATTTTCATCAAAACTTCATGCTTAGAAACATTTGAGTTTTCTAAGATTGTTTAGTGAATACACCACTATGTAGGTGTTGTTAAGTATCTGTGAGGAGCAGGTGACAGAAATAGAGACTATTTTTGCTTTTGGGGATTGGCTGTGAAGAAGAGATACCTACCAGTGAAGATTATTAAATTTTAGATAGTATTAGAGAGTAAGATCATAGACTGCTCTAAGAGTAAACTTACAGTATATCTATATGCAAATAAAAGGTACCATAGCTTAGTTTCTTTTACACAGAGGTCACAGAGACATTTGTCTTACAGATAGGCTCTTAAATGGTCTATTTTTAAGGGTGGAAAAAGTTATGTACTTTAGTATCCTTATTGTAGTTTCATGTTTAATAGAAAACAAATTATGGAATATTTAATTCAAGGAGAAATAGATATAAAGTTTCTTGGGATGATGAAAAATAACACCACCAATAAAAATAGTAATCACTAATACTATTAAGTACTTAAAACAGTTTTTCAAAGGGCTCTGTATACATTATATGAGTTAGTCCTTCCATGAATTCTATGAGATAGCCAGTAATTTTATCCACATTTTATAATGAGAGGACTAAAGAGTGACACATAATAATTGGTATAAAAGAGAATCAAGCTTGGATAGTAACAATCTAAAGTCCATTCTCTATACTGTATTGCTGACCTAGCAGTAAGGGGAAAATGACAGATTATTCATTTATGCATAGAGAAAGTTTCAAATATATCTCACTCAGGATAAAATTAAAGCCTGCACTTATAAGAACAATTATTATATAGCATGGGAAATGTGACATAAATGTCAATTGGTGACAAAATGTTTTTACTATGTGAAAGCTTTAATTATAATTGTAGTAATATAATAATAAAGTATAAGGAAAATAAGTACCAGAAATAATTTATAATACTTCTTAACTGTAAAAACGAGAAATTGCTTTTATGGCAAGCTTTTAAAAATGCGTCAATTAAAATATCCTTAATTGTTGCAGTAACTTGTGAAAATCAAGTATAATCTAGCAAAAAGCCTACAAATAACACAACAGAAAATTCAATTAGAGAGACAAAGAAAACCACATAGCCGACTTGTATTTAGTTAATATTATGTTGAGTATGCTTTGAGAATGAAGGATTTGAGGTAATGATTCAAACGAGTACAATTTCAAGTTCAAAAAAATGGCTACAAATAGAATTAGGGATAACTTTGATAATATTTACAGATGACGCATGGCAAATAAGGAAACAACTTGAGAATATAGTAAAACTAATGACTTTGAACTCAACTACAGTCAACCCTTGATTAACTGGCTTAATTGGAGTGATGAATAGATTGAAAAGAAACCACAAATTACCCAGAATTGTGGGTAAAACAAAACTATAAAACTAGTAACAATATGACACAAAATAAATTTATTAGTAAACTAGTATTTCAGAACACAGTCCACAGATAATATCCAAAAGTGTAAAAGTAGTACAAGCACTTTGATTTAGGGCCACATAAATTGCCGAAAAATAATCGGCTGTTAAACAACTTCTTAGCAAAGATCCCCTATATTCATGAGACTTGAATTGAGCAGACATGTGTCCTTTCTCTTCCATTGTTTACCCTTACCTAGGTTCAGCCGAAGTCTTTGGACTTCAATATTAGAATATACTGCTGTATGGGCTGAGGAACAGGGAGGGCCTAGTCTGTCAGGCTATCTTAGTTACTAAAAGAGTATCTTTTGGTATCTAGATGTTTTATTGATTTATAATAATTTTAATTTCTTCTAAATGCACTCTCTCTGGTTGATTATAACCTTAGTAATCTTCTACCAGATAATCAAGAGTTGAGTGTCCTCCCCAATAGGTAGTCATTTTAGATAATCTCTAGAGGAAATTTACCTTTGTTTCTATAAAATTTTCACATAAACTCTTTGTGTATAAATTGATATTTAGGTAAGACTCTGGAAATAATGTTTCATTTGTTTCAGAAAACAAAATCTTTGAAGTTTCTTTCTTTTTTTTTTTTTAAAGATTTTTATTTATTTATTTGACAGACAGAGATCACAAGTAGGCAGAGAGGCAGACAAAGAGTGAGGAAGGGAAGCAGGCTCCCTGCTGAGCAGAGAGCAGGATGCAGGGCTCTTGCCAGGAGCCTGGGATCATCACGAGCTGAGCCAAAGGCAGAGGCTTATTAACCCATTGTGTCACATAGGTGACCTGAAGTTTCTTTTCTTTTTTTTTTTTAATTTTTTATTTCTTTTCAGCCTAACAGTATTCATTGTTTTTGCACCACACCCAGTGCTCCATGCAATCTGTGCCCTCTCTAATACCTACCACCTGGTTTCCCCAACCTCCTACCCCCCGCCCCTTCAAAACCCTCAGGTTGTTTTTCAGAGTCCATAGTCTCTCATGGTTCACCTCCCCTTCCAATTTCCCTCAACTCCCTTCTCCTCTACATCTCTCCTTGTCCTCCATGCTATTTGTTATGCTCCACAAATAAGTGAAACCGTATGACAATTGACTCTCTCTGCTTGACTTATTTCACTCAGCATAATCTCTTCCAGTCCCGTCCATGTTGCTACAAAAGTTGGGTGTTCATCTTTCTGATGGAGGCATAATACTCCGTAGTGTATATGGACCACATCTTCCTTATCCATTCGTCCGTTGAAGGGCATCTTGGTTCTTTCCACGGTTTGGCGATCGTGGTCATTGCTGCCATAAACATTCGGGTAGAGATGGCCCTTCTTTTCACCTCATCTGTATTTTTGGGGTAAATACCCAGTAGTGCAATTGCAGGGTCATAGGGAAGCTCTATTTTTAATTTCTTGAGGAATCTCCACACTGTTCTCCAAAGTGGCTGCACCAACTTGCTTCCCACCAACAGTGTAAGAGGGTTCCCCTTTCTCCACATCCTCTCCAACACATGTTGTTTCCTGTCTTGCTAATTTTGGCCATTCTAACTGGTGTAAGGTGGTATCTCAATGTGGTTTTAATTTGAATCTCCCTTATGGCTAGTGATGATGAACATTTTTTCATGTGTCTGATAGTCATTTGTGTGTCTTCATTGGAGAAGTGTCTGTTCATATCTTCTGCCCATTTTTTTAAATGATTGTCTGTTTTGTGTGTGTTGAGTTTGAGGAGTTCTTTATAGATCCTGGATATCAACCTTTTGTCTGTACTGTCATTTGCAAGTATCTTCTCCCATTCCGTGGGTTGCCTCTTTGTTTTGTTAACTGTTTCCTTTGCTGTGCAGAAGCTTTTGATCTTGATGAAGTCCCCAAAGTTCATTTTCGCTTTTGTTTCCTTTGCCTCTGGAGACATATCTTGAAAGAAGTTGCTGTGGCTGATATCGAAGAAGTTACTGCCTATGTTCTCCTCTAGGATTCTGATGGATTCCTGTCTCACGTTGAGGTCTTTTATCCATTTTGAGTTTATCTTTGTGTACGGTGTAAGAGAATGGTCGAGTTTCATTCTTCTACATATAGCTGTCCAGTTTCCCCAGCACCATTTATTTAAGAGGTTGTCTTTTTTCCACTGTATATTTTTTCCTGTTTTGTCGAAGATTATTTGCCCATAGGGTTGAGGGAGTCAAACTCTCTCTCTTTGCAGATGACATGATTCTTTATATGGAAAACCCAAAAGACTCCACCTCCAAACTACTGGAACTCATACAGCAATTCAGCAACGTGGCAAGATACAAAGTCATGTACAGAAATTAGTGGCTTTCTTATACACCAACAATGAAAATACAGAATGGGAAATTAGAGAATCGATTCCATCTACTATAGCACCAGGAACCATAAGATACCTGGGAATAAACCTTACCAAAGAGGTAAAGGCACTGTTCTCGAGGAACTACAGAACACTCATGAAAGAAATTGAAGAGGACACAAAAAGATGGAAGACCATTCCATGCTCTTGGATCGGAAGAATAAACATTGTTAAAAGGTCTGTACTGCCTAAAGCAATCTATACTTTTAATGCCATTCCGGTCAAAATTCCACCAGTATTTTTCAAAGAGCTGGAGCAAATAACCCTAAAATTTGTATGGAATCAGAAGAGACCCCGAATCGCTAAGGAAATGTTGAAAACAAAAATAAAACTGGGGGCATCACATTACCTGATTTCAAGCTTTACTACAAAGCTGTGATCACCAAGACAGCATGGTACTGGCATAAAAACAGACACATAGACCATTGGAACAGAGTAGAGAGCCCAGATATGGACCCTGAAGTTTCTTTTTAAAGACATTCTCAAGTTGGTTGTTACGAAATAGCTACCTAAAAATATTTCTTAAATTGAGTTCCTGAACAGAAGATGAATTTCTGAATTAAAAACAAACACAGAAATAAACTAATTTTATCTCTATCATATTTTAGGAAGATTTTATAGTGATTGGTGAGAAAAAAAGGGAAACAAACCTGAATGATCATTTTGCAACGAAGAAAACCATTGTAGTGAGCTGACCAAAGCCTCCTGGCACCAACTCACTATAACTTAGTCTAGAAGTTGGATTTCTTAATGTGCCTTTTTATGTCATTTAATGTTGCATTTGCAGCTCCCAAATTGACTTTTTTTATGTTAGGCTTCATTTTTTAGGATAGTTTTAGATTTATAGAAAATTGAAAAGATAATACTGTTGCCATATGTACCACACTCAGCTTTCTCTATTATTCGCATCTTCTGTTAGTGTGGTACAGTCATTGTAGTTAATAAACCAGTAGCAATACCTTATAAGTACCTTATTTACTCAGATAGTAACTCTTTAGTTCTAAAATAAATTAATTTTACAGGTTGCTTATTAGTGCTCTTGGGTAAGGAGGAAAAAAGTGTTGTGTGGTGAAATAAGCTTAAGAAATGCTAAGTTAGGGCGCCTGGGTGGCTCAGTGGGTTAAAGCCTCTGCCTTCAGCTCAGGTCATGATCCCAGGGTCCTGGGATTGAGCCCCACATCGCGCTCTCTGCTCCGCGGTGATCCTGCTTCCCCCCTCTCTCTGCCTGCCTCTCTGCCTACTTGTGATCTCTGCCTGTCAAATAAAATCTTAAAAAAAAAAAAAAAGTTAAGTTAAACAAAGTTAGACATATTCCCAGCCTGAAGAATTCAGAGTCCTAATGGGTGTGTAACTGGAATCTTAAAGTGGAGTTAGGGATATGTCATATTTTCCAAAATGATTGGTTAACTGAAAATTTCAAAGGACTTAAATTCTGAGGGAACACCCTTTGGAAAATGCTGCCCTACACATTGGCCTATCACATAATTTAGTATAGATCTGAAAGTGTTAAACTCAGTTTCATTAGAATTCATCTCTGAAAGTACAGTTGAAAGATTGCTAACAGTGCTCAGTTCCTAGAGGTAAGTTGGCTAAGGATGAATGGATGAAAGGAAAATCTATTTTTTGTGTATTGCTTTGTACCTTTACAATTTTTATGTCAAATACATGTATGACTTATTCAAAAAACTAACAGAATGATATAAATTGAAATACTCTGTAATTCAGTCTATCCTGGAAAAAAAAAATTGAGTGTGTAAATATGGATTATGCTACTATAACTGTTATGGTATATGTCAGTAGCAATAAAACATCGTTGCTAACTGAAATCATACACATATAACCGATCCTCAAATATGAGTTGATAAATTATTTGATATAAAATTATCAAAATGAGAATATTTTAGAAAATAACCAATACAAGTTGTTCTTATATAAGGTCATATTAAGAAATCAGAAAATTGGGACGCCTGGGTGGCTCAGTTGGTTGGACGATTGCCTTCGGCTCAGGTCATGATCCTGGAGTCCCGGGATTGAGTCCCGCGTCAGGCTCCCAGCTCCATGGGGAGTCTGCTTCTCTCTCTGACCTTCTCCTCGCTCATGCTCTCTCTCACTGTCTCTCTCTCAAGTAAATAAATAAAATCTTTAAAAAAAAAAAAAAGAAATCAGAAAATTATACTCAGAAGACATGCATGTCTGTAATTTAATAGAATGAATAATGTAGTATGTCTGATTGATTATGTTTGGAGCTTAATATAAATAATATGTTTTTAAAAGTTATTCTGGAGAAATTATCCCAAATTTGCCAAAAAACATCAAAGTAAGTGTTCATTAAATAATATGTTTTACAATAAGGGATTCATCATAATTTAGCTTCAGTACAAAAAACAACTTTCTCAACGATTTCATTGGGAAATGTCTGCCTAAATAAAACTGTAGAATACTTGCCTAGAGGAGCTTATACTATAGCATTTTATTTTGATTTACAAAAATCAAATAATAACCTACTATTATTTTTTTCTTTTCCACATATTTATATTACTATTAAACTAACATTGTTATCATTGTACAATATGGTCTTGGAAAGTATGAATTTATTGTTGATGTTACTTTACAAAACAGAGAATGGATACAGCAGCCAAGAAGCGTTTCCTAGGTTACTCAGGTCACTGTCAGTTCCATTCTCCTGACCCAGCTCTTTGGTACCTCCTGTGAATATCATGATCCCTGATTGTAGCTGCAGCTTAATTATACAAAGCCTCAATAATAAGAAATTCAAACAGAATTAATTAAAAGAGAAAAAGATGATTTTTTTTTTAAATAACAATGTCTAAGGAATTTCACAATCTCTTCAGAATCATAGCACAACGAGAACTGATCCTCAGAATGATCACCCAAAGGAGATGTTAAATTTTGATCTGCAGCATCTATTAATTAACTCAGGAAGATGGAAAGACTGTATTTTGTGGAAGTTTTCAGGTGGCACCAATATTCGTGAGTGAGTGCTCAACTACTGAGAAACTGAACCCAAACCAATTTTACCAGTTCATCCCGATTTTATTCCTGCACATTCCAGTGCATTTTCTACGGAAGATTGCAGATCATGTGGTCCTCATCGAGTGCTGTCGTGATACCTGTGTGATGCGTACATGTCGTGATACCCATGTGATACGTACATGTCAGAATGCCTGTGTGAGATGCACGCATCGGGATGCATGTGTGAGACCTTAGCATCGGGATGCCTGTGTGAGTCGGGCGTGTTGGGATGCCTATATTTGTCCTTAATTCAGAAGCTCTCTTTGAGAATGTTTACCTTTACAGTCTAAGAAAATATAAGTACTTGTAATATTTGGGACATTCTTTACCTAAAAGGAAAAGAGTCTTATTAAATATATATCTCCTAAACTTAAAATAAGAGTAAGTGCATTCCTGGTTGTTGTGGTTGTTGTTGTTTTTTTTTTTTAATTTTTTTAAAGATTTTATTTATTTGGTAGAGAGAAAAACAGTAAGAGAAGGAACATAAGCAGTGAGGGTGGGGAGAGAGAAGCGGATTTCCTGCTGAGCAGGGAGCCTGACGTGGGGCTCAATCCCAGGACCCTGGGATCATGACCTGAGCTGAAGGCAGAGGCTTTAACCCACTGAGCCACCTAGGCGCCCCTCCCCTCTTTGTTTTTATGGGGGGGGGGATCCTTCTCTTTTTATTTATTTTTTAAAGATTTTATTTATTTATTTGACAGGCAGATATCACAAGTAGGCAGAGAGGCAGGCAGAGATCCCAGGACCCTGGGATCATGACCTGAGCCAAAGGCAGAGGCTTTAACCCACTGAGCCACCCAGTGCCCCTAGGTACTTTTTTATATACCATCTACTGTCATCTCTCTGCAGTCAGTGACTGATTTAAGTACAAAGTGAAAGCACAGCAAATTAATAAAAATCAAAACTAACTTTTTGCATTCTAAGAAGTTTAGACATATTCTGGAGATAGGAGACCCATTCTAATATATAAATATATCAAATAGGTTGAATACCTCAAACTTATACAATGTTATATGCCAATTACTTGAGCTTAGTAGTATGAATTTTCTTTTGGTATATCAGGAATGGCTAATAATTAGCTGTGAATGCAAAACAGATTATGTGACCCCTGGGAGCTTATGTTTCTGACAGGATGTGTGGTCATATGTGAAGAAAACTGCACTTCATCGTAAATGTTATAGTGGCAAAGACAGCACTACAGGATTTCCCAACATTTCCTTTCAGCTGAAGTGATGGGGGAAGATTTTAAGAAGTGGGAAGGATTTTTGTTGGTCCTGGCAGTAAAGAGTGAGGATTATAGCTGTGTGGAGAGGGAGGAGGAGACCATGCTACCTACATAAACAAAGTAAGCAAAGGCAGGGCAGCAGGGTGGTCACTTGTTGAGCTTTGATTGGCTCTAGCGGGAGCTTGGGAGAGAAGCAAAAAGTGCTAAGTAGGAAGGATGGGCTACATGTGGGGAAGGCAATAAAAACTTCTCCTAGGAGTGCTAGAAGTTTCATTATTTGTTATCATGTTTTCCCATTTATTCTGTGTACCTTTCTGGGGCCAGCAGAGTAATGCCTCCTCCCGTACCCGCCTCCAAAGATGTCAACTTGCTGTTGCCTGGAACCTTTGACTGTGTTACCCACATAACATGACAGGTGAAAGAGGAAAGCATCATGTAGTAGGCTAAATAATATTCCCAAAGATGTATTCAGGTCCTAATCTTTGGATCCTCTGAATGTTGCCTCATTGAGCCATATATGCGGTTGCAAGTGTTCTCAGAAGAAGGAGGAAGAGGCTGTGTGAAGGAAGAGTCAGAGAAGATGCTAAGCTGCTGGCTTTGCTCATACAGGAAGGGGACGTGAGTCAAGGGTTGAAGGAAATGTAGCTGTAGACACCAAAAACAGCAAGGATATAGATATATTCTAGAGCTTCTGGAGGGGAAATAGCCCTGCTAACACCTTGACTTGAGCCCCATAGGACTCATTTCAGATTTGTGGTCACCAGAAATGTTAAGAGGATAAATTTCCATTGTGTAAGGCACCAAGTTTGTTGTAATTAGCCACAGAAGATTAATACATGTAAGGCATACATTGGGTGCTCATAAAGTCATTGGAAAGCCTGGACTGGTCTATAGTGGGCCTCTAGGAATGATTAACCTTAGGCTGCTATCAGAACACAAGAAGCTACTACCATAACTCTTGCCCAGTTGCCAGGAAACTCTTCTGCATGACAGCCTCAAAATTGAGGAAAGACATAGGAATAGGTCTTTTGGTCATCACCTCTACTGGGACAACTGCCTCTTGACACACAGAAAGCTAAAAAATGGGCACAGGACTCTGCTACACAAAAACCTGTTGGACTGCAGTAAGACTTTGCTGTCGGAGGAGGGGAGGAAAACAATACAGTCAGTCAAGATGTCCCTTGCTGCATTTTCACTTTCCAGATACCTCAACAGTTTTACTGAACAGACTGGGAAATAAGAGGTTTTAGCTTTCCGGTTTTTACAGCAGTAAAAATTTAACCCAGAAAGATGAGGAGAAAAATCTTTAGAGTTTACCGCAAAGGGTTTGAGGTTACTTATAGACTGTTCTGGGCTCCATCATTCCCTATGTTTTTATAGAATTACTTCCTAAGCAGTGTGAATTAATAAAATAAAGTCAGTTAATGCAACAACTTGGATAGAACAACTCTTGTTTAGCGAGCATCACATAACATCAAGATGGGCTAATACTAAAGGAAGGAAAAACTAGGCCCTTGCTCTTATGGAGAATATGTGCTTAATGCAAAATGGAACTGCTCCGTACATATGGTTAATACAGGATAAAGTATGTTCTGAGGTTCTGAGTGATAAAAATAAGTTGGACATGAATTCAAAGTCTTCATTTGGGAGGAGGGTTTTCAAAGCAGAGACTGTTTCTCTGAGAAGAGTAGAATATGCATTTCTGGATGATGGAGGACGCAGCTTTTGTGCGGAATGGAAGCAGGCATAATTAGTTATATGAGTGATTTGGGGTGGTTGCTTCACGAGTTTGTGTGGAGAAGTTTCAGGAAGGAAAGTGCTAAGGTTGATGTGGTTGCTAAGTAGCCAGGAAGCTCAAATTGAAGAACAAATTTTTCTTAGTGAAGTTGTTATGACTTATCAAGATCATTGGGATAAGCTGTGATAAAGGAAGTTAGGAAACAACACTACAACGTTTATTTCATGATGCTGAGATGGCATCCAAAGGGCAAAAGGCAACGCTTTCATCAACTCCGGATGAGGTCTGACTGAAAAGAGACCATGCCGCAGATATGCATGCAGCTCTCTTCCTTGTCTTTTTAAAGTACAGTTAATATAAGAGATGGTTTAACAAAGCAGTACAGGGAAGTATAAAAAATAAAAGCTTCTCTCACACTCTGTCTCATCTCTGGATCTTCTTTCTAAAGTTACTGCTATTAGCTGCTTTTTATGTGGCCTTTTGGAAAGCCTTTCTCTCCCATAAAGACCAGATACATGTACAAAATGGGATCATGACATAGGCACAGTACTTACCCTGTTCACTGAGTTCCTTTAGTACCAACACATTGAGATCTAACCCATTCTTGGTAATGACCCCATGGAATCTCCTGGCGCAGCTTTCCTGGGATACCTGCATCCAGCCCAATGCTGCAGGATTTTTATGCTGAACTTTTGACCCATCTGTCTATCTACCTTTCTGAGCTCATCTCCTTTTCTCTCTGTGCTCATTCTGCTCCAGTCACGCCAGACTCCTGCATATTCTGCAAACACAAGAGTAGTAGTCCTGCTTGTGCAGGAGCATTCCTCTGCCTTAGAATGCTCTTCCTTTAGGTATCAACTTGCTCCCTTCTTCTACACCGAAGCTCACATTTTAACTTCTTGGTAAGACCTCATCTGTGATCACACTGTTTAATATTATAATCCTGTCCTACTCCTCTTCTACTTCCTTTTCAAAATTTTCTTCATGTAACACTTTACTGTCTAAAATATTACATACTGATTTATTTTGTCTCTTTTTTCACTGAAATATGTTTCATAAAGATAGCAATTTTTATGTTGTTACAGATACCTTTATGAGTAAAGAATTGCTAGACATCTTATGCCCAGACAAGAAGGTTATCTTAAAATCTTATTTCTCTTTAATATTATTTATTGTTTAATCACATCCATGCTCTGGATATTTCCCTTTTGATTCTCAAATATCCCCTAAAACTGTAGACTTTCCTTTGGTAAATGTTATTACTTAAGTGTATATTCCTTTAAATTTCATAATCATAAGGGTGCCTTGCTGGCTCAGTCAGGAGGGTATGTGACTCTTGAGCTCGGGATTGTGAGTTAAAGCTCTATATTTGGTGTAGAGATTACTAAAAAAAATAAAACTTTAAAAAGGGGGGGGGCATAATCATAGCTCATGGTAGACACCAGTTTAAAAAGAACTGAATCAGTTGAGTAAATAAATCCTACATCTTCTCCTGATAGAGGGATAAAGTTAACGTAGTCCTACTTTGATAATTATTCTCAAACACCTTTTTTTAGGTAATACATGGCCTAGTGAGAGAAAATCATTTATTGCACAAAAAAAGTTCTAATTATAACTGAAATTGTTTTCTGTGGTAGTTTAGATTCTGTGTACCCAAAATGAAAAGAAATAGTTATCTAAATGATGTAGATGATAACAGCTTTCAATGGACAGTATTGTTCCAATATTCAGTAAGTAACAGTTTTGAGCATTATGACTGCAATAAATCTATATCACTTTCACTTCAGTTTTTTACAGTTGCAAAAATTTGCCACAGATTTCATCAGGAATCTTGGAATGACATAGCAGAATGCATTAGGAAATCTCTGACTCTTTTGATAATAAGTGTTTTCAGAGCTTATAAATTCCTCCCCTTCATGGGAACATTTATGTTATTAATATTAAAAAATTTAGATTAAATTATTTTCATGGTAGCTTTGTATATTCTATTAAGCCATAGCAAATATCAATAACATTAATATGTTAACTTTTATTTTTCAAATTGGCATCAATCTTAAGTATACTTTGGAGAACAAACATTCAAATAAGTTGATATCTCATAGAGTATGAGATGAGTAGATCTGTCCACCTCATGGGAGCAGGCTTATTTCGTAGCATTAATTGAAGCTATAGAATATAGTTCGGAATGTAATATAATTGCAGAGATATAGTGTTCCCCAAAGAAGGGCCAGTACCAAGCCATTTATCATCCATAATCAAGATGGAAAGAAGTTGTATTGTATTGTGATACCGTCCTTCAGTACCCTTGATTAAGTTACATGAAAATGGCACAAAGACCCGAAACCAGGTAGACATTCACCAGAGGCATTTACATTCAGTCTTCAAGAGCGCCAGTTGATTTCCATTAATTAGGGAATATTTCATTATCTAGTATTCTATGATTTTTAATAAAACAATACTTTTTGGGCTCTCTGCTCAGCAGGGAGCCTGCTTCCCTCTCTCTCTCTCTGCCTGCCTCTCCATCTACTTGTGATTTCTCTCTGTCAAATAAATGGATAAAATCTTTAAAAAAAAAAAAAAAAAAAAAAAAACAATACTTTTTAAAATAGTAATAGCAAATATGTGAATTATATTTTTAATTGGAAAAATAATGAGCTTGTACTGGTAAGCTATTTCTTATATGTTCTTTGCTTTCATACTTTTAATAGTTACTTAATTATTTATAAATTGAAGGCTGGAGAATTCTTTCTCATTTAATGTTTTTGAATAGTGTTAGATGTTGAATGAGAAACTAATTATAAAATAAATGTATTTATTCATTATATATGGCCACTAAAAACATTAATATTAGCCTGTTAAAGCCTCTGGTCAGTTTTTCTCAACACTGAATTCTAATGAACACTGTAAACTCACAATTTTTCATGAATTTATATGCAGTTATAACCTCAGTGAAATTATGTATATATATTTGTTTATCAACAATTATATAGCTTCTGTTCTGTGCCAGGTAATACACCAAGGACTGAAGGTATCAACATGGAATAAGATACTTCTTCCTCACTGAGCATTGTAACCTTGATAATTGTCCCCTAAGAAGTCCACATCCTAATCTCTGGAATATGTGAATGTAACCATATATGGTTAAAGACTTTGTAGATGTGAACACACTAAGCATCTTGGGAATATCCTGGGGTTATTTGGATGTGTTGAGGTGGATCCACATGCAGTTATGTTTCTCCTTGTAAGATGTAGGTATAGGGAGATTTGACACAGATGTAAGAGGAGAAGACAGTGTGATAATGGAGGCAGTGATTGAAGTGATAGGAGTGCCAGCTAGGGAATATGGCCGTCACCAGGAACCGGAAGAAGCAAGGAACAGATTCTCCCCTAGTAGATATAGAAGGAGCCGAGCCCTGCCAGCCCCTTGATTTTCGCCCAGTTTTACTGATTTCAGACTTTTAGACTCCGGAAATGTGAGGACATAAACATGTGTGGTGTTTTTAATTGCCATATTTGTGGTAATTCATTGCAGCAGTCCCAGGAAGTGAATATCCTGGGTACTCAATATTTAGTGAAAGAGACAAACACAAAAAATGAATAATGATGGTGCAAGGAAAACCCTAGCAAAGGTATAAAGGAGAGTAAATGGGAATACAGAGGTGGACCATTAGCTCAGGCAGATCAGGTTCTTTCAAGCTACTTAGAAGATGTGAACTGAGGCTTGAAGTAAAAATAAGAGTTTTCAAATCAAGAAGAGAGGGCAAAAATGCAGAAACAAACCAACAAAAAAGCATGATGAGTTTTAAAATACAAAACTATACTTGGAAATATATATTTTATTTCAGGAAATATTAAACCCTAAAGTAATTTTCATGGATTTTTAAAATTTTGATTCATTATATTTATCAAAGAAGAGTGCAAGGCATAAATAAGTCACAGGAATGAAAAAGTACAGCGTAGGGAATATAGTGAATAATTCCGTAATAGTTTTGTAGGGTGACAGATGGTAACTACACTTAGACTAGTGAGCATTGTGTTTGTAATTGTTGAATCACTATATTGGACAGCTGAAACCAATATATGTCAACTATACTTCAATTAAAATTTTTTAATTTCTTAAATAATGAAAATTTATGAAGAAAAGAAGCGTGTAGGGCTATGAAACATTCTTAGGAAGAGTAATATCATATATATATACTACAAGTAATAAAAATAGTCTACTGTTGCGAAAGTAGAGAATAATTTATAATTTCACGACATTGCCAATAGCTGAGGGTTTGGGAGGCGTTATTGCATGGAGATTTTGATTACAAGATCTCAACCATGCCATAGATTTATCAATTGGAGAGAGAGAGATAATTTATTCTAGGTAGACAAATAATTACCAGCCCCTCAATTCATAATAAAAGCAAAGCAACGGTTTAAAAAAATTTTTCTCTTCTCTTTTTCCATTTTATTTGAATTAGTAAGAACTTTGTTTAAAAGTTTTTGGCCAGGTGAAAAACAGAGAGAGGTTATTTGTTATTTCTCTGTGTTCTCTTGTCAAAATTCAACAGTAGAAGTATTGAGGTTACTGAAAAAAACATCTGATATTGTGTTGGAGACCCCTAGAAATTTTGCAGGCTGGATAGAATTTGGATAAGTTTTGATATCTATTTTCAAAGTTGTTATAAACGCTTCAGAGAAAATGGTAAAGAAAAGATGTTGCAAACCAAATGGAGATTTACTATGACATGTATCAGGTATCAGTGATTTGGCTATGAGAACAAGGAGGGGAAGACAAATAAATTATAATACAAGGGACAATTCGATTATCCAGGAATGACAAGAAAAGTAAAAGTAAAAAGGCAGCTGTTGATTTTAGTTCTTTTCCCAGAGCCAAGAAACTGGATTAACTGATCACTAGATACTGAGAATTTCATTCCAACTTTCTTCACAGCATTCGGCATTATCAGACTTTTCAATTTTGTAGGAAAAATGCCAAGTACTGGCACTTCCCAGAGCAGCAGGGAAGAAAAAATTTTAAATGATGTTTTAACCATATTCATTAGACTTCCTGTGGAGGCCCAACACTTGCTCCCCACCTCAGCATCTCCAGGTCACCTGAGAGCCAAGGAACTCACAGCCCCTCCCCAGACCTTCCTGGCTTCTGGCCCAAACACGGTACATTGAGCCAGGTCTACACTCCAGTTAAAAATAGGCTTGCAAACTCAGCCAGTCAGGGAAGTTTCAATTCACGTATTATTTTGGGAGAGGGTTTTCTGGGATAATTGCCTCCAATACAGTCGAAAATACTTTGCTATTAAGCAAATAGACATGGAACTGAGAGGGAGATTCGAATTCATTTAGACAGATGGCAATATTCTGTTTGTTTGTTTTTATGAGTGGTCCAAGAGAGCTTCCCTGTTGATAAAATGTTAAAAAATATTTTATTCATGTGCACAGTAATTATGCTTAAATGATGCTTAAATGTAGTTGAGGCAATTCTCTCTCTCACTATTCCTATAAGCATTTTTTCTTTTTTCCCCAGTATATATCACTGGGCTGCCTATAAGTACAATCGATACAATAGTATGGCAGCGCATAGGAACAATACATGTATAATATTCACTCACAGAAAGATTGGTTTATTTATTTTTAAAGATTGTATTTATTTATTTGACAGAGGGAGAGAGCACAGGCAGGGGGACAGCAGACGGAGAGGGAGAAGCAGACTCCCCGCTGAGCAAGGAGTCGGATGTGGGGGCTGCGATCATTATTTGAGCCCACCAGGTGCCCCACAAAGATTTATTTTAAATATTTTACAATTTCTTCTTCTCACTTTACTGTAAAACAAAGATTTCTATATCCTAAAAATATATGCACCTCTTAGTTTTCTAATCACATATCCAAATATGTCATGTACATTGGTAATGCCATCTGTATACAGAGATGTATACCTTACTGTCAATTTTCAAGGGTATTTTAAGATTTATTTATTTGAGAAAGAGAGAGAAACAGTTGAATGTCTACATCATTGCTTTTTTTTTTAAGTACGTAAGATGGGATTCGCTTTTTTCTAATTCTGTAGCTTTTTTTTTCCCCTGTGCATCTGGAAGAAGGAAAATAGAGGTTTTTTTTCTAAGAGGAAAATGATATGTTCTGGTAATTAACCATAAGACTTTGCTAACCTTGGCACCTTTTCGACATTAGGTAGTCACCTTAGGAGAGTGAAGATTTTGACTGACTCAGTTGTCACCATCTAAATTCAAAAACACATTCTTGTAAAAGCAAACAAAATCATTTGGAAATAGACTCATTGAAAACTCAGAAGGTTGATTTGGGTTTTGGGCAGTCATACAGAATGAGATCTCTTTTCACTTTTTGCTACTTTCACAGATAGATTTGGAATGCTTCAAGTGATTATTTAATGAGGTTGCTTCCTAGGACAACGTAGAGCAGAATAGTCTTTTTTGGTGCATAGATATTTCCTATTATACTCCCTACTATGACCGAATTCCAAAATCAGCATTCCTCTTTAGTGGTGAGACTGGAAATGTTTCTGCCTTATAACCAAAGCTATCACATAGCTGAGCATATTATACTATTAGGAATTGTGACTTCATCTGCTTTCAGCCAGATTCTCTTATTACTAATAGATACTTTTTCCCAAATTTCATTTTATTTATTCTTCATAATAGAATCTGTCTCTAATTTTTTAAGGATAATTGAAAACAATTAAGTAGTTCTTCTAATCAAGTTTGAGTAATTTCACATTTCGTACTCTTTATAAGAAAATCCATCGTGGATCTATATATTCTACTAACATCACATTTTCCACTCTTCTGTTTTGAACTACAGTATAGTTTATTTCTTGAAGCTTTGCTTTGACAAGTGTAATTTTGTCATTGCATAATGTGAGTTCTTAGTACTTATACAGTCACATTTCTTTTGTTCATATAGCAGATAATTCATGCTAGAAAAGCAGGTTGTAGTCTATTTCTTAAAGAGTATAGAAAGAAATAGAAAATCTAAAGAAGGATATTGAGCATCCCTTGATAGTTTGAAACTAGCAAACCCTCTTCCTTTATTGCTTCCCTCTGTTTGCAGAGGATTGGTAAAAAAACTCTTATGGTTGTCCCATGGATATATATTTCCTAATTAGTGATATGCTGTGTTTTTTAAATCAATAGGTTTTAAAAATAATTAATGGAATAATTCTGTATCTTAAAGACAAAGGCTCATGAATATAGCTTGAAAATGCTCTTTCAAGAAAAAGATTGCTTACTTTTTTTTTTTTTAATTTGTTTTGCTCATTGAGATATAGTAAACGTAAAATAAAATTCAAAATCCTGGGAGGGGGCCAAGGTGGTGGAGGAGTAGAGGACCCTATTTCAACCAGTCCCCTGAATTGAGCTGGATATCTGCCAGACCACTCTGAACACCCATGAAATCAGCCTGAGATGTAAAAAGGTATATCAGGATCTATACCAGCAGAATGTGTCCGGTGGCCAATTTCAGGTATGAAGCAGGAGCCACAATTCTGCGGGCAGATACCTGAAGATAAACAGAAGGGAGAAGTAGCCTCCATAAGCACTGGCATCCAGAAGGTGAAGTAACACAGGAGCACAAAAGCATCCCATGCTGGGTACCAGGCACAGACTCACAGACTGGTAGCCGCCGGGAAAGGACTTTAGGGCAGCCCCTCCAGATTGAACCCTGGAGCTGCAGGGGCATAGATGGGAATTGGGAGCAGCTGGCAGTTTTAGAAGCCCAAAGGGCAGAGACGTGTCAGGACCTGGAAGCAAGGGCTAGGAGTGCTGTTGTGGGGCCCACAACCCAGGACGCTGCAGTTTTCAGCAGCACAGACAAAAAACGGAGTCAGTATGGCCTGGAGGGCCTTCTGGAGAACAGACTGTGATCTCTGTGTTCTGAGACAGAAGATTGGATATGGTCACTTCTGCTCTGACTCTCGGAAGAGACATGAAAAGCCACCAAGGAAAGCTGCCAGAGAACAAAAGCCCCCCAAAACTGGTTCTCACTGAGCCTATTCCCCCCCACAGCAGAGCAGGGCAACTTTGCCCAAACAGCGTTGCATAAGTAACAGCACCGCAGACCCCTTACCCCAGAAGACAGGCTGAAAGAACAAGAGGCCAACAACCCTAAGGTCCCTATAAAATGGGGTGCATCTTGCTTGGCTTGTGGTCCATGGTTTGGACTCTGTACATCCCCTCAACCACCTCTTGCTGGAATGACTGGGAGGATAAACCCCCAAACAGAGTAAAAATTCAGGGACTGACCTCTGCCACAAAACTAATGGATATGCACATAAACAAGATGTCGGAAATGGACTTCAGGGCAATGGTTATGTAGACAATAGCAAGGTTGGAGAAAACCGTTAATGGCAACATAGATTCTCTAAGGGAAGAAGTGAGAGCTGATCTGGCAGAACTTAAAAATGTTATCAGTGAGATCCAATCTAATCTAGATACTGTAACAGCTAAAACTGGAACAAACAGCTTAGAGCCCATGGAAACAGAATTAGAGAAATAATGACACCATGAAATGTTCCAATGTCAGAATTATTGGGATCCCTGAGGGTGTGGAGAGAGGCAGAGAAAGAGAGAGAGGACTAGAAGATATAGTTGAGCAAATCCTAGCTGAAAATTTCCCTCATCTATGGAATGAAACAAGTGTTCATGTCCTAGAGGCAGAGGGAACACCCCCCAAGATCCAGAAGGGCAGACTGACACACACACCCCCCCAGTATGTGAGAGTGAAACTCACCAATCTTAGAACCAGGGAAAACATCTTAAGGGCAGCTAAGGGGAAAAGATTCCTTATGTACAGAGGGAGGAACATCAGAATAATGTCAGACCAGTCCACAGAAACCTGGCAAGCCAGAAAGGGCTGGCAAGGCATATTCAGTGTACTAAATGAGAAGAACATGTTGCCAACAATACTTTATCCGGCAAGGCTGTCACTCAGAGCGGATGGAGAGAGGAAGAGCTTCCAAGACTGGCAAAAACTGAAAGAATATGTGACTATTAAGCTGGCCCAGCAACAAGTATTAAGGGATTTCTATAAAAGAAGAAAGACCCCCCCCCCCCCCAGAGTGGTATTGAACAGAAATTTACAGAGACAATCTGTAGAAACAAGGATGTCACAGGCAACATGATGAAAATAAAAATGTATCTTTCAATAATCATTATCAACATGAATGGCCTAAATGCTTCCATAAAACAGCACAGGGTTATGGACTGGATAAGGCAGGACCCATCCATGTGTTGTCTACAAGAGACTCATTTTGAACCTAAAGATAGATCCAGACTGAAAGTGAAGGGTTGGAAAACCATCTTTCATGCCAGTAGACCTCAAAAGAAAGCTGGGGTAACAATTATCATATCAGACCAATTAGATTTTAAGCTAAAGACTGGTCAGAGATGCAGAAGGACACTACATCATTCTTAAAGGGTCTATCCAACAAGAAGATCTAATAATTATAAATATCTATGCCCCCACCATGGAAACAGTAAACTACATAAGCCAACTGTTAATCAAAATAGAGACATATTGATAATAATACATTAATTATAGGGGATCTTAACACTCCACTCTCTGCAACGGGCAGATCATCCGAACAGAAAATCAACAAAGAAACAAGAGCTTTGATGACACTCTGGACCATATAGACCTCATAGATTTATACAGAACATTCCACACTAAAACAATAGAATACTCATTTTTCTCGAGTACACGTGGAACTTTCTTCAGAATAGACCACATACTGGGTCACAAATCAGGTATCAACTGAAACCAAAAGATTGAGACTATTCCCTACATAATCTCAGACCACAGTGCTTTGAAACTAGAACTTAATCACAAGAAAAAGTTTGGAAGAAATTCAAGACCGTCTTGCTCAAGAATGTTAAGGTCAATCAGGAAGTCAAAAAAGAACTTAAACAATTCATGGAAACCAGTGAGAACAGAAACATAACAGTCCAAAACCTATGGGATATGGCAAAGGCGGTCCTAAGGGGGGAAGTACATGGCCATCCAAGACTCACTCAAAAAAAATAGAAAAATCCTGAATACACAAACTCTCACTACACCTTAAAGATCTGGAGAATGAACAACAAATTAAGCCTAACCCATGCACAAGAAGGGATATAATTAAGATTAGAGCAGAGATCATTGAATTAGAATCCAGAGATACAGTAGAATACATCAAAGAAACTAGAAGCTGGTTCTTTGAAAGAATTAGTAAGATTGATAAACCACTGGCCAGACTAATCCAAAAAAAAAGAGAAAGGATCAAAATTAATAAAATTGTAAATGAAAGGGGAGACATCATGACTAACACCAAAGAAATAGAAACAATCAACAGAAATTACCAACAGCTATATGCCAATAAGTTAAGCAATCTAGAAGAAATGGATGCATTCCTGGAAACCTATAAACTTCCAAGACTGAAACAGGAAGAAATTGACAACCTGAATAGACCAATAACTAGTGACGAGATTAAAGCAGTAATCAAAAACCTCCAAAAGATAAGCATCCAGGACCTGATGGATTCCCTGGAGAATTCTACCAAACATTCAAAGAAGAAACAATACCTAGTCTTCTGAAGTTCTTTCAAAAAACAGAAACAGAAGCAAAACTTCCAGACTCTTTCTGTGACACCAGCATTACCTTGATTCCCAAACCAGACAAAGACCTTATCCAAAAGGAGAATTTCAGACCAATATCCCTGATGAATATGGATGCCACAATTCTCAACAAGATCCTAGCTAATAGGATCCAACACTATGTTAAAGAGATTATCCATTATGACCAGGTGGGATTTATCCCTGGGATGCGAGTGTGGTCCAACATTCACAAATCAATCAGTGTGATAGAACAAATTAATAAGAAAAGAGAGAAGAACCAAATGGTCCTCTTAGTTGATGTAGAAAAAACATTTGACAAAATGCAGAATCCTTTCCTGATTAAAACTCTTCAGGGTATAGGGATATTCCTCAACTTCATAAAATCCATCTATGAAAAACCCACAGTGACTATCCTTCTCATTGGGGAAAAGCTGAGAGCCTTTCCCTTAAGATCACAAACACAACAAGGATGCCAACCTCTCGCCACTGTTGTTAACATAGTACCAGAAGTCCTAGCAAAAGCAATCAGACAACAAAAAGAAAAGGTATTCAGATTGACAAAGAAGAAGTCACACTCTCTCTCTTTCATCTCTTTGCAGATGACATGATACTTTATGGGGAAAACCCAAAAACTCCACCCCAAAATTGCTAGAACTCATACAGTAATTCAGTAATGTGGCAGGTACAAAATCGATGTGCAGAAATCAGTTGCTTTTTTTATACACTAACAATGAAACTGTAGAAAGGGAAATTAGAGAATCAATTCCATTTACAGTAGCACCAAAAACCACAGGATACCTTGGAATAAACCTAACCAGAGAGGTAAAGGATCTATACTTGAGTAACTATAGAACACTCATGAAAGAAATTGAAGAAGACACAAAAAGATGGAAAAGCATTCCATGCTCATGGATCAGAGGAATAAACATTGTTAAACTGTCTATGCTGACTAGAGCAATCTATACTTTCAATGCCATCCTGATCAAAATACCATTGGCAGTTTTCAACATGCTGGAGCAAACAATCCTAAAATTATGTATGGAACCAGAAAAGACCCTGAATCTCCCAGAAAATGTTGAAAAAGAAAAACAAAGCTGGGGGGAATCACACTGCCTGATTTCAAGCTATATTACAAGGGTGCGATCACCAAAACAGCATGGTACTGGCACAAAAATAGACACATAGACTAATGGAACAGAGTAGAAATCCCAGATAGGGACCCTCAACTCTATGGTCAACTAATCTTCAGCAAAGCGGGAAAAAAATATCCAATGGAAGAAAAGATAGTCTCTTCAATAAATGGTGCTAGAAAAACTGGACAGGTATATACAGATGAATGGAACTGGACCATCCTTTTACACCATACACCAAGATAAACTCTAAAGATGAATGACCTCAATGTGAGACAGGAATCCATCAAAATCCTAGAGGAGAACATAGGTAGTAATCTCCTTGACATCTGCCACAGCAACTTCTTTCAAGACATGTCTCCAAAGGCAAGGGAAACAAAAGCGAAAATGAACTATTGGGACTTCATCAAAATAAAAAGCTTCTGCACAGCAAAGGAAACCATTAACAACACAAAGAGGCAACCCACAGAATGGGAAAAGATATTTGCAAATAACAGTACAAAGGGCTGTTATCTAAGGTCTATAAAAAACTCAAACTCAACACCCAAAAACCAAATAATCAAGTCAAAAAATGGGCAGACAACATGAACAGACACTTCTCCAGTGAAGACATACAAATGGCTAACAGACACATGAAACAGTGTTCATCATTAGCCATCAGGGAAATTCAAATCAAAACCACATTAAGATACCACCTCACACTAGTTAGAATGGCAAAAATTAGCAAGGCAAGAAACAACAAATGTTGGAGAGGATGTGTGAAAGGGGAACCTCTTACCCTGCTGGTGGAAATGCAAGTTGGTGCAGCCACTCTGGAAAACAATGTGGAGGTTCCTCAAAAAATTAAAAATAGAGCTATCCTATGACCCAGCAATTGCACTACTGAGTATTTACCCCAGAGATACAGATTTAGTGAAAAGAAGGGCCCTTATGTACCCCCTTGTTCATAGCAGTAATGTCCACAATAGCCAAACTGTGGAAAGAGCCAAGATGCCCTTCAACAGATGAATGGATAAAGAAGATGTGCTCCATATATATAATGGAATATTTCTCAGCCTTCAGAAAGGATGAATACCCAACTTTTGCAACAACATGGATGGGACTGGAGGAGATTATGCTGAGTGAAAAAATAAAGCAGAGAAAGTCAATTATCATATGGTTTCACTTACTTGTGTAACATAAGGAATAGCATGGAGGACATTTGGAGAAGGAAAGGAAAAAGAAGGGGTGGGAATCAAAGGGGGAGATGAACCATGACTGACTGTGGAATCTGAGAAACAAACTGAGGGTTTTAGAGGGGAGGGGTTTGGGGGAATGGGTTGGCCCAGTGATGGGTATTAAGGAGGAAATGTATTCCATGGAACACTGGGTGTTATACGTAAACAATGAATCTTGGAACACGGTATCAAAAACTAATGACATACTGTATGGTGACTAACATAACCTAATAAAAATCACAATTTTAAAAAAAGGAAGAAAAATATTCAAGATTCTTAGTTGTATAGTTCTGTGCATTTTGGGAAACACACAGTCATGCTAGAAAATATTTATGTTTATCCTCAAAAGTTTCTTCATGCCTGTTTCTAGTCAGTTCTGTCTTCCAACACCCAGACCTGATAACTGCTGATCTGTCCCAATAGTTTTGCTTTTTCTAGGATGTCATATAAAATTGTATAATATGTAGCCATTTTGAATCTAACTTCTTTCATGTAGCATAATGCCTTTGAGATTTTTCCATGTAGAACTGTGTCACTATTCCATTGCTTTTAATAAGTAATACTCCAGGTGTGGATATACCACATTCATTTATCTACTTGCCTTATAAACTCTTTCACTGTTAATAATTATGTTATTATTATTAAAATTTGGCTATTATTTAAAAGTACTTACTATTGGTAGACTTTATACATAGCTTTTATAATTTAGTGCTATAAATCATGACATAATACTGTAGGTCATAACATAGTACATCTTTGAAATCTAGTTTATATGTGTGTATGTATATATGCAACTACTATAGAGGTTAATAGTCCTGACTCTAGAGCAAGACTGCCTGGGTTTTGATCCCACTTTAGCCATTTATAATGATCAACAGGAACTTTTAAACACTGGTAATGGGAGTAGAAATTAAAGTCTTTGAGGAATAATTTTGGATGTTATTTTGTTTTTTAAAAAAAAGTTGAATATTAACATACATTATGACCCCAAGTCCAAATCCTAGGTATGTTACCAAATAGAAATTCTAGTATATGTGCTTTAAAAATTTTACATAAGAATGTTCATAGCAGTGTTGTTTGTGTTTTATATGTATGTATATAAAAATATGTAAATATATAGTATATACATATATAGAGAGAGAATTATATATATTGTGTTATATATAATGTGTACATAGGCCTATAAAATTGCACATTATAGACCAGTCAAAATTAATGAGATGGATGAATCATAGTTACTTAATGTTGAATAAAGAAGTCACAGAAGGCTAGCCATACTATGAATCCCTAAAATCTCAGAAGTGAAGCAGCATTTAAACAAGGTGTTGTTTAGAAATATGCATACATGTAATAAAATGCTCTTTCTAAGGCGAAGGATTGATTAACAAACAGTATAGGTAGGTTATACCACTATGGGGAGGCAAGAGAATGTTGGAGAATGGAACATATTGAGTGTAACCGTATTGGTAATTTTGTATTCCTAAATAGTGGCAATGCAGGAGTTTGGTTTATTATTATACTTTATAACATATGAATTTACATGTTATATGTATGTTGTATGTATCAAATATTACATAAAACTTTGAATTATTGAAAGAAAACATTTTGAGGCTGAAGAGAAACAACAAATCAACCTGGCATGACATTTTTGTCCATGTAGTCAAACAGTAAATAAAAGAAAATCCTGAGGCTGCATCATTAAAATACTACTCAGCATTACATCCCTAGAGCTGAAGTTATTTGAGAATACTTAAAACTGTTTCTATCTCCGCAAAAACAACAGCAAAGCTGTGTTTCTACCTCAGCCTTACAGTACAGCAAGGATAGCTGGATACCGTACTCTAGACACCTTTCATGCTATGTGCCCTCCTGGCGTAGTTTCCTCACCAAAGTGTTCCATAGAAATAAACTTTGGTGTGCTGACTTTCTTTGTTTTACAGTCTCTTTGAAGCAGAAAATTGAACTTCTTTTGAAAGGCTTTGGTCCTAAGTAGAGAGTTCCATTGCTGTGTGTCAGGCAGTGCTCCGACACATGAAGAAAAACAAGCAAATCAAGTATGTAAATAGGTAGACAGCATTATGAAACACAGACCAGTGACCCTTGGAGCTCAGTGACCATTGGAGCAATGTTTTACAACATTGATGCTCTGTGACAAGTTTTGCATGGGCTTTGTTTATCTACAATGAATCCATATTGAATTAACATCAAACTATATGCAGAAGAAAGCACTGGTGATACTTCAGTGCTTGGCACACATTCAAGGTATTATAAATGAATATTTACCCTGACAGTCATTAAGTGGCTAGGAGTTGTGTGGTCACTAAACGTTTTATTTTCTGTTGGGGTAAATAAACTCCTTTGAAGAGAGGAGGGTATAATGTAAACTTTATTGACATAGTCTCTATTAGTAAGAGGCAGCAGTGGACCTCTGTCCCAAGACATTTGACTGAACACACACAGTATCACTTACCTCGCCACAAGGACAGCAAAGCAGGAGCAGCAGAGTATTTATTTGAAGATTTCACAGTACCCATTTTCGTATTTTCCACTAGTTCAGGATGGACAGTACCATATGGCTTCCACATTAGTGGACCTGTTACTAATAAACGAGGGCTGATGTGTAATTACGTTTTCAGTGATTCATCTGTGAAACACCCTGGGTTATTTTACATGGAAGCATCTGGTTCACATGTGTACAGTGGTTGTTCTGTGGTGATTGACATCTGCATTCTTCTAATGAAGTCCTAGTTACGCAGATGTGAGCTATTGCTTTCTTTTTTACGTAGACAAAACCTGCATTTAAAAAATCCTTACCTTGACCCCAAATATGAACATTTCAGTGTTCTGCACACACACACACACACACACACACGCACACACACCCCTCGTACTGTGGCACTGTGACTAGAACATAATATAAATATTTCATGTGTGCAGTGTATGTCAGTTGTTGAGCAGATGCGTGTAGGCACCTTTATCTCTTTTTATGTTTGTTTACACTGGGACATCTGTTTTAGATTGTAAGCTCAAAGAGGGTAGTGACCATGGCAATTTAATATTATGCAGACAGTGTCCAGTAAAGCATAAGTCCCTTTCAAATGCTTGTCAGTCAAGATGGTGACATTAATGACTTTAAGGAAAAATAGAACTTATAATCTGACTATAAACATCTTTTGTACTTTAAGAAATATTTGCTGGAAATGGCTCTGCTTTCAACTTCATACATTATAATTAGGCAGGTAACACATAAAACTGTGTTGCTTTGAGCAGAATTAGTTTGCCTTGTTAGAATGATTCTCTAGTGGTATGTGAGAAAAGGTTTTAAAAAGGCTGACTTCAAGGCAGGTTTCATGAAGCATGCAACATGTTAGCTGAGCTTTCTACTGTAGGTAGAATTTGGGCACATAGTAGTGAAGAAGACTTTTGAGGCAAAGGGAAATAGGTGTTGGTTAAGAGCATGGAGGAGGCCAGCATATCTGGGTTCAAGTCCTGCCTTAGCCATTTATAAATTGTGAGAACTTAGGCAAGTGGGTCGTATAGGTAAGGTTTTGATTTCTCATTTGGAAAATAGAGACCGTAACAAGACATAGGCTTATTGTGACAACTGCATGAATAAGGAACTTAACACAGCACCTGATTTAAGGAGAACATTTAATAAATGTTAACTGTTAGTCTCGGTGACAGATGAGCAACTTTGAATAGACTTTCAACAGAATTTTGCATGTTGAATTAAAAAGAGAAAGCCATGGAGAACAGATCCGGGTTATATGTGAAGCTTTGAAACTTCTAGTTAGAATTTTTATTTGCTTCCAGAAAGGTCAAGGTCCTCTTTTTTAAAAAGTCATCTTTATACCTCTTAAATTATTCTCTTCAATTACATGTGTGGCAGAATGACATCAGAGTATAATTACATATACCTGGATTAAAATATTGGTATCACAAGAAACAAGACACTTTTCAATACATATGTTATCTTTATCTTTTAATCCTTTTGCTTTGTCTCTGCATACTAAATTTAGAAACATTGTCAGGTCTGACTCTTCCTGAATCCCATGGAAAATCTCTCTTTGCCTTATTTCCAAATTAATAATAACCATTTAGTTAATGTATAAGAGAGCGAGTTTAGCCCACACCTCAACAAACAAACGTAAAACATTCCTGTAATCAGTCATATGGCCATATCCAATTTCCCTAAGAAAAACGAACAAAAAATAGTGTGTATAGTATGTATGAAGTCTATGTCTGATGTGTAATATCAAAACTTTATGATTGGAAACCAAGGGGTGAGGTAGTCTTTAAGAAACCTAAGGAATGTCTGATCTTTTTCTGTTTGGTACTATACAAGTATTTTAATAAATACTCGGTTCACTTCCCAAGGTTTTAATCGTTTTATTTCCTGGGTTTATTTTGATAGTTACTGTGGTTGTTGCTTCCATTAACATTTTTATCTCTATGTAGTATTTTGTCTATGGCAAAAAATCACATTATTTCAAAATGGAACTTTCATTAAAAAATAATTTAATTTTTAGGTAGTTAAAAAGCATATATGCTACTCTCTTAGTTGTAAGCTTTACTTCCCCCTTTAGCATTCTTAAGAGTAAGAACTAAGAGGAACTGCAGTGTTAAAATAAATCATTTCAATTAGAAGTAAATAGAACTGTTATCTGAAGAGCATTGCCTAGAAGGAGTATTCAAGTATGTTCATTGAAATGTGACTTGTAATAGGAATTTAAATTGTTTGTAATTTTTTATTGTGAATGGGGAGTCAGTTATGGTACCTCGCTGTAGTGGAATATACTGTGAGACCATTAAAATGATTATGTAGGGCCATAATTACCGACAAGGAAAGATAATCCCTAGCAAATTAAGAGAAATGTGATATAAAGTATTTTTCATAGTATAATTATTTTTAAAAGACTATATTTTATATGTATATGTATATAAGGTGTGTGTGTGTGTATAAATCCAAAAATGATATACACTAAAATATTAACAGGTGAATGGACAGAAGACAATTTTTATTTTTATTCTATTTCTCTGAAGTTTTTGAAGTGTTTGTAATATGCATATACTTTATATACCAAAAAATAAATATTTTGTTGCTGTTGCTTGTACCCACTGGGATTGATATAGGAATCAGAATCTCTGAATTTGAAAACCAAGTCATCTTAAGAAGTGATTTGGGAAATTCATAATTTCTTCTTACCAAATGTTTATTTCAAGTAGTAACTCTTTCACTGTAAGGAATATTTATTTGATTCAACATCCAAAATAAATTAAGAGGAGGGGAGTAATACGAAATTTTTTATTCATGTCTTTGGATAAAACCTAAAAGTTACACTACAGTCTTCTGTCCTGGTATAATACTTAGATTTTGGACCTAAAAACATTCAGATGTTGAAGTAGCCTTTTAACCGCCCCCTTCCCCCAACCTAAATGTTGGATATTCAAATTCGGTTTGTCTAGGTATCTAATAGTGTTTAGTATTATTTTAATAAAATTCCTATGAATATAATTAGTGTTGCCCTTAAATAGTCAGTATTCTGATACAGCATTCAATTCCATTTCTTTATGAAAATGTTGCTTAAGGAAAGAGAACAGTTTTGACTGTTATGAATAAGAATTACTTTTAATCATTAGCAGCCAAGTATTGCTTTAAGAGTTATTGGAAATTACCATGCAGTAAACATCAAACAGCATTTTATGTGTGACATGTTAATTTTTATGTATATAACTGGAATTACAAATAAGCCTTCTGTAAGGAAAGATGTGTTCCTGACATCTGGATTTGAAACTTAAAATATTTTTTAATCTTCTAAATCAGTTTTTTATGTGCTTCATCACAGCATAGTATACTTAATTCTTTAAATTTTTTGTTCACTAGAGATTTTCAGAGTTTGGAGTTATGGTTTCCTGATTCACCTCAGAGGCTAACACAGTGCCTTACATTAAGAAAATACTGGTTGAAGTGAGAAAAGTGTGAGAAAGAGGTTTTTATAGTTGTGTTGACTATTTTTGTCATTATTACTTTCTAATAATTTGTTCATCATAGGTTAAGTAGTTTTAATGGAATGACCTGAGGAAATCTGTTATTTATAACAGTTCTAAAAATTGTGTCCTAAGTTTTAGTTAAAAATAAACTTTTTCCAAAAAAGATTTTATTTATTTATTTGACAGACAGAGATCACAAGTAGGCAGAGTGGTAGGCAGAGAAAGTGGGGAAAGCAGGCTCCCTGCTGAGCAGAGAGCCCCGATGCAGGGCTTGATCCCGGGACCCTGGGATCATGACCTGAGCTGAAGGCAGAGGCTTTAACCCACTGAGCCACCCCAGGAACCCCCAAAGTTTTTTTTAAAAAGATTTTATTTATTTATTTGACAGAGATCACAAGTAGACAGAGAGGCAGGCAGAGAAAGGGGAAGGGAAGCAGGCTCCCCGCTAAGCAGAGAACCCGACGTGGGGCTCGATCCCGGGACCCTGAGATCATGACCTGAGCCAAAGGCAGAGGCTTAACCCACTGAGCCACCCAGGTGCCCTAAGAACAAACTTTTAAAAGAGAATAACTCTTTTCTTAGTTGCAGATGTTTTGTATGTGTTAAACTATACCTAGACAACCATGATTCCTGCCTTCTAGAAACTTATAATCTTACAAATAAGATTTTTATTGCTCCTTTTAGTCTCTTCCAGAGTTCTTGGAGAAAACCGTCCACTGATAAAACAGGAAATATCAAGCATCCTTTTTCTTTTATAGTATGACAGATGAGCCTCTTTTCACCAAGACAATAAAAGAATACACTGTGAAAGCAGTTTAAATGAATTAATTTTAAATATTCTCTGTTTACCCATCCATAACATTTTGAGGGGAATTTGGAGGTTACATATATTTTAAAGGAAATTATGATCAGACTTTAGAATCTAGATGAATGTTTTTTCATGCATGTTTGTAACCTGTTCAGTTTTCATGCTTGTATTTTGGGACCGCTTGTGAATTGATGGATGACAGCCTTCCTAATTCCAAACAAGTGTTAGAATTTCTTGGTTCAACATTTTAATTTCTCGTTATGGTTTCTGATATTTGAAATCTGATTCTCCTTCTTCATTGCTCATTGATAGCAAGATTGATGGTGATAACTTCCTATTGCTAACAGGGGTGCATTTTCTTCTCAGAATAGAAGGTGACTAGAGCTGAAGATTTTATTTTACCTTTGACTTCTAGTTGCATTTTTAAGGAAAGTAATGATTGCTTATTTTTCTTAGTCATTTCTCAATAGCCAGATAAAAGAAGTTTAGATGTACTACATTCCTAAATCTTAAATAATAATAACAACAACAGCGACAACTCAGTGAAACTTAAGTTACTAGAAAATTCCACTAATGAAAGTCTTCCAGTAGTTAGTTGTTATATAGTTCTGAGTATGTGTTTACCTACAACATGGCCAGCATTTGCTACGGAGGCTTTTAGCCATGAGGATTGAAACATCGTTAATTTAACCACAACTTTTCCTTCCCAAACATTCCAGTAAAGTGGAGTATAACTAAGTTAATGGTATTAGTTATGAACTTGTAAGCATAGAAATTTAGAAACAGCCAAAATTACTTGGAAAAAATAAATAAATTTCTTCATAATGGAAAGTGAGCTAGCTACTAGCCAGTAGTAGTTGTCAGAACTTAAAATTTCGTTGTGGAACCTATAAATAAGGTTTAAATTTATTTTATGTGAGGGGATTTCCAAAAACTGTATTATTGCTATTCTCATCTGGAATGGTTTTTATTATGTGTAAATTATATTAAAAAGCAGCTGTAGCTTTTTTCACACTCAACTCTTAAGAGAAAAAAGGCAAATGCCTTTGACAAGACACTTCTTAGTCAGTTTCAACACACGTAGTTCTTTATTCTAGGAACTGCATCAAATTCTGAATGAAACAATTATTCTAAATCATAGTTCCTGTTCTCCAGTTGCTTACAGTATAAGTGACAAAAATGTACGGAATTAAAAGCTGTGGTTGATACTCCTGTTGAGAGGTTGTTTCTGTGTCTCCTCCCCTTCAGTGCGGGTGGACTTTTGACTCATTTGTAACAGCACACTGCAGGAAAAGCTGGGCTGTGTGATTCCCAGAGACTAGGTCAAAAAAGGCAACCTTGTGCTTAGAGTCCCTAAGGTTTTGTATAAGAAGTCTGAGTACTCTTGGCTTCCATGCTATAAGGAAGCCAAGCCATTGAAGACTCTCCAGTAGCCAGTCCCAATCTTTGATGGCTCACAGTCCACACACCAGATAGGACTGAATTAGCTCTGACTAGATAGGACTGAATTAGCCCTTAGAGAATTCCACCTCCCAGCCATTATGTCACCCTAGTTTTCCAGTATTCCCAGTTAATGCTCTGATGCCATGGCATAAAGACAAGCCATCCTCCACTGTGTCTTGTTCAAATTCCTGACTGACAGAAAGTACGAGCATAATACAGAGGTCATTGTTTGGTGCTGCTAAAGGTTGGTTTTTTACACAGCAGTGACCTACTTGATTTAGGATATACTGCGGTAGAATAGGAGATAATTAATTTCTCTGCCTAGGAAATACAGAAGGCTTCAGTGATGTCTGAATTTGCCCCCCCCTTTTTTTAAAATTTATTTATTGTTAATTTTTTAAATAAACATATAATGTATTTTTTAATTTTTTAAAGATTTTATTTATTTATTTATTTATTTAAAATTTTTTTTAAAAATTTTTTATAAACATAATATATTTTTATCCCCAGGGGTACAGGTCTGTGAATTGCCAGGTTTACACACTTCACAGCACTCACCAAAGCACATAGCCTCCCCAGTGTCCATAACCCCACCCCCCTCCCCCCAGCAACTCTCAGTTTGTTTTGTGAGATTAAGTGTCACTTAGGGTTTGTCTCCCTCCCAATCCCATCTTGTTTCATTGATTCTTCTCCTACCCCCTTAACCCCCCCATGTTGCATCTCCACTTCCTCATATCAGGGAGATCATATGATAGTTGTCTTTCTCTGACCCCTTCTTTTTAAAGATTTACTTATTTATTTTGGAGGGTGGGGAGGGGCAGAAGGAGAGACTCTTCAAACATACTTTCCCCTGAGCGAAGAGCCCAATGTGAGGCTTGATCTCATAAACCATGAGATCATGACCTGTGCTGAAATGAAGAGTCAGACCCTTAACCAACTGAGCCACCCAGGTGCCCTGAATTTGGCTTTTAATGATGCGTAGGAGTCTGCTAAGTAAGGAACTTAGGAGAAAGAGACCTCTGGCTGAGAGAACTATGTGGAAAAGTTTGAAGATGAAAGAATGGTGTGTTTAGTGGATGACAAGAAGTTTAGTATAGAAGAACATTGGATAGTTAGAGCCAGAAAGATAGCCATGAAGCCAGAAATTATTCAGTGATTTCTTTCTTCATTTGCTATGCCAAGGGAGTTTCAACTACACCATTGTAGGAGTGGAAGATAATAATCAGACTTGTGTCATAGAAAGATAACAAATTAGCAACAGTTGGAATATGGGCTAAAGGAGGAAAGAAAGGGGGAAAGTTAATAATTACATGGTTTATGTGACAATCAAGACTGAAATGGATAACCTTCTTCTGGTAGCAGAATAAGATCAGTTAGGTAACAGTGATTGTTTGAATTGTTAATCAGTTATTTCCTGAATTTGTCTGTTCAAGGCTTAATAATCAAATGCTATAGCCAGTCCTACTTTTTGGCAAATCAAACCAATGCCTTTATAAAGCACTGATTTAATTAAACTTGTTAATGATACTTCTGAATACTATATAAAAACTTCTTCCACTATGAATTTTGGAGAATTTTGATTAAATAATACTATTTTTATATTTTTCTTATGGCATTATTTACACTAGGACATTTTTAAAAAAGAAATTAAATCGCATCAGTTAATACACTAATGGAACCATGTGTCATATTTACGCTCCTTCCTCAAAATAAACATTAGTTAAGTACAAAATCTTTTAAAAAGTGGTGATTTATGTAATAATAAAATGTATATAATTCACTTAGTAAATGTAGTTATGTGAACATAAAACACAACTGTAGTCAACAGCTTTCTGTGTGGTTTTGTTTGACTTTTAAATAAGATTTGAGTGCATTTCATGTATGTTTAGTGTGATAAATAAAAGTTCAGTGGTGACATTTGAACTTTTACTGGAATCATAACACCATCCATGTAATAAATTTTTCCAGGGTCAAAAGGGTAGATAGGTCTTTCTTCAGTCACTTTGAGCATGTAGATTACATCTTTCATGCCTTGTACTGCCTTATCTACAACAGTGAATTACTACCAGTTGTGAGATAAAATGAGTTGTTTTTAAAACACTCTGCCTCCCTAATCAGCTTGGCTTTACTTTATAGTTCAGTTAATTTTTTTTTGAATGCACTAAAAAGAGTAATCTTTATAATTCAGAATCAAAATCCACAGATTGTAAATTATTTCCATCTGCCTTTTTCCAGTGCGCTGACTCCTTTCTGACATGTTTCTGTAAAACAGAACATCTCCCAGAACTTGAGCAATGACTCTCTATACATTTCACCCATAAAACCAAGTTGAATTAGTATGCTTTGTGAAGAAGTGGGTTTTTGGTTTGTTTATTTTATGTATGAGTTATATGGTACTCTACTCATTTTTATATGAAATTATTATAATACTAGTGACATTACAAAATAGTTCAACTTTCTTTTTTAAGATTTTATTTATTTATTTGACAGAGAGAGAAACACACAGCAAGAGAGGGAACGCAGGCAGGGAAAATGGGAGAGGTAGAAGCAGACTTCCCACCAAGCATGGAGCCCAGTGCAGGGCCCCGACAGGGCTCAGTCCTAGAACCCTGGGATCATGACTCGAGCCGAAGACAGATGCTTAACAACTGACCTACCCAGGTGTCCCAGTGGTTTGACTTCTTTAAAAAAGTCTGACTGTGTAATCATCCTTAGTCACCTTTTTCAAGAAAAGCCTAGAAAAATATTCAGGAATGATTTGGAGCAGAATCCACTGATAATCAATAAATCCAAAGGGAAGGAGTTAGGTAAGCCACAGCACAGGATGGCACTAATGACAGACTTGCTGCTCTGTGAGTGGATGAATTAATTAGACTGGGTAATTTTAAGGATGCTAAGAATAAAGCCTACTAGCAAGGACTAAAATAATGAAGAAATCTGTTAATTAAAGTAGAAATTAAGTTCTCTTACTGTAAAACAAAAGACTGTGGAGCTTTAAAAAGAAAAAAGAGGAGGAAAAGAAGGAGAAGGAATAGCCTAATAAAGCAGAGTATGTATTTATCAGGAAAATACATATTTATTTGCAGGCAAAAAAAAAAAAAAATCACCAAGTATTTCCTAAAAGAGGAAAAGTATGTGTGTTTTAAGTGTTAGAAAGGAGACTGCTCACTTTGGCAGCACATATACTAAAATTAGAAAGGAGGTTTGCTGGTGTCTGTGGTAATTAAGCATCAAAACTAGGTTCTGATTAGGACAGAATGAGTCCATACATCATCAGCACATTATTTTTAAAAGGCCCATTGTTTTTCTGTCCAGAAGTCTGAGCAATTGGTTAGGGTCAGTTTGGGACTGGTATACTGGTCACTCAAAATTTGTGGTCAGGACAAACTACAGTAATTTGCAGGCTTAGTGCAAAATGAAAATGCAAAGCCCCTTTGTTCAAAATGAGTAATAGTTTCAAGATAGTGATAGCAGAACAGTAACCCGTGATGAGGGCCTCTAAGCATGTGGCCCTGTGTGACAGACAACACATGTCACATTCCCATGGGGATTGCATTTCCGCGGTTCTTTAACAGCTTTACTCTTTGGAACTGTCATAATAAAGCACAGCTCTGTAGACAGGCCTCTAAACTCAACCTAGACTTGGGCTACTGGAAGTGTAATCTCAGGGGAGCTCAGCAGCTTCATGCTTCTTCTGCCTTGGATGGTTTGTATGCTCACCTTCGTATTCTAAATTTTCTAGCAGTCTGCTGGGTCTCTGATCCATGATGAGCACTCCATAAATAGTGGATGGAAAGGTGATGAATGATGTAGTTGCCAGCCTTTCTCAGGGAATCGGTTCAGTTTATCTCTGGGTAAGAAAATGCAATTTGGGTTCTTTGAACTTTCAGTTCCTATTGCAGAGACCTCACAGATGCCTCCTCCAGCCAGGTTGAGGGTTACTTTTAGCCCTTGTGTATCCTTTTAAACAACCTGTTTCTCTATTCAGTTATCCTGAAACATATTTAAGCTGATGGGTTAGAATAACAATTGAGCCCTGACCAAATTAAGGGAGGAGGAGGTAGAAGAATGGCCATCACCCTTCCAAAGATGTCGTACCTTAATTCCTAGAACCAAAGCTATGTTAGGTCACATGGCCAAGGGGTTGCTGATGGATTAAAGTTGCTAATCGGCTGTCCTTAAATGTTACTGAATAATTATCCTGGATTATTAATAGTAATTATATATAATAATAATTATCCTGGATTATCCTGGTAGGTCCAATGTGTCATAAGGCTCTTAAATGGGAGAGAGAGAGAGAAGGAGAGGCAGAGAAAGATGTGATGAAGAAAGCAAGGTCAGGGTGATGTGCTGTGAGACAAGGTCCTTCTGACGTAGCTGGGCTTGAAGATGGAATAAGAGGGTAGCTCTGGAAGCTGGAAAAGGCAAGGAAATGAATTCTCCACTAGAGCCTCCAGAGAGGAGCACTGCTCTGCCAACACCTTGATTTTAGTCCAGTGAAATCTGGGTCAGACAGAAGACCTCCAGAACAATAAGAGAATGAATTTGTGTTTTTGTAAGCCATTATGTTGTGGTGATTTGTTTCAGTAGTGGCTGGAAACTCAAACAGCTTGTTTCATACTGTAGTGAGACTAGAGATCACTAACTTACATGGCTGGTTATTAGTGTCTACCCATGATTTTTTTCCATTAATCAAAAGTAGAATTCTGTCTTCCTTTTCTATATTTTTATTTTCTTTCACTGGACCACTAAATTTTGGGTTTCAAGTTAGCACATGTTGTATTCTCAAGGAAGTAAATAATGTAGTCTGTTCGAGAAAACGCTGGTTTCCTGGGATGTTAATAGTTGAGAGATAGTAAAGAAAAGGGCTTCGCTTCCAAGTTCACACCCCAAACCCAGGTTAAACAAGGTTCTTTTTCCTTAAAGCACTTTATAAAGATATGATCTACGTATAGAGTTTAAAAAATCTTAGCCATTTAAGAGAATATCCAGCAAGAAGTCTCTTTGTTCTTCTGCTCAAGCTCCTAGCCATTACTAGTTTCTAGTGAATCCTAGCCTAGAGATGTTGTGTATACATATAAACGCACACATACATATTATATGCACATATTCTTTGGCACCTTGCTTTTGTTTTACTTAATAATTTATTAGCATTTTTTAAAGATTTATGTATTGAACAGAGAAAGAGAGCATGAGTGGGGAACAGGGAGAAGGGGAGAGGGAGAGGCAGGCTGAGCAGGGAGCCCAACGCAGGGCTCCATCCCAGGACCCTGGGATCATGAACTGAGCTGAAGGCAGAGGTTTAACTGACTGAGCCACCCAAGTGCCCTACTTAATAATTTAATTAACAAATTTATTTATGGAATTTCCGTAGCTTTTAATGTATAACATGCACATGAAACACTAAGAGGACTTCATGAGGAAGAAAAATGCTTATTTTCCAAACATTTTGGCTTACACATTTCACTCTTTGAGAGCATCTCATAAAACCATCTTCTGAGACACCTGCTTAACACCAAGCTGCTTTCCTCTGTACTAGAAGTAAGAATTAGTGACTCCCATAAACCAGTGTGGCATGATAGGTGTGGAATTGGGAGTGAGGGAAATGTAGACTTATATCCTGGCTCTGGATCACCTGGTTGTTGTTCACATACATATTTACCGACTGTGTGGCTTTGGGCAGGTTGTTTAACATTATTGAGACTTCTACTTCTCAATACTGTCTACCTCACTTAGTCATTTGTTCATTAACTAATACATGCAGTTATTCGAACATTTATAAGCTACGTCAAGTGTAACAGAGTCTTCTGCCTGAGAAGCTTTCTAGTCTTCTGAGGTAAGCTTCATCTGTAGTACTTGAAGCACCAACAAACAATGGCGTTTCTTAAAATTAAGGTTGTGGAGAATCATTTTCTACCAAGATGACAGTTTTCTACTTTTATAGGCATAGATCAACAATAGCAAATGTCACACCACACCATTTCAAAATATGCAATGAATGTAGAAAGAAGTGAGATTTAATGTAGGGTTTTTTAATATAGGGTTTTTCAGGTATTGATTTTTCAAAGCATGTGTAGATTCTAATATTAGTCATCTGATGAATTATCAGAGTAATATTATTTATCTGAATAAAGTACAGTAAGTAAGAAAATCTTCCAATTTATTATAAAATTCCTGCATAAATGTTGGCATCCTTGTGGACTGCAAACATATACTTCTTAATGTTTGTGACTTAACACATTGAATTGTATAGAATCACAATGTCTTTTTTCAAATCCATAATATATATATTTTATAGGAAAATTTTAGAGTTATCTTTCTTTCCCAATGCCTATAAAGCATCTTAACATTAAGTATAGTCACGCTTCAGAATTCTGGTTTTTTTTTTGTTTCAGTCAGAATTACTTATTTCAAAAGCATATTTCTGTTTTCTTCTTGCTCTTAATACATTTGAACAACAAAGTCATATTCTTTAGAAAAAGATATCTTCAGAAATTTAATTGAAAATAACTAACACTATTTAATTGCCATTTTACTTGCCAGAAATGAAGTTTTGACTTCTCTTCTTTCATTTTCCCAGGCCAAGACAATGGCGTCTGGGCCCACTGAATTCCAGACAACATACAACACTTGTTTTACTGAGCCCTGATGACTTCAGTCTGTTAATTTGTTTAGGATATGCTTTTGGTTTTTATAAGGTCAACTAGAAATTTGAAGCTACTTTTCCCACTTATTCTAAGATCAAAAAAATTTTAAATACTGAAATTTAATTTTAAAATACTGTGGTAATTCTGGTAATGTCAAATCTTTAAGCATACATTTCAGACTTTTCCATTTAAAGAATGTTTCTGTAATTGAGTTTATTTTGGGAACTCTGTTAAGGTCAGTATGTTAGCTGCACAGTTATTTAATACTAGCAAGTACAGAATACCTTGATTTGGCTATTTTTTTGTGGTCCTTTTGATGAAGGTTTGATTTGTTACATCCTAAAAAACAAATCATTTGCTGTTTGGTTTTTAATATTATAAAATAATTTATGTCCTTGCCAGCGCTCTGGTCTGATTCTCTCCCAGTATATCACCCCTAACTTACTCCTCACACCATGTCTAATCTTTACCCTGATGCCTGGGTGAATGCCAGGGAAGTTGGTAGTATACAAATATATGTAGATATAACTAAAATGTTCGAGAAACAGCTACTTCAGAATGATCTGCTTTGGTGGCTGGGCAGGAACTGACCGATCTGCTATATTCTTGCTGTGGCTGCTGCAGTCCAAGAGTTTCAGACCTCCTTCTTTCCAAAAGAAAACATGGCCTGTTCTTTTCTCTAATAAGCCACAGCAATAGTAGCATCCTTCCAAGCTGTTCTTCTCAACTCCAGATAATTCATAGTGCATGAAAACGTGGATTTCTAGATTGAGCAAAGTTGTATAGAAAGCTAGCATTTGGGTGGCATGTGGAAAGAGCATAAGCTGTGAGCACACAAAATGAACTTGGCCCTTGGCCCTTGACAGCACTTCTCTCTGATTCTCCTTGTATCTCTTACATCATTCCTTTACAGTCTCCTTTTAATCATTTCTGTCTGCCTTGCAATTTTAATACTCTGCAGAATTCTATATGAAACTGTTTTCTGATAGTATAGTTCTCTTCCGCTCTTTTGCCTTTAGTGCCAGTGATAACGGCAGTGACTGCTATCTCCCTACACAAAACCCCAACTGCTCCCCCGAGCTCCCCACCTATGTAATGGTTTACCTGTTCATTGTCTATCCCCATTCACATATCCTGCAGGCACTTGAGACTCACTGAGCCCTTTATGCCTAATTTAAGTGAAAAGTTTAAAGGCAAACCCTTTACACCCAATACTAATACTAATACTAATACTAATCCCTCTTCTGTATCACCATCTTCACAGAAGCCAAACTCAAAAAACCCAGCAATCTGAGAACATTGCCATGGAAGAGCAAAGAACTGTTATATACTTACACAATTATACTAACACAGTAGACACACACACACACACACACACACACACACACTGGTGTTCAGAGAGGAATACTGCCTAGTTTTGCATGTTTTTGGACTTAATAAGTAATAGAATCATATTATGTGTATTTTTTTGTGCTTTGCTCTTTTGTTTAACACTGATTCATGCATGTGTATAGCTGTATTGTTGTAGTCTATGGTGTGAAAATTCTGCAACTTACTTGCCTATTTTCCTGTTGAGAGACATTGGGTAGTTTTCAGTTCTTCACTACTAAAAGCAATGCACCAGTGAACATTTGTGCACATATCTCCTGACACAGATATGCAAATGTTTCTTGAGAATGTGTGCATAGGAGTAGAATTCCTGGGTATAGATATAAACATCTCCATATACCTGGTTAATGGTTGCCAAATTGTTACCCAAAATGATTTCACTGTTTATACTCTAAGTAGTAGTAATTTATCTTATTACATTCCATGTCCTCTATGATCTCTGCTATTGTTGGACATTTTCATTTTTGCTAATCTGATGTAAAATATTTCATAGTGGTTTTCATTTCCTTGGTTACCAGTGAAGTCAATTTTATCATTGTATGCTTATTTGTCCCCACTGTTCCCTTCTCTTGAGTTCCTGTGGTCTTTGGCATACATTGTTTACTTATGTTGGATTTTTTTAATGTTATAGGAGTTTTAGATAGTGATCCTTTGTTAGTAGCTTATGTTGCAACATCTCCTTTCAGTTTGTAACTTGTCTTTTCCTTTTCATTAAGGTTTCTACTGATCAGTAGAAGTACTTACTTCTAATGCTTCTAATGTAATTGAATTGATCGATCTTTATGGTTTCCATTTATGCTTAAAAAGAGAAACAAAAACAAAAACTTATCTATTGTAAGATCCTAAAGACATTTTCCTCAATTTGTTGAGTATATTGTGTAGGTAGTGATACATAGTTAGGCCACATAAAAATTGACCTTTGATTTTTGATTTCAGGACCATTGTTTCTGTCATAGTCAAGTGGGCATGATTTTTCAAGTGTCACAGTGCCATTAATCATTACATATTTTTCTGGAGCTCTCATTTAGCTCAGCTTGGCTCCTGGACATGATTCAGGAATATTATTCTCAGAATATAAAACAAAATGCAAGGGATTCACTCCAAACTATATTAATATTTCTCATTTGAGTAAGAAAAGGTTGATATTCCAGCCATGGTCCAATATTAAACTAGGCTGAGAAAGCCCTTAGAAAGTGAGCCAATAACTGGAAATAACATTTTAAAAGATGTTGGTAATTCAACTCCCAGAAAGTTATAAGAGAAGCCAATCTTCATTCAAACATTTTAGAGAAACTTTCCCAGGATGAGATAAATCTTTTGACAAATTTAACTTGATTTATATTATTCATTGTTATTAGATGGTGGTCATGCAGTTTTGATATTTTGATTTGAAGTACTTCCTGTGTAGTTGTATATATGTTTGTATTCTAATACAGTGTGGAATCAAGCTAACACAATGGAATACTATGCAGCCATCAAAAGAAATGAAATCTTGCCATTTGCGACAACATGGATGGAACTAGAGCGTATCATGCTTAGCGAAATAAGTCAAGCAGAGAAAGACAACTATCATATGATCTCCCTGATATGAGGAATTGGTGATGCAACATGGGGGCTTAAGTGGGTAGAAGAAGAATCAATGAAACAAGATGGAATTGGGAGGGAGACGAACCATAAGTGACTCTTAATCTCACAAAACAAACTGAGGGTTGCTGGGGGGAGGGGGTTGGGAGAAGGGGGTGGGATTATGGACATTGGGGAGGGTGTGTGCTTTGGTGAGTGCTGCGAAGTGTGTAAACCTGGTGATTCACAGACCTGTACCCCTGGGGATAAAAATATATGTTTATAAAAAATAAAAAATTTAAAAAAAAACAGAAATCTCTGCAGTTGTATTGTTGAGAACAGAAGTCATCTTTTAGTAAAGCTGTCATCATCTAGTTTCACTTATTCCCTTTATTTAAAAAGTCCTTAAACTTAAGCATTAAACTCTACAAAGGTGGTTTATTCTTATCATTAGCCATTCTTCTTTAATTTACAATATTCATTTATTCCACAGATATTTATTAAGAACCTGTGTTTTGGAAAGTAGTCTGTGCTCAACTGAGTGTAACTGTTCTAAAAGTCAGGACCTGGAAGAACTCTCAGATCATTTATAGTAATCATAACGTCCCACAAATTAAATTAAGACACTGAGATCCAGAAAAGACCCAGAAAAGAGATCTAGAAAACTGCAGTCACCTGACCAAAATCTCAGAGTGTTGAAGTATAAATAAAAATCCTTGACCCTGGCTTCAGAATTCCTCCTGTTGAATGATGTTTTCCACAAAAATCCCTGAAAAATCTTCCTGAGTCCTAAATATTGATACAATATTTATAGAGATTCCCAAAAGGACAAATCACTGTGAAAAAAATATATTACATAGTTACTTCAAGCTCCTTATAAAATTTTTAGGATGAAAAGATACATTTTTCTAAAAATCAGAAAAAGCAAAAATTTTAACTGCAAGCTTCCAGAGGGCAAGAATCATTTGATACCTTTATCAGTTTGTTTTATTCCCCTAATACAGTGACCTGTTCATACTACATACTAAACAAATATTGATTAAATTAATAGAATTATATATTGAAATAGAAGGTAAAGACATTAGGTACTTTAAAAGAAAGGAAAAATCAGGCTGAATGTGTAAAGTCTTTGTGGAACATTTAGGACTTAAAATGGCCATAACCAGTGTTCTGGAGGAACTCCCAAATTTCAAGTTACTTGTTTAGCTCATTTTCTATTAAGACTTTAGATACAGATTCTCTGAGTTATTTACTTTCAGACTTTACCTCTAAGCATGAATTCTTGGAATAAGCATGTTCATGAAAAAATAATGTGATAAATATACTAAGTTATATGTTTAAGGATATTAATTCGTTTGTTTGTAAGAGCATTAAAAAATGAAATAACCCAAATATCCATCAGTAGATCAGTGGCTAGTACAGTCAAATTAAAATGATGAATGTAGATAAGTATCTTTTTTTATTAACATATAATGTGCTATTTGTTTCGGGCTACAGGTCTGTGAATCATCAGTTCTACACCATTCACAGCACTCCCCGTAGCATAAACCCTACCCAGTGTCTATCACCCAACCACACTATCGCTTTCCCTCCCACTGCTCAGCAACCCTCAGTTTGTTTTGTGAGATTAAGAGGCCCTTATGGTTTGTCTCCCTCCCAATCCCATCTTGTTTCATCTTTTTACTGCCTACCCCTACGACCCCCTGCCTGCCTCTCAAATTCCTACCAGTGAGATCATATGATAATTGTCTTCCTCTGATACACTTATTTCACTCAGCAAGATACCCATCCACGTTGTTGCAAATGGCAAGATTTTGTTTTTTGATGGCTGCATTTTTTATACACACACACACACACACACACACACACACATCCATATATCACATCTTCTTTATCCATTCATCTGTTGATGGACATCTAGGTTCTTTCCATATTTTGGCTATTGTGGACATTGCTGCTATAAACATTCAAGTGTACATGCCCTTCAGATCACTACATTTGTACCTTCAAGGTAAAACCCAGTAGTGCAATAAATAAATAAAGAAATAAAGAAATAAATTAAAAAAAAAATTTTAAAAACAAAAACCAGTAGTGCCATTGCTGGGTCGTAGGGTAAGCTCTATTTTCAGCTTTTTGAGAAACCTCCATACTATTTTCCAGAGTGACTGCACCAGCTTGCATTCCCACCAACACTGTAGGAGGGTTCCCCTTTCTCCACATCCTCGCCAACACCTGTCATTTACTGACGGCTGATTTTAGCCATTCTGACTGGTGTGAGGTGGTATCTCATTGTGGTTTGAGTTGTATTTCCCTGATGCCGAGTGATGTGGAGCACTTTTTCATGTGTCTGTTGGCCATCTGGATGTCTTCTTTGCAGAAATGTCTATTCATGTCCTCTCTTCTGCCCATTTCTTGATTGGGTTATTTGTTCTTTGGGTGTTGAGTTTGGTAAATACTTTATAGATTTTGGATACTAGCCCTTTATCTGATATGTTGTTTGCAAATATCTTCTCCCATTCTGTCAGTTCTCTTTTGGTTTCGTTGACTGTTTCCTTTGCTGTACAAAAGTTTTTAATTTTGATGAAGTCCCAATAGTTCATTTTTAACCTTGCCTCTCTTGCCTTTTGTGATGTTTCTGTGAAGAAACTGCTGTGGCTGAGGTGGAAGAGGTTGCTGCCTGTGTTCTCCTCAAGGATTTTGATGGATTCCTGTCTCACATTGAGGTCTTTCATCCATGTTGAGTCTATTTTTGTGTGTGATGTAAGGAAATGATCCAGTTTCATTATTCTGCATGTGGCTGTCCCAATATTCCCAGCACCACTTGTTGAAGAGACTTTTTTCCATTGGACATTCTTTCCTGCTTTGTCAAGATTAGTTGACCATAGAATAGAGGGTCCATTTCTGGGCTCTCTCTTCTGTCCTATTGATGTATGTGTCTGTTTTTGTGCCAGTACCATACTGTCTTGATGATGACAACTTGTAATAGAGCTTGAAGTATGGAATTGTGATACCACCAACTTTGGTTTTCTTTTTCAACATTCCTCTGGCTATTTGGGGTCTTTTCTGATTCCATATAAATTTTAGGATTATTTGTTTGAAAACAAATAACTTTTTTCTTTGAAAAAAGTTGATGGTATTTTGATAGGGATTGCATTAAATATGTAGATAGCTCTAAGTAGCAGGGACATTTCCACAATATTTGTTCTTCCAATCTATGAGTATGGAACATTTTTCCATTTCTTTGCATCTTCCTCAATTTCTTTCATGAGTACTTCATAGTTTCCTATAGTACGAATATACAAATATAGTACAAATATAGTCCTATAGTATAAATTCTTTGCCTCTTTGGTTAGATTTACATCTATGTATCTTATGATTTTGGGTGCAGTTGTAAATGGGATTGAGTCCTTAATTTCTCTTTCTTCTGTCTTGTTTTTGGTGTATAGAAATGCAACTGATTTCTGTGCATTGATTTTGTATCCTGACACTTTACTGAATTCCTGTATGAGTTCTAGCAGTTTTAGAGTGGAGTCTTTTGGGTTTTCCACATAAAGTATCATATCATCTACAAGGAGTAAGAGGTTGACTTCTTCTTTGCCAACGTGCATGCCTTTTAATTCTTTTTGTTGTCTGATTCCTGAGGCTAGGACTTTTAGTACTATGTTGAATAGCAGTGGTGATAGTAGACAGCCCTGTCATTTTCCTTACCTTAGGGAAAAAGCTATCAGTTTTCCCCCATTGAGAATATTTGCTGTGGGTTTATTATAGATGGCTTTGATGATATTGAGGTATGTACCCTCTATCCCTCACTGTGAAGAGTTTTGATCAAGAAGGGATGCTATACTATGTCAAAAGCTTTTTCAGCATCTATTAAGAGTAGCATAAGGTTCTTGTTCTTTCTTTTATTAATGTATTGCATCTCATTGATTGATTTGCAAATTTTGAACCAGCCTTGCAGCCCAGGAATAAATCCCACTTGATTCTGGTGAATAATCCTTTTAATGTACTGTTGGATCCTATTGGCTATTATTCATGCTCATCAGGGATATTGGTCTGTAATTCTCCTTTTTGATAGGGTCTTTGGTTGTTGGATCAACATAATGCTGGCCTCATAAAATGAGTTTGAAAGTTTTCCTTCCATTTCTATTTTTTGGGACAGTTTCAGGAGGATAGGTATTTATTCTTCCTTAAATGTTTGGTAGAATTCCCCTGGGAAGTCATCTGGCCCTGGGCTCTTGTTTTTTGGGAGATTTTTGATTACTGTTTCAAAGTCCTTACTGGTTATGGGTCTGTTCAGGTTTTCTATTTCTTCCTGGTTCAGTTTTTGTAGTTTATATGTCTCTAGGAATGCATCCATTTCTTCCAGATTGTGAAATTTGCTGGCGTATTGTTGCTCATATGTTCTTATAACTGTTTTTATTTCTTTGGTGTTGGTTGTGATCTCTCTGCTTTCATTCATGGTTTTATTATTTTGGGCTCTTTCTCTTTTCTTTTGGAAAAGTCTGGCCAGGGGTTTATCAATCTTATTAACTCTTTCAAAGAACTAGCTCATAGTTTCGTTGATCTGTTCTACCATTCTTTTGGTTTCTATTTCATTGATTGCTGCTCTGATCTGTATTATTTCTCTTCTCCTGATGGGTTTTTGCTTTCTTTGCTGTTCTTTCTCCAGCCCTTTAGGTGTAGGGTTAGGTTGTATACTTGAGACCTTTCTTGTTTCTTGAGAAAGGCTTGTATTGCTATGTACTTTCCTCTCAGGACTGCCTTTGCTGTATCCCAAAGATTTGAACAGATCTGGGTGGGGGTTTTTTGTGTTGTTTTTTTTTTTTTTTTCATTTGTTTCCATGAATTCTTTTAATTCTTCTTTAGTTTCCTGGTTGAACCCTTCATTCTTTAGTAGGATGCTCTTTAGCCTCCATGTATTTGAGTTCTTTCCAACTTTCTTCATGTGGCTGAGTTCTAGTTTCAAAGCATTGTAGTCTGAAAATATGCAGGGAATGATCCCAGTCTTTTGGTACAGGCTGAGACCTGATTTTGACCCAGGATGTGATCTATTCTGGAGAATGTTCCATGTGTACTAGAAAAGAATGTGTATTCTGTTGCTTTGGGGTGGAATGTTCTGAATATATCTTTGATGTCCATCTTGTCCAGTGTGTCATTTAAAGACTTTATTTCCTTGTTGATCTTTTGCTTCGGTGATCTGTCCATTTCAGTGAGGGGGGTGTTAAAGTCCCCTACTATTATTGTATTATTGTTGATGTGTTTCTTTGATTTTGTTATTAATTGGTTTATATAGTTGGCTGCTCCCATGTTGAGGGCGTAGATATTTAAAATTGTTAGATCTTCTTATTGGACAGACCTTTTAAATATGATATAATATCCTTCCTCATTTCTTAGTATTGTCCTTGGCTTAAAATCTAATTTTTCTGTTATAAGGATTGCCACCCCAGCTTTCTTTTGATGTCCATTAGCATGGTAAATAGTTTTCAATCCCTCACTTTAGATCTGGAGGTGTCTTTGTGTCTAAAATGAGTTTCTTATAGACAGCATATTGATGGGTCTTGTTTTTTTAATCCATCCTGATTCCCTGTGTCTTTTGATCAGGACATTTAGCCCATTTACATTCAGGGTAACTTCTGAAAGATATAAATTTTATGCCATTATATTGCCTGTAAAGTGACTGTTACTGTATATTGTCTCTGTTCCATTCTGGTCTGTTACTTTTAGGCTCTCTCTTTGCTTAGAGGACCCATTTCAATATTTCCTGTAGGGCTGGTTTGGTGTTTGCAAATTCTTTTAGTTTTTGTTTGTCCTGGAGGCTTTTTATCTTTCCTTCTATTTTCAATGACAGCCTAGCTGGATGTACTATTCTTTGCTGCATGTTTTTCTCCTTTAATGCTCTGAATATATCATGCCAGTATATATCTTTCTGGCCTGCCAGGTCTCTGTGGATAAGTCTGCTGCCAGTCTAATATTTTTACTGTTATATATTACAAACCTCTTGTTCAAAGCTACTTTCAGGATTTTCTCTTTATCACTGATACTTTTAAGTTTTACTGTTAGATGACACAGTATGGACCTATTCTTATAGATTTTGAGTGGGGTTTTCTGTGCTTCCTGGATTTTAATGCTTATTCCCTTCACCAAATTAGGGATATAGATAATAAAGCAAGCTGCAAAAAAGAGAGATAAACAACTTCTGGACCATGAGGGGAGAATATGAGAGATAAGTGAAAGCAAAAGACAAAACAATATTAGAATAATATAATAATATATTATTATTATCTAAATTTAAAAAATTTAACTTTGAAAGACTAAGGAATCATGGGGAAGAATTCTATGAATTCTATGTGCTGCATTCCCCTAGCTCTGCAGTTCCACAGTTCTTGTTGATCTTGGTCTTGGCTGGCTGTTCTTGTTGATCTTCTGGGGGCAGGGTCTGTTGCAGTGATTCTTAAATGTCTTTGCCAGAGGTGGATCTGCACCACCTTTGCCAGGGGCCAGGCTAAATAATCTCTCGGGTTTGCTTTCCGTAGCTTTTGTTCCCTGAGCACTTTCTGTACAGCTTTGGAGGATGAGATTGAAGAAGATGGTTTCCCAATCACCAGCCCGAGGAGCTGAGAGCTCAGGGCCCCATTCCTCAGTGCACCCTCAGAGAAAGGCAGTCAATCCCTCCGGACTCCCCGGTCTCTGGCCGGCTCCAAGCTCACCCAGCCTGTGACCAAGTGTTTCTATCTTTGGCCTACAGCCCTGTTTGGAGTCTCCATACCCAGCAGATTCCTACAGCATACTCCCACACCATCCTTCCTGGAGGTGGAAGGGGAGGGTCTCCCTGGACCTGGACTTGTGGGGTCTTGTGGTGTCCCTGCTTTTAAAGAGCAGTGCCCACACTGTGCCTTGGATCACAGTTTAAGGTAATCCCAAGCTGGGATCCCACTGCTGGGATCCTTCTCTGCAGCTGGCTTCCTGTCTCTGATACCTGAGCGCTCTGCTGCACTCAGGCACTTCTGGTCTTTCTGTGATCCCGTGGGTAGTAAGATCACACTGTCCCCATGAGGGCTCCATCCCTTCTTAGCCTCTGGATCGATGTCCCTCCATGGAGCAGACTTACAAAACTTCAGATTTTGTGCTCTGCTTGTGAGGAGCCGGCCCCTCCCCCCGTGGTCTATCTTCCCATATATCACCTTGGATTCACTTCTCCACATGTCCTACCTTCCATAAAGTGGTTGCTTTTCTGTTCCTAGAATTGCTGCTCTTCTTCTCTTTCATCTCCTAATAAGTTTGTAGGTGTTCAGAATGGTTTGATAACTATTTAGCTTAATTCCTTGACCCTGACAATATTTAGGTCTCCTACTCATCCACCATCTTGCTCCTCCCCCTATTTATCAACTTCTGCATAGAGGAACACTGATGACTGAGAAGAGGTTATTCTTTCTTCTTAGTTAGGTTCTTATTTATGAGCTCCCTAAAACACTTCTAGGAAAGAGGTAAGAATGAGGACAGATTTCAGAAATTTAAGGAATTAGAGAGTAGAGAATTAGATTTGGTGAATGGATAAAGAAAAATGTATGCTATTTGAAAGGCATATCAGAGATCCTGTAGCTAAGTATCTTAATATGCAAAGATATTGCTAATGTGTAGAGTAAAAAAATTCTCCAAAAACAAAATTATATATATTAGAATGATCCCATTTTTGTGAAAATAAAGACCATGAAAATACAAATCATGCAAAATAGAATGATGGACATTTTCATCTTCTTTTTTATGCTTTGTAGCATTTATAAAAAGTCATAATATTTATTACTTATATAGATGGTTAAAATTTTCTTTCGGTTGTAGGAAGAGTTCTAAATTTATTATGTTGACTTATCACAGGTATAAAAGCCGTAGAAAATGATCCCTATTCATTGAATAACTTTTGTTGAACATCTGTTATGTACTAGACACTGAAAACAAAAGTCAGTCTAATTCTTGAGCTCCTTGTGACTTTAGAAGGAGATGGGAATCATAAACGGAGCACTAGGAATCCATAGCCTTTAGACTTATCACTTCAGAGTCGTCCTTTTGTCTTATGCCAATTTTTTTTAAACTAAACTGATTGATCTCTGTTTTCTGGCTCTAAACTACAAATAAAATTAGAGATTTTTCAAGGTCTGACTTTATTTGAGAAAAATCAATTCTCCATTTTACCAGAAGGAGAAAAAGCAATCTGAGACGTTTTGGGCCAGAGAAAAATATTTAAATGTATAGAGTTGACATTGAAAATTTATACATGTAATAATTATACTTTTATTCTCTACTGTATCATTTTCTCCTTCTATGAAATACATTTTTAGATATTTAATTACGTGTTACAATAATTGTGTTCGTATTTATTGTTAATTTTAACATTAAAGTTCCTAGAGGGAGGACTTGTCATCTTGATAATGCATTAATACCTAGCACCTTGGCATTCCCATGAGTGTGATGTTGTCTGCACTTGGCTTGCTCAGGATAAGACAGAACACGTTGCAGCCAACCACGGTTAATTGTATGCAGTCAGGAGGCCAAGGAGGACCCTGTGGCAGTTTCATTTTTAATAATCTCTTGAGACTAAGTGTGGGTGCTAGGTTTTTTAAATACTCGTAATCTAAACAAACTCAGTGTTTGGGGATTTTTAATTGGTTAGCCTTTCAAATTAAAGAAACTATAAGCTGGAACTTTGCTTTCTTTCTTTCTTTCTTTCTTTCTTTCTTTCTTTCTTTCTTTCTTTTTTCTTTTTGTAGTTTATGCAGTATTAGAGGCCAATAATAATAGTTTCCAAATGTTCTGTGGGAATTTACAAGCATTTTCATACATGACGCCTCATTTAATCTTTGGACCACCACTGAGACAGCTGTTATTCCAGTTTTACAGGTGAGAAAACAGTAGTCTGGTTAGGTTAAATGACTTGTCTAAAGTCACATGGCTAAGAAGAAATAGACCTGGATCCACACATAGGTGTCCTGACTTCATGTCTCATTCTCTTAGCTCTACTGAGCTGCTATGACTCTGCCTCTGCCTTAGAAGTTGGAAATATGAGGGCATTACTGAGTTTTAGTGGATTGACACAACCTAGTCATAATTGCCCCTAAAACCACCTCTAATTGTCAATATGAAACATGTTTTATTTAGGTTCCACAAAGAACCACTGATAAGGTTTATACAAGGGTCCTTATGATTGAGCCATTACCCTGCAGGTTACTGTTTTATAAGTCCAGTTAACAATCTGGGATCATCATGCCCTTTATCCCAGGACCCAAAGAGAATATTTACATAAATACAGATGTCAGCCCCTTAATATAGTAACTCTAGTACTGAAACGGAATAAAATGTAGTTATTAAATACATGTAAATTCAGTAAGTAAATGTGGGCCAACATTTCATCAACAACTGGTAAAATGTGAAATCATTATCAGTTATATACACTTACAACGGAAAGACCATTAAAGGAAATTCATGTGATTAGAACTTCTGATATTAAGAGGTTCAAATGCATGTTAATAGGTAGAATTTAAGAGAGCCAAAGGAAGATATAAATTGTGATGGGATTATTAAATAAATGGCTTGAGACATAGACTTTCTGTATCTTGGCATAGAAAGACTTACAACACAGAGGATATTTTATCTCTTGACCTTAATTATGAGTATTGTTGTAGGCCCTTGAGTTTTTGTTAGCTCAGAATAGAGACGTATTAATCCTAAAGCAGTTAAAGTAATTAAATTCTCTTCATCTCTTTTTTTTATGTTCAAGCAGCATATGGAAATGAGTCTCAACCAATTCTAATAGAATTTGACTTTTATTTCACTTCTGTGTCTCTTAATTTTCTTTTACCCTATATGGCATTTTTAGAATAAAATACCGTTGATTATCTTTTTACTCTAGGTTTGATCCTCCACTACCTGAGACGTCAAAAAAGGAGCACAGCTCAGCTGAAAACATGTCTTTAGAAACTCTAAGAAACAGTAGTTCAGAAGACCTCTTTGATGAGATTTAACTGTCTCAAAAGGTACTTTGATGTTCACTAGACTATGTTTTCTGTTCATTTCTTTAAACTAAAAAAGCAGAATTTCAACTCAGCAGCAGCTATTACTGTACCTTACAATTTAATTACATACACACTGAATTGACACCATTGTGCAAAATGGATTATACATGTATATGAAGATGTGATTTGATGACAGTGGTGCATTATTCTAAACTATTCATTCACATGCCTATAATTACATAAAATCTCAGACTTTTTATGGCCAAGGACACATTTATCTTATTTAATTCACACATATTATATGTAGTAGCTGTCTAACATCCTGTCTAGGAAGATTTTGGAAATAAGACAAAGAAAATGTCTATAGTTCTTTCTTGAATAGTCATATTCTGAACAATGTTTAAGCATTTTAACTTGTGAAGTGATGTGTAAAATTTATTTTTAGTCTGTAAACAAAAAATCTCGAAATCCGATGATAAAATTGTTGATGCATTGAAGATTTTGTGTTCCTAATAAAATATATTATTTAGCTTAGCTTTTTCTTTTTTTTATAGTAACAGGCTTTGCAAGGTGCTTCTTAATATAAATGTAATCCCTTTTTCATTAAAAACATATTTTTCCTAGATTGTTGACGAAAGATTTCTTACACATTAAGGGCCTTCTCGGAAAACAAGAACCATGTGATATTTACTTATCTATCCTCAATAACAACTGGCACAATTTAAAAAAAATACTTTTTCTACCTCCTACTCTCTCATTTTGTCTTCACTTCTCTCTAGTTGAACATCCATTTTGTAATGGTTCTCAAAGATAACAGTGACCACCATGTTGATTAATTCAGTGGTTGGTCCATTCTCAATCCTCAGCTACACCTGAAGTAGTCATATCATTTCTCCTCAGTAAACATTTAATTCACCTGATTTTTATAATAACATAGGCTGTGTTTATTCCTCTTTCATTTTGGCCCCTGAGTCTTTCTCCTTGACTGACAGTTAAGTGTTTGAGTGCCTCAGGCTTCATCTTCAGCTTTATTCTTTTCATTATCTACATTGTCTCCCTCGCTTTTCTTTGGCTTTAAATACCATTTACATGCTAGTATCTCCAAAATTAAGAGTTCTATTTCCATAGTCATATATGTTTACATACAGTTGACCCTCGAACACCATAGGGGTTGGGGAACTGGTACCCTGGTAGTCAAAAAACTATGTATAATTTTTGATTCTCTAAAAACTTAACCATTAAGAGCTTAGTCTTGACTGGAAACTTTACCGATAATTTAAAGTCAATTAATACATATTTTGTTTATCTATGTATTATATATTGTATTCTCATAATAAACTAAGGTAGATAAAGGAAAATGTTATTAAGAAATCCTAGGGAAGAAACAATACATTTAACTGGTATCCTGTAAAAAATCTGTGTGTAAGTGGACCTGCATGGTTCAAACCCATATTGTTCAAAGGTCAGGTGTATAATTTATCACTAACTTATTGCAAAAGGAAGTTCTTAAAAATCTGACTGAGTATATTTATCTGCTTTGGATGATTATTTGGATGTTTAGATACATGTAAAGCAGAGATCTGATTGTGTTCTAGCTTTCATTTCCTCCCCCGCCTCTCCCCACCATGGTCTTCCCCATCCAACAAGTTCGGAACCACAAACCTTTTAACCTAGGAATCTTCCTTGGTGCCTCTGCTTCCCTCTTCTCCAACATCCTGACATTTTTACCTCCAAATTACAGCTTGACTCTATCTACTTCTCTCTTTGTATCTGCTACATCTGCCTCCTGACTGGTGTCTGCCTGCTCATCTCCTGCTTTGTGGAGACAAACTGATTTTTTTAAATTTTAGGTGAGATCATTTCACACCAGGTTTGAAACCCTCCAGTAGTAATCTATTGCCCTTTGAATAAAGTTCACAGCATATAAGGTCTGATATGATCTGGCCCCTACCTATCTCTCCCCTTGATTTCCTGCTCCTTTCTCTTTGCCTGCCTCACTCTACTGTCCCTCAAGTAGGGCAAATCTCAGGACCATTGTATTGTTGGGCCCTATACTCAGAATGTTCATCTTTATATGGTTGGCTTCTCATCTTTCAGGTCTCGAACCAAATGTCTCTTTTCCTGAAATACCCTTTCTAAAGATGAGTACACTCCCAGTCACTGTCCCATTAGAGTGCTTTTTTCACTGTGCATGTTATTACCTAGAATTATTTTTTTCATCTCTCTCTCTCTCTCTTTCATGTCCCCCAAAGGAAATATGCCCCAGCATAGCAGAGGTAACACCATCTGTCTTATCTATTTCCAGTTCCTACAACAGGGCTAGATTCACAAAGGCTTTTGGTAAGCATTTGTTGAATGAATAAATGCATGTCTGTCACAACATAGGCACTTGGAATGTTTCTTTAAGTTATTAAACTATTTTGAAAAGAAACTTTAGGTTGAAGTTTAGTCAGTTGATTTGATACAAAGAAATGTTTAGAAAGCTCAAGTACATTTTATGATTAATTATAAATAATATATGCATAAATATGTATGCATGTAGGCTTGATCGTAGAGAGTGAATGAGAAAGAATTACACATATTGTTGATATCAGAAATAAGATTTTATTAAGTCAATGGAACAAAAAAATATTTTAAATAGAAATTTTACTGCATTTTTATTTCCATAGTGGCTTCCATTTAAGAAGGAAAATTTAAAAGAAATGTAAATATAAATATGTAAAATATAAAAATATAATTATAAGTCTATAGACTTTATAAGTCTAAAATTCTACTCAGTTACATAGGAACTTCACTATAATAATGAGTTTCATATAATCTGAGATTTGTCTTGGAATTTTCCAAGGGGATCTTGTACATGAAGTACGAGAATCTCAACATAATGTCATCTCATCTGAATAACCAAAATTAGTATACAACTGTGTATGTGTATGTATACATATGTGTACAATTTTTTTAAGTGAAAGAGAGGAAGAAAACAGTTTTGGCCATTACCTTACTAGCAGTGAGAGAGTGATTTATAAAGAGTATTTCCTAATAATTATAACAACAGAATCTATAAAGTTCATAACATTTACAAAATTTTGGTAGTATTATTCCAGGACAGGAGATATATTCAACCATTACTGTTTGTCAGATTGACTCAGCTGGTTAGAACAGAGCATAATAAGTCCATAGTTATGGTTCCCTCCTTTATATCTAGTGTGGAGATATTGAAGGGATAGTTTTATATTTTGTGCTATGTAGACAGATACCTATAGATCTGGTGTTAAGATATCCAGATCTGGTCATTCTCTGCCATGATTTTTCCTCACATTTTTCCATTGTCTGTACTCAAAAACAGATTGTTATGGGAAAACACTGAAATGAAAGCACAAAAATTAAGTTATAATGCAGCATGACTTTTGTTTTCTTTTTAATTCTTTTGACCTTTTTTGATCTCTGTTTGTAAAGCAAGGTGTTTGCATTTTTGAAGTTTTTTTCAACTTAAAATGTGTAATTCTTGGCTCTGCTCTATAATCAGATGGTATGACTTAGGCCTCATTAGGGAAGTTCATGAAAGAAAAAGTCCTATCTCAGGAAGAGATGTCTTTATTATGTAGTTTTAAAAGGTCAGGGAACTACTTTAGATGAGTTTTTCTTAGTGACCTATAACTCAAATTTATAAAATACTGAACCCTATGTTTTAGATCCAAGTAGCTTTTAATTGGGTAAATTTGATTTAAAAAAAAATGTATGTAAAGGATCAGTGATGCACAAAATGCAGAACTGGGCCACATGGAGAATTAAAGGATAAATCCAACCACTCACCAGTTATTTGTTAAGCATTTGTGCCAGTCTCTATTTGGGGCAGTAGATACAACAATGAGTAATAATGTGCTCTGCTGCTGTGGAGCTTATGTTCTATAAGTGAAATTTGGGACCTGCTCTCAAAGAGTGCAAGTATATGGAAGGGGGTTAAGACTGGAGTTAACACTACCAGAGACTGGAGTTCCAAACCACTCTGTGATATACTATAATATCACAGTATGGTAGGGTAAGTGGCATAAAGAGAAGAACAAAGAATTAAAAGTTATTGGGGAGGGTCCATAGAAGATAAAAGGTCCAACGAGGAGGGTAAAGGAATTAGTAGGGTTGGGTACAGTGAACTGAGGAGGAAGTGGTCTGTCAGATCAGAGAGAGTACAGAAGGTAGTGGAGGTAGGGGCTTGGAGTTAATGTTTAAGTTTGTAATTGTGAGTCATCAGAATGAGGGAGACATGTTAGAAGGCATCCCAGAAGGAATATTGACCAGGTGGATTTAGCGTGAAGCTAAGTTATATAATTAAGGCAGCTCTCTAGTTCAAGCTGACACTTCTATGGTAAGATATACAGTGCCAGAAATCTTTAGGTTGTGGAGCCCTTCCTGGATATCTAGGAATGAGAAAGGAAAACCAGTCATTGGGTCCTCAACAGATACTGCCCAGAAGCAGCCAACCCTCCTCCTTTTGTGTCTCTAATTCTTGCACTCAGTATTTATAGAATCCATTTTTAATAAAATGAAATTAGCTGACATCTAAATTCATGAAGACTTCATGAATTTGCCTATACATCAGGAAATGCAAAACCTAGGTAGTTAACACATTTTGTAAGGGAGAATGTTAGTCACAAAAGAACTATCCATTTCTATCTATTGCCTGAATTAAAATCTTTTGCTCCTGTTCTGAAAACTTCCAATGAATGTTTTTCAGGAGGGCAGATTTCATTTCCAAGTGTTCTGTGAACAAGCTTGCAGTGATTTTCTCCATATTTTAACAATCAGAAAAGGTTACCTTGAAAAATACGTGACAAGCATTTTGTGGTTGCTTCATAACTGCCTGTCCTCTGAACTACTAACTCCGACCTCTCTAATCTACACAACCTAAAACACTCCCCAGCCAACCTTCTACTTACTTTATCCCTTTCAGTTATCCACATGTCATTTCATTTACCAACTATCATTATCACTTTCTGATTTTCCTCTGCATTTGAATGAAATTCATTGGAATTTTGTTGTTCATCTGTTGATTTTTCTTCCCTCTTTTGGAGGCCCTTCATCCTAAACTCTCATCACAAAATCTCATAGGGAACTGTATTTTCTGAGTAAGGGTCTCTTTGTCCCTGAGGCTCTTGGTTCTTCAGGAGAGGCAATGGAGATTGGAGCCTGCACCTATCTCAGTAGTAGCTTTTCTCATTAAGGGCAGGAGCAACTTTGGTTGCTGCTGTTCCAGTTAATGGAACATAGGCTAGTCCTGAACTACTTACTTTTGGTTTAGAGACAGTCTCCAACTTAATTACTATCTTAGAAATAAAACAGCCTGGCAAATATATGTAGGTGGATTAGACAGTTCTTATGGAACCTGCTTATACAAGACCCTTGTAAAAATCTGACTTAACTCTGCATTCCTCTGAAAACTGAGCCTGAGACAAGGGCTTGCATACAGGCAATTTATTTGGTGATCTGATCCCAGGGAGTGGGAGTGCTGGACTAGAAGCATGTACATGGAAAGGAGGAAAAACCAGTGCAAGGATGCCTTATCAAGGTGGCCAGGCCTATGAATGACATGCTTCACCCCACCAGGATCTTGTGAGGTACCTTCTGAAAGTTATCTCAGGACTGTGCATCTAGGGGCAGAAGGGTGGAAGCGTCTATCCATGGGTTCCTGTTTCCTTTGGTAAAGGGTGTCCTGGAAGCCCCGTTCCCACATATTTCACTTGGCCCTGTTTAAAATGTAGCAGGTTCCTGCAGGTGACCAAAGCTGCAATCTCAGGGAAGCCCTAGACAGGAAAAAGAGCAACACAGGGACCGTTACCTACCTGAAGTAGAGCAATACCTGCCTGGATCTGATTGCCAAAGAAATTGCGGCTATTGAGCTGGGCTCTGGAGGATTTTGAGGTAGTATCCTAGGATGTCCAGTATGACTCCCTTGTTTTATGCACCTGCCCTTGCCCCACCTCCCAACCCGATCCATAGCTGACTAGACCAGGGAAAGAAGTGGGACCCTCATGGTGTGGCCGAACTTGAGTTCACTGAAAAAGCTGCTGTGTAAGTTAGTACAGAGATGGATTAGAAGAAAGACAAGGCAGAGCAGAAGTGTCATGTGATCGGTGAGACTGAAAGGGACAGAGATCATAGCTGGGGCGGGGAGCAACTTCAGGTCCTTCTGTAGTTCAAAGCCAGTTGCCCTACAGGCATGTCTCCAAGAATTACTCCTCCCTTTTCTGAGGTCTTACTAGTGAAATGGTTCTTTAAAGCAAAGCAAAAAGTACCCAACTAATAAGGATATCAAATATATTCTCCACTGAACAATTTAATTAAATTTTATTTTCTTCGATTAATAAGTTGTAATGCATTAACACTACCATTAAAAGAATATTTCAAGTGAGCTTTAATTTAGATTGGTATAGACAAACTTTAGAATATGCTGGGAAGGTAAAACCACTTTAATAATTAAAATTTATATAGTTTTTATAATATAAATCTTAAAATTCATTAAAATGCCATTATATATGACCAACCTACATTAGATGTGTCTTCAAATCACTGATGGATTTTATTTTTTTTCATTGATGGATTTCAGTGACAGTATGAAATATCTGTGATCTTTGGCAACAGAGAACAGTACTGTGAATTTTATGTGAAAGTGAATTTTAAGTGTAAAGTGCCACCAAGTTGCCACCATTGGTAGATTAGTGTGTATGCTAATCCTTTAAAGAATACAAAGCAGTATAATTTTTCTTGATCTTACCAAATAGTGAAAAGATTACCATCAAGGTGTCGCCTTCTTACATGATGACAGTGGGTTCTCTGTCTCTTTCTCTCGTACTTGATGTGATTGAAAACTTTGTGAGACTTTTAGATCCCTTATGAGGATGAGATGCTGGTAGTGATGATGGGAGCAGCAGTATGCTTTGTCATTGTGCTTTGCAAACATTTAGGGAATTTATCTGAAAATTTTTCAGAGCGTCTTCAGAGCGTCTTCTACTTCTTGAAGAGATACAGTATACCTCTCTGAGGAACTAGGTTTACAGAGGAGTATTTAGATTACTATGGAAGATTAAATTATTGTCAGTAAATATTTACTCTCCACCACCACTGCTCCTTTGACTTTCTTTGGGCAATAAAATGTGGTGAAATAAAAATATACCAGTTTTTGAGCCTGGGAGTTAAGAGATATTACATGTTTCTGTTTTCTCCTCTGGGAGCTTCTAACCTCTGCTGTGAGAAAAACGTGCCCCAGGTAGCTGCTGTCCCTCTTGCCTGGGTGCCTGATGAGATACGGAGCAGAACTGAACTCAGTCCTAATCTGGAGTCAAACTCACTATCCTAAAACCTTTAGAAGAGCCATCCATCTGACCCCATTCTAGAGACTGAACTATAGTCAACCATGCTGACCATGAGCGTGAGAATAATAGCTTGTTACTCATAGCCACTAAGATTTGGTTAGTTTGTTATATAATGGTATTTCAACAATAGCTGACTAATAAAGCTCATGTAGAATAATGTAGAGTGACAACTTTACATTTGTAGGAGCTTTTAGTATATACAAGGCACAAAAAATCTGGTGTCTCCTGGCTGGAATTTCCTAATAGAATAAGTAGGAATTATGGATGTGGATCTGAGAACAAGATTAAGCCACGTTTCTGCACTGTGTCTGCCACCTGTTAAGTGTCTGAGTCTGGGCAACAGACTTATTTTCTCTGAACTTGAATTTTCTCATCCATGCAATGAAAATCAAATGAGATGATGCAGATAAACTTAGCACAGAGCCTGCTGCACAGTAAGTGAAACATGTATAGAAGCCCTTATCATGAGTGTTACTATTACACTATCAAATCAGCACATAATGGGGGCACCTGGGTGGCTCAGTGGGTTAAAAACTCTGCCTTCAGCTCAGGTCATGATCCCAGGGTCCTTCCATCGAGCCCCGCGTCGGGCTCTCTGCTCAGCAGGGAGCCTGCTTCCTCCTCTCTCTGCCTGTCTCTCTGCCTACTTGTGATCTCTATCTGTCAAATAAATAAATAAAAATCTTAAAAAAAAAATCAGCACATAATGCATCAGCATACAGTATGTAAAACCAGATGATTGGCTAAATTGACTCTCTCTGAAATTTATTAGCTCAAGCTCCCCGTTCGTGGTCCTTTCTGAGGTCTCGTGTTTTTCCCAAGATTTTTGTGAATTCCTGTAGGATTTATTTTCATGGCCATTTCTGCTCTGAATTCCTGCTACCACTGGATTCAGAATCTCACTTACACTTTACAGTAAAGCTGATTTTCTTTTTTCTCTTCTCCATGCTACTCAGCCTGGATCTCCCCTCCTTTTCTTTGACTTCCATGACAAAAGCACTGAGAAATCTCTGTGTATAGTGGAATTTATTGGAGGTTTGGGTCAGAAAGAGGTAGTTTACCTCAAGGAAAATGAACAATTTATATTTGATTGTACTGTGACTCTATTCTTTAAAGTCTTCTGGCTTTCCTACTGCCTGAATTTTCCATTGTCAACATGTCACCTTAAGAGTCCAACCTCTTGCCATATTACTATCCATCCCCTCTCAGCTTTCCCCCAATTGCTGTTATTTTCTTATGAAGAACTATTTAGCTCTCTCTTAATTTTGATCATCCCATGTATTTATCAGGTAGTCATGCAATGGGTTTTCGTGTAACACTGTCGCTCGTGTTAAGTGTTGAGATAATACCATCTCCCCTCACAATATATGTAATGTCATGTTAGAAAGATGGCATGAGTTCTAAGCAAAGCAAGGCCTAATTGAAGGTATTGACCTATCTAAAAAATTAATGTGACTCTCAGAAGGGAGGCAGATTTGCCACTGAAGTATAAAAAAGGGAGGAACTCTGGAGAAAAACATTGTAAGCATCTGCCCAAGTGCTGTCTAGGGAAAAGAAAAATCTATCCCAGAGTTTTAAGTATGTTTATGTATTCACCCATTCATTCATGTATTCATATTCTTCCCTAGAAGATAAAATTGCAGCTCTATGTTGGCAATAACTGGTTATCTTTCCTTATGATTTAGACTCTCAAAGTGTGGTTACTTATGACATAGAGACAGATTTTCAGACTCAATAACATGTCATCCAAAGGCTATGCTTGTTTAATAAGAATTTTATGTTCTGCAAGAATCACAGCATTTGATGAAGGTGGGAGAAAAAGGAAAGTATATAATAAAACAAATAAATAAAACAAATGCTAGTAATTTCTTGAGGACTTCTATATAAAACATTGCCATTTCCAAAGAGGTTTCTTTCTTCCTTTGTTTTTTCCGTTATAGCTCTAACCTATCATATCTGATATAAATAGCTTTCGTAATTGCCTGCATTCAGCAAATGTTAAGTAAAGTTTTTTCAGTGGTAGTAATTCAATGTGTGTTTTCACTGTCACCACCCTATGTGTCAGTAATCTTTCATCTCAAGAATTTGAACTTTGGGCTATGTGCAAGGACATAGGAATCTGCCCTGTGTCCTTCAGCTTACATAAAAGTCTCTACTATGATTAGAAGAATGCAGATCCTAGTGTATATGTGCTTATTCAGTCACCAAATGTTTACTGAACACTTTGTGTCAAGCTCTCTTCCGGGCACTGGGGTTATAGGAATGAGTGACATCATCTTGTCTCATAGTACCTGAAAGTCTAGACCAAGGAAGGAGGCAGATATGTACACAATCAAGATATGTGACAAGTGCTCCAAGAGAGGAGCCCAGGAAGCTCAGAGGGCATAAGGAAGAATCACTTCTTTAGTACTTATTTTGTTGGGAGAGTACAGGAAGTAGAAGTTGTGGGCGAGGGAGACCTGAATAGATAGACGAAGTTTGAACTGAACTTCTGGGATGACTGAGGATTTGGCAGCGGGCTGAGATGCACTTGGCCATGTGTGAGGCACAGAGGAGTGGGGGAGTGTGGCATCTTCAGTGCTTTGTGGCTGGCATGAAGGGAGAAAAAAGGTGCAGTGTGAGGCTGAGAAGGTAGTGTGGCTCCTCATGGATTTTTAATGTGAAAGAATAACTATAGAAGGATCTTAAGAGAAGAAAGCGAGTGACTTGATGCAATTTGTGCTTTTGAAAGTGCAATCTGAAGACAACGTAAGGGCAAAACCACAGGCACCCAGAGGTCTCTCCCACTTCTCTGCAGGTTGTGTAACTCTCTGATGCAGTTCCCATCCTGTCTGGAAGATGGTCAAGCTCCACTTCATACTAAGCAATATCCACAGATTAAATTTTTCCAGCAATCTTTGGAAGTTGAGAAAGACTCCTGATGGTAGAGTGACACAACGGCCCACAACAGAAAGACCCCTTTCTAGTGCCTGGGTCTTGGGCTTTGATGCAAGCAAGAGTGGTTTCACCATTTCCTTTAGGAGTGATTTTTAACCTCTTGTGAAATTGCCCTCCTTTCTTGAACATTCCAGCCCTGCTTTGACATTCCCATGTCCTGCAGAATGCGGTTTATATACACCTTTGGAGGAATTGCTGTTGCTGTCCTCATTAATTCATTTCATCACCTCCTTTTGGAGGCTGTAGGTGCCACGGTGCTGTTGGAAGCAATATTCTCATCTCCTTCCTAAGGCTTCAACACTTTGTGCAGAGGTTCCAGTTCTGGATCTAAAACTTGTACGGGAGGAAGGGAGTGGAGTTCAATACACTGGTGCCATTCAGTGAATGTGAAATACCATAAGGCATCATGAAAGAGGGGCTCATATCCTGAAAGGAGACACTGTGAACTAACCTTTTATTCCCTGGGATTTTGATCCCAGGACAATTTAAAGTATAGAGTATCCTTTTCCCCAAAATAAAGTGGCAGAAATGACACTTCTAAAAAAATCGAATTACATTTTGTTTTTCAAGTTTCAAGAGAAAACTCGAGACTGCATTTTTCGAAGTCTTTCTGCTAGACACACACTCACTCATATTGGCCACTCTTTCTCCATAGACTTCAGTGGGCAAGTGTGTGAGGAGGCACTTTTTCCACCTCACTGATGACTTTTGCAGTGACTGAACTTTATACAAAGATCAAAAAGAATCTTCATGAGTCAGTCTTCTAGTGTACTTGAAAATAATTGGGCTTTCTATCACTTCCCTTACTCTCCTTATCAGAGAAGCGTTTGCAATCAGGCATTTTCTGAATGTAGCTAAACCATATCATGGAATCCTTGAGAATACCTTAAATATTAAAATGACTACCAATGGCCCTGGAGCCCTGACACAGGGGCTGACTTCCCACTCAGGATCATCTATCAGTCCTGCTAAAAGAACAACCCAGCAGTCTCTCTTTATAAAGAAATGTGAGGTTTTGTCCTTATTTTATTCCATTTAATTAAAGAACAGCTGAAAAAGTCCTGTCTTGCATTTTCAACACATGGTTCCAATTAGTGCAGTAGAGCAGGACCCGGAATTTGATAAAAGCACTGACGTGTACCTTTGGTGCCTGTACAATGTACTCTTTCATTTTACAAGGTGGCTGAAGTGCAGTTTTAAATATCTTTTTTAAATGTTAACCAAAACCCAGGGGTGTGAGCTTAGGGAAAAAAGTGAAGAGAAACGGACACAGTTTTGTTTGAATTGCCTGCATAGACTTGTAGAACCTTGTAGGCAGAGGAGGCTTATTTGGTGAAGTCTGTAGTGGGCATTTATAGGTCTGTATGCAGAAAGCATTATGCTTTGTGAGACTTGGGCTCCAAGGCTGTTAGGTGGGAGACCCATCACCTCAGGAAATACCACTTAGGGTACTGTAAATTTCCTTCATGTGACTAGTCTGCTCAAGAGGTAATGGAAATCCGATTCCAGTAAAGTGTTGCAGATCATGCTAAAACTGATAGGACATTTGCCTTCAGTGGGACTCTTTCTGGGTCACTTCTGGAAGTTCATATGTTTTTAAAGAGGAAAGTAAACCTTTTGTCCCCAAATCTGGAAATTAGATGTGGAAAAGCCTCATTTAGGTCATCACATCGTACCTCTTGCCAAAATAAAGGGAACTAGCAGGAGGAAAAAGTAAGATAAAACAAGTAAAATATTTTATGACAGCTTCACGTAGTGTGTGTTCTATGCTGTCCCAGAAACACTAGAATGATTTTCCATTTCAGGTCATGGGAAAGCATGATGTCTTTAGTCCCAGAAGGGTGAGACACTTAAATTGTTATAGGGCCCTTCATGAAAGTTAACAACAAACCTCTGTGCCTGGCTTTCATTTTCAGAGCTACCATTCCATTTTTGGCCCACAATTCACAAACTAGAGAAATGTGCCCATCTTGAACAAACTCCATCTCTTAGACTCACTACCAATTGCATTCACAGATATCCCGAAGTGCCAATATAAGAACAAAAATCTGAACAAAATAAAATTGAGTAAATGGATTCCTTATAACTAACTTCAACTAAAGAAAAATAGTCATTGAGATGGTCTTTCTGATGGCCTCAGTGTTGGAGACTGTGTCAACAGAGAGAGACCGTATGACCTCCCTTAATTCCCATAACTATAAATCAACTTTCCACTTTTCTAGAAGGGGCTCCAAATAATAACTGAATTAAACTGTAGACAGACCACTCCTCAGCATATGCCCTCTACCACCACTGGTGGTATATCTTGATCAGATATGTCATTTTTTAAATTTTTTTTATTTTTTTTAAAGATTTTATTTATTTTTTGACAGAGAGAGATCACAAGTAGGCAGAGAGGCAGGCAGAGAGAGAGAGAGAGGAGGAAGCAGGCTCCCTGCTGAGCAGAGAGCCTGATGCGGGACTCGATCCCAGGACCCTGAGATCATGACCTGAGCCGAAGGCAGCGGCTTAACCCACTGAGCCACCCAGGCACCCAGATATGTCATTTTTGATTATTTTTTTTAACAGGCCCACGTATTTTCACCTTGAGTTGACTTATTAATACATAGGTTATTATTCTACCTAATTAGTGAACCACTCTAGACTTAGAATATCTCTAAATCTCCAAGTCACAGTCTTAACTGAGCTGTGCTACAGTCGTGGGTCATTTTTGTTCTCATCTTAGTCACATAGAAACATTCATAACTTAAAACACTTCGTCTCTGCTTCATTGTTTTCTCTTGGTTCTCTTCCTGTTCCACTGGCTATTTTACTCCTTTTTTTTGCTTCCTTCTAATGTTCCCAATCTCTGTAAAGGGATCAGTCCTCAGACTTCTGCACATTGTTGGCTAAGTGGCCTCATCTAGTTATTGCTTTAAGTAACTTTTACAGGATGAAAATTGCCAACTGCCTCCTGGCCTCTCTTCTTGGATGTACAATAGAAATGGTAAATCTAACTTTAAATGCTTTATTTTCTCCTCAAACATACTTCTTTACCAGCTTTTTCTATTTCCTAAATAACAGCTCTCTTCAGCTGCCCAGGCAAAACCTCTTTTGGAGATATCCTTGATTCATCTATTTCTCTCGCATCCTATATCCATCCAGTTCCTGAGCAACAGACACTGAGAATCTGACTTTTTTTCTTTTTTTCTTTTTTACCAACTTCAGAGCTCGAATAAGCGAACATCCTCTTTTACCTGGGTTATTGGCAGTACATACGGAACTCCTGACTAGTCTCCCTGCAGTCTCTTCCCATAGCAGCCAGTAACCATTTAAAAATATCAGAGCAGGGGCGCCTGGGTGGCTTAGTCCATTGGGCATCCAACTCTTGATTTTGGCTGAGGTCATGATCTCAGGGTCCTGGGTTTGAGACCCGTGTCGGGCTCTGTGCTCAGCATGATGCCTGCTTGAGATTCTCTCTCTCCCTCTCACCCTGCCCCTTTCCACCTCTTCCACACGCTCTCTCTTTCTCAAATAAATAAATATTTAATTTTAAAAATATCAGGTCATGTTTCTTCTCTGCTCAAAACTCTTCTGTGCCATCTCTGCACACTCAAGATCTTTACCATCTCTGAAAAGGTTTTGATGATCTGCTCCCAACTCCATGTCTCTGGCTTTACCTCCTACAGTGCCTCTTTTGCTCTTTCTTCCACCCACAGTCATGTCATCACTGTGCCTTGAACATGCTGATCCTCTAGTTGGAATGCTTTTCCCTTCAGATAATACATACATATTCACTTCCTTATTTTCATGTTTTTACTTGGATTCCAGGTTTTCAGGGAGGTCTTTTTTTTTTTTTTTTAATTTGAGATCAAACATTTAATTGAGATCATATGATATTTATCGCTCTGTGTCTGGCTTATTTTACTCACCGTAAAGTCCTCCAGTTTCATCCATATGCTTTCAAATAACAGGATTTCCTTCTTTTTAAAGGCTGAATAATAGTCCATTGTGTATATATACTACATTTTCTTTATTCATTCATCTGTTGACAGACACTTAGTGTATTTCTATATTTTGGCTGCTGTGAATAATAGTAATGAATTAATTGTCGACAAGTCACCAAGAATATTTAATAGGTAAAGATAGTCTCTTCAATAAATTGTCCTGGGAAACTGGATTGCCACATGCAAAAGAACAAAATAGGACCCTTTATCTTTATACCGTACATAAAAATCAACTCAAAATAACTTAAAAACTTAAATGTAAGCTCTAAAACCATAAAACTCCTTGAAGAAAACAGAAGGGGTAATTTCCTTGACATTGGTCTTAAAAATGATTTTTTGAAACGGATACAAAGCAAAAGCAAAAAAGCAAAAATAAAGAAATGGAACTACAATCATATTAAAAAGTTTTTGGACAGTGAAGGAAACTGTCAACAAAATGCAAAGGCAACCTGTGAAGTGGAAGAAGATATTTTCAAATCACATATCTAATCAGGAATTAATATATAAAATATATAAGGAATTTATATTTATTTAAACAACAATTTTTAAATTGAGAAAGGACCATATAGACATATTTTTAAGGAAGATATGCAGATGCTCAACAGGGATATGAAAAGATGGTCAATATCACTAATCTTCAGGGAAATTAAAATCAAACCCACAATGAGATAGCACCTCATACCTCTTAGAATGGCTGTCAGCAAACAATCAAAAGATAACAGGTATTGATGAGGATGTGGAGATAAGGGAACTTCGGTGTTTTGCTGGTGAGAAAGCACATTGCTTTAACCATTATGGAAAACAGTGTGGAGGTTCCTTAAGAAATTATAAATAGGACTACCATGTGTTCCAGTAATCATACTTCTGGATGTATATCCAAAGGAAATGAAATCATTGTTTTGAAGAGGTATTTATGCCCTGTGTTCTTAAATATCCAAAATAAAGACCTCAGCCATCACCCTATGTGACCACTGAGTTGTTCCCTCCTCAGGTGCATCCTGGTCATCATTTATCATTTCAGCCATCCATATGGTTCGCAGCTTAGGTCTTTGCTCCTTCTGTGGACCACTGCTTACTCCTTGATCTGCCTAGAATAGGTTTCCTTAAGCTGCTGCTCCTGCCCCACCATACTGCCTCCCCACTGTACTGCTTCATCCTAAAATAGGGTGGCCAACCTTCTTTGATTCCCGTAGCCCAGCAGGTCAAGCTTACTTACTTTAAATAAGACCTTATCAAGCTCTCTAATAACTTCCAGATTGCTGAATTTGGTGGTCATTCTGTAGTCATCATTTTGTTCACACCCGCTACTTGAAAACCTGAAAGGTTGGGAGTACTACAAGGTAAGTGTACCTCACTGACTCATTTAATATACTGTGGCCAGACCCATAGGGAGTAACCAGTCACGTGTGATCATATTACAAGAACCAGCTTATCAACATCTACCATCTAGCACACTCATATGCACACTTCTCAGTGGTATTCTCCTCTACTCTTCTCCTCTACTAAGCCCAGTCATCATGAGACTCAAAGGAAAAGTTCCTCCTCTCCTTATCCTAAATTTTGCCTCCTGACCCATTGCATATTCCAGGATTTCTTTTGAGAAAAGATTCTGTAAATTCTCCAAGGAAACCCCCACACTCTTCCGCTGGGTCAGCCTTAATCTATATACTTAACCAGGCAAATGGTTCAATATCACTTTATTTCTCCCCAACTAGGGCTTTTGGGCCATTTATTAAAGAAAGTATGGGGGCATCTACAAACCATTTTAAGCTGTACCAAGCCCAATCAAGAACTTTTTATAAAATGTCAAGTTTAAACATACCCAACTTTCTTGTAGTCTTCAGATTCTTTGATACTAAGATCTTGACATATGGGAACAGTAACAAACACAGGCTTTTTTTTTTTTTTTTTTTTCTAAATTTATTTTTTGAGAGAGAGAGAGAGAGCCAGCATGAGAGCAGAGGGGACAGAAGGAGAGGAAGAGAATCTGAAGCCGCCCCTGTTGTGCATGGAACCTGATACAGGTCAGATCCCATGACCCCAAGATGACCTGTGCCGAAATCAAGAAGCAGAGGTTCAACTGACTGAGCCCTCTAATTTCCCCAACATGTGCATTTATTATACATACACACACGCACACACACCATAGACTTGTGTGATCTGATACGGTATTCCCAACAATAAACAATAATATGCTATTGTAAAGCAACCTAAATCCATATAACAACAAAAGCAAGTTTCTGCCCTGGACTCTGCTCTCCTCTACCCCAAAAGCCATCTGCAGAGAAAGAAAACTCTGTGAAATCATATCTGATTTATGCGACTAAATGGAAGAGCCATCCTGTGGGCTTAAAAGGGTCTGAATCCAGATTATTATTTTGGCTTCAAGGACAGAGATATTTGCTTTATTATTCATAACTAACAAGCATCGTGGGTTGTTTTTCCCAGAATAGGAAGGCTATCTGCAGCATCAAAATGGCAGACTCCTCTGTTTTGCTGTTTGGTGTCCAAAAACTTTGAAGTGTAGTCCAGTGCAGGAAACCCCTTGTGTTAAGTGTTTGTGGCTAATACACATTCCTCCTCTATAATCTGGGCTTCCTTTATCTATTAGATAATAATGGTTTGATTCCAGAAGTTTTCCATGCTATATAATAAATTCTCACAACATTTTCTCTGAATTGTGAAATGATAGCTGTCTCTAGAATGAAGACAGTGATATTTTCTTAACTGTAAAACTGTCATTAGGAAAAACTGTAGCCAGTCTCAGCATGTGGTTCTTTAGAGTGGCCTGTAATCAATTAAATCTGATTAGTTGCCCTTTAAACATGCAACAAATAAGAGCTCTCTCTCTCTCTCTCGAGCTCTCTCTCTCTCTTCAAATTTCTACTACATTTGCTTTTTCTCCATCTGTCTCACTCGATAGCTTGTGATCTCTTCACTAGGTCCCCACTCTTATAATTGTTTCCAACCTTCACACTAACAAAATATACCTGCCCATGTCTTTTGTCCTGGGACATTCCTGCATAACAAGGTGACTAATAAAGGGATGTCAAAGATGGAGTACAGTGGACTTGTACTGGCTGCCTGTTGTCTTGTTATATGATCCTGTCGTCTAATCGAGAATTACTGGCATAAGACTTTGGACTTCGTAGCCAGTCAGTGAGGCTTTTCTTTTAGTCAGTCACTAGAGCATACAAAGCAGGCAATTCTGGATTCCATGTCAGGTAAAGAGCTGGTTTACTGAGAGAGCAGAGCAAATGCAGAACTTCAGACTGTTCTTAAAACATGGCTGTGATTTCTTATTTCACTGAGCTCTACACTGACCCTCAGTATAAAAAGCAACAAAAGAAGAGTTGGGGTAGGATCCAAGAGTTCTTGTCCCCCTCATCCTCTGGGAACAGGCCATTGGTCCAGTGCCTGAGAGATTTCAGCTTCAAGATTCTGATTAAGAGAACAGATTGAAGATTCAAACAGTGGAGTTCAAAGCCCCATTCGGAGTGACCCTTAGGAAATGTCTTCCTCTCCCTGAACTTCAGTTTTGTCATTTCTAAAACGCAGCCAATAATCTCACATCACAGGTGGCTCTGAAGATAAATGAGCTCATGTGAAATGGCACTTAGCACAGTGCCTGGTGCCCAAGAAGAGCAGCATTAAAGGTTGTTACTGCTAATCTACTGCCAATCCCAGTGAACCAGAACTATCAGGAAGGAGAGGTGGGCACAGTCTGGTGCCTGATGCAATAGAGCCGGTGCCCCTGACCAAACAGTCCCCTGAGAGTAGACTCAGAACAATTGCTTTTTTGTAAACTGAGTTAAACCACTCCCTGGTGTAGCTAATGATGACTAATAGAGCAGAGGGAGGTGGCCATCCTTGTGCAAGGCGCTGTGGGGATGTTGACTGCTCTGCTTACAGAAATTCAGGTCAGCCACAAGCTCTCATCCTTGCTGCTCCTGACATAGTTCTAATTGTAGAAGAAAGGGACTCATTTGCAAATGAAGTTTCAGCATTCAACATATACTAAAGATAATTTTCTGGGAATTCCCAACCAACTTCCTAAAGTAAAACAGTGCGTTCACAATGCACTGATAGCCTTCTGATGAGGCGGGTTGTGTTGGCATATGAAGTATTAGCATAGAGGGAGATGTAGCCTTATGATAGACAAATAATGGGAATATAAATGGGAAAACTGAGGTTGAAAATAGAAAAATGACACAATATCTCAAGTAAGGGTATTGGGAAGCTATTGGCATAAAACAAACATCTAGCAATTTAAATGATTTCTTAAAAGGGACTGAAATACACTATATATATATATATATATATATATATATATATATATATATATATTCATTTTTTACATATCGCTCCACATAAGATTGCAAAAGCAATGATCTTGTAAGAAACAAGACCTCCACTGAAAATGATATGCATCATTAAAATGCAAAATAAAATGCACAAGCTAACAAAGCTGAGATTTTTAAAATGAACCTTTTTCTTTCCTTATATTTCATCTATCCTCATTCCAACTTGGCCCGGTTTGCTAATCCCAAACCTGATATATTGCCAAGACCTTGTCAGGATCCTGTGAAAGGACAAGAGCCCCCAATTCGGGTTTTAGCTATTTCATGGCTACTTCTGCTTCCCCTAAACTCCTTATCCTTTATGACTCCTGAGGCCTCTTAAAGCCGATTACCAAAAACTTGGCAATGAGGTCATGTGTCCTTTGTCACTATATGTCTGATTCTTGTTAGAGATTCCCTGATACCCTAGTTCTCAGAGCCATGGATCTGGAGCTGTGTCTTCTGTCTGTCTGTAGTTTGGAAAGTGTCCTTCTGCTTAAGAAGAAAGGTGGATTCCAGGCTAGAAGCATGTCATGCCCACACTCTACATCTTAGGTTATGGGTCACTTAGACATGCTTCCTGAGAAAGCTCTTAGGAACAGACAAGTCCTCATTATTTCTTCATTACTTATCTCTGAGAGAGACAGAGGAGAGCCAGTCCTTTTCAAGGTCCCCAATGCTTGTCCAAGTGTGTCTCTGCTTTTGACATATTAGTAAGCTCCAACTAAACTCATCATCCTGCTTCTACCTTTAACCACATGTCGTTCCTACTTGGGTGCTTTCCACATTGGTGAAGAGCACCAACCTTATGATCATTGTTATTACTGACTCTTCCATCTCATGACCAGACATTTTCTTCCATCCTGGCCCTCTTCCAATCATCCAATTCTGTTGCTTCTTCCTCTAACGGCCAATTTTCTCTACCCCCACTAACACTACCACCACTAACGCTACCACTGTTGCCTAGATCAGTGTCACAGATTCCTAATGAATCTTGCCCTCTAACCTTACCCCTGCCCAGTCTTTTCTCCTGGTTCAATCATTTTCCAGTTCCACATTCCTCATTTGCTCCCCAGGGCCTTCAATTAAAAAGTCCAATATTTTTAAATGGTCTTATGAGGACTCTCATGATGTGATCCCTCCCTACTTTGGTGACATTTTTTTTTATTCTTTCTTTTGTTACTGTTCCCCTGCCCAAACAAACAAAAACAGACAAACAAAAAAAAACCCCTCTGCATTTTATTGACACTACGTTACTCCACATTTCCATGTTCTCTTCACTTCCAAGTCCTTGCATGTGCTCTTCCCTTTGTCTTGGGTATCCTTTCTCACTACACGTACTCCATTCTTTCACTAATTCCTATTCATCATCCCAGTCTTGGATTAAATGTCACTTCCTCAGAAAGCTTTCCCTGAACTTCTAAATCCTGATTAGGCATTCCTCATTGGTCTTGTGTTCACACGCTATTTTCCCCACCACAGCATTAGCACATCTAGTGTCCATGGCCTTTGTAACTGCATATTTGTTTCTCTTTCTCTGTCACGGTCATTCATAAACACGAGAACCCAGTCTTTTTTACTGTTCTGTTCTTTGGGTCTTCCTGAATGAATAAATAGGTGAGTGTAATGGAAACAGTCTTAAGAAACTATTTAAAGTGTCAACATGTCAGATGAACTGAGAAAGCAAATGAGCTGAGAACCAACAAGTGGCCTCTTGGCCCATGTGGAAGTGGTTTGTGACAGTGACAAGGGCACTTTCCGTGGTATCACAGGGACAAGTTGGAGTGAAGTGGATTGGAACCGGCTAGGACATTATTAGTACCTGTAGACAGCAAATGTAAACAAGTTTATTGTAAGTTGTGCCATGAGAGGAAGATCTCCTGCTGCAAGGGGAGGGGGGTGAGTTCAGGAACATATATGTGACCCGTTGAAGACACTGCTTGGAAGAAAGTCATGAAGGTCCTTAGGATCACACAAAAAGCAGACCCAAAAGAAGGAATGCACATTTGGGCAAAAGTTCACAAACACATTTTGAATCACAAGTCCTGATAAAACGTGCTAAGACAAATGAGTTCAAATTCCAGAAAACAGTCAGAAAGTAAGTTTACAATGTTACTTCACTATGCTTTTTGCAGCAAGTAATTTTATTAGTAGATTTTTTTGGCTTGTTGTGATAACAGTGTCAAGGAAAAGAGCTATAACTGTGCAGGAAATTCTTGTGCTTTCATTTATTATTAAATAGGGATATCACAGAGGTATACAGAGTCATACAGCAAACAACCATGTGTTCACCACTTAGCTTCAGGACTAACATATTAATATTAATGTAAGGGTAGCAGAAGACCTGATACCTCTGGAATTAAAATGACTTTTCTCCCAGTTGTGAAGGTCTCCAATTAAAGCACAGATTCATTTTTTTAACATGAAAAAAATGTCCCCACTGTGGAAAATCATAACCAACTTGTTGAAGTTTATACAGAAAATATTTTCAGTAAACAGAGGAGTGCAGAGTTTCAGGAAGAAAGTGTGAGGGTCAAGATGATAAAAGCAATGGAGGACCCGCAGATGTGCCCCAGGCCCTCCCCACTGTCATCAATCATAAGCCTGTCCTACTCCAAGGTTACCAACCAGTAGGTCTTGGACCCCCAGGGGTAGCAGAATTTATTGTGAGGGGTCTGTAAATCCATATGCACATTCAGTATGGGTAGACTAAATAAATACTATGTCATACACACACAGAACTGTTTTTTAAATGTCTGTAGATGAGGTGATGAATAAAATATAAATTCACTTACTTGTATCGCTGAAATAGAAGACTTTGATCATTATGTATTTTCTCAGTCTATACACATTGAAAGTCTAATGGCTAGCATGATACAGTCTTCATCTCGAAAGAGATTGGCCATTTGCCATTGTTATTTGCTAGAAAATGGGTATGAAGCCACTGAACAATGATTGAAACAAGAAGCAAAACTTTTTTCTTTAATATTTTGGTAATTATCTGTGTTATAAAAGTCGGTTCTTTAAAACACTTGCCATACATGTCAATAATCTTGTTTTATTTGCTATTTCTGCAGGATACTTTTGTGCTAACACCCTCCTTAGTCCATACTTGTGACAACAAATACCATCAGATCATGGAAAATCAAACAGAGTATCTAAGGTCTAATTCTTCAGGACTCTGAGTGTGGCTTCTCTTCCTCCCTTGAATACTGATAGTGCCCCTGGGGCAGGAGAGTAAGACCAGAAATCCCATTTTTCTTTTTCTTCCTTCTGCTCACCATGCCTTGAGTCCCTCGGGGCTGCTTCCATCCAGATGTGGCTCGTTGCTAATTTGTCTATCTACAGGGTGAGTGGTTTGTGGTTCATTCATGCAGAGGAACCCAAAGGCTCTTCGTGTGCTCTTACATGCCTCACTACGTAGCATGCCCCCTTAAGAGTATTGATTTGGTTTGTAGTTATTTATCTCAAATGTCTTTGTCTCTCCTCACCAAATAAGATAATAAACTACTTGAAATAGCTGAGCACGTAATTTATATTTTGTGTTGAATGGAACTGGCTGTGAAGGAAAAGGAACACCCGCCCTTGTCTCGGTTCTCCTCCTCACTAGGGTCTAAGTGAGCAATAGGAATGCTCTTTCAGAGGCGCCTGGGTGGCTCAGTCAGTTAAGTATCTGACTCTTGATCTCAGCTCAGGTCTCGATATCAGGATTGTGAGTTCAAGCCCCTCATTGGGCTCTGCACTGGGCGCAGAGCCTACTTAGAAAAAAAAAAATTCAAATTTTGTCATGTTTTACAACTGAAGTATTTCCCGAAGTGAGAGAACACACAAGATAGCTCAATGACCCAACATCACTATACTGATTCCCATAATGAAAAGTTGATTCTTTGGGTCAGTTTTCTTTCAATCTTTCTGATCACACAAAAGAGGAAATCTTGATTTAGTGTTTGCATATATTTAATACTTCTTATAATGTCCCCTGCTTTCCCTCCTTTTTAAAAAAATTTTTAATAGAGTATGTAGGTCGCACACTTAGAGCCTTTAGCACAAGGTATCAATATTTTCATAAACTTTAAAGCACTGTTCTGTATTGATTGCATATGCATTTTATAGCTGCCATCTATTTAAGCCCAATAATGTATTCTTCATCCATCTACAGTAGTGATATAATCTTTTAAAATATTAGAGTGAGTCAGTTTAAAGAAAAATATTATAAAGATATTGGTGGTTTTTTAGTACAGCAGAAACCATGGGAGTTATTCAGGAGCGAAGTTTGTGAGATCCTGACCTCCTGACCTATCAGAAAGTAAATAGATGATTGGGAGATATAGAATATTAACCAGGGAGCACAGGTAGTTTATCAAGATGGAAAAGCTAGTCATCAACCAACATTCTGAAGATGAGGTTAATGTTCTGGCCATACAGAAGTAAGTAGGCATGCATGCATGCTGACGTGACCCTTTCCACCACACACTGTCATACAGAGTTACCAACAGCATTGGCTTCTGCATCTTTGAATGTGAAGAAAAATAAAAGCAGGGTAAATGCTGTTGTTTTTAACCTGGCAGTGTATCATTTTTCCGATGCCTCAGTGTCACCGGATCCCAAATAAAAGGAGTTAAAGATTACATTCTGAGAGGCTGGCAAAACAGCTCTCAAGTGCATTACTCAGCTTGAGGTAGACGTCACAAGGGGAACTGGCTGTCGTTTTAAAGCCAGTGGGTGTAAAACTTGCTGTTCCTTTCTATTTGTCAGTGAGATAATGCTGGCTCCCCTTTCCCTCCAGGGCATGGCTGCCAAAAAGAATGAATCCCATACCTACCCCATTCTTGCTGACCTCTGCAACAAGAGATGCAAATGTTTCTTACTGTTAACCAGAAACATTTCCCCAAATGACTGCAAGTAGTACAAATGTCTGTTCCACTGATAGATAATTCCAGCAACACTTTTTTTTTTTTTTGTCCCCAGCAGAGTAGAGATAGTGTCACAGTGGGATAAAGCTGGAGTCACTAACTTTTGACGTTCCAGTCCTGGATCTCCCCCTGCCTAGCTCTCTTCACTTGAGCTAGCCACTTAACCTCTCTTTGGAAGTCAGCTTCCTCCTGAATGAGAACTGCTCACATGTACTTCTTGTCTCAGCACCAGATAAGGCAGATACTGTACAGAGGCCACAGCCACAGTGTAATCCACAGTGTAAAAGTGCTTTCCGGGAGGTGTTTTTTTTTTTTTTTTCCCTCCCCCACTCAGGATTTCTTAAGTTATTCAACTTTATATGTTCCCAAGTGTCAAAGGCTATAGCCAGACAAAAGGCCCTTCCTTGTACTGAAGACCAGCCTTTTGCCTGGTTGGGGGCTCATTTTAATCATGGACCTTGACATTCTTGTAAAATAAGTGGGCTTGATTTTCTTCATATCTCTCTGTTGCTGGGTATCATTTAATGATATTTAATGAAGTCCTTCAGTTTTTGCTTTGCAACTCTGAATTTCCAGCTCTGTATAGAAGACTCGAAAAATACCCTTACTTCCCAGAGAAGTAGTTTTGATAAAACAGAGATGCCATTTGTTACCCATGAAACATATGTTTTTTCACATCATCTGTAATATAGAGAAGACATAGCCGTATATTTACTTGGGCTGAGAAAGATAGGAAAACTTTATCTTGGAAATATATAAAGATAACACTGTTATCTTTTGCCTCAGCCATTGCCAAAGGACTGGGTTGGTTAAAATTGGTATTTGTGGACCAATAAGGAATGCTAAGAGAGGAGCCAACCTCATTAAGAAGTGGTATCTTATGTGGATACATTACTTTGTGTACTTGATCCAAGTAGTTAGCATAGAGGAAGAGGGACCCAGTTTTCTGGAACCCTGTACTATACATTGTTGACCCCTGCTAGTTATTTCCTCTACAAATACTCTCACAAACTGAAAAAGCAAAGTGACTTCCAAAACTTAACCTATGCATAAATAAAAGGAGAACAAACACAGAATGTGTTAATCATACTAAATTCTTTGATGCCCCATCTTCAAGAAGGAGGTAAGTACATTAAATTCCTCATGTATGAAGTAAAATTTATATTTAGTACATTTTACAGCTTTTGAGACTAGATTGATAAATGATTATTTTGTAAAAAAAGATTTTGAGCCTTACCTTGATTCTTAGAGTTCAAAGGAACAAGTTGTGACTGAGAAGACTGGTAAGAAACTATGTATATGAAATACGTGGTGAAATGAAATTTTAAAATCCCTAGGGACTTTTTTTTGTGGCCGATTTTGCCCAATCTATTGACCACTTTAGCTTTTCATCCATCTCATTAGAAATAGTTTTCAACAAAGATACCCATTAGGTAAATTACAAGTGGAGTGTTAAAGTGTGTGATGAGGTTTTCCAGTTTTCTTTTTTTTGAAACTTTGAAAAAAACTTTAGGAGGTTATTATAATTGATGTCCACTCTTGCATACTGGATTTCCTTCATCTCTCTTTAACCGTGACTTTGAGCTGAATCTACACCAAGGGGGAAGTAGCTCTGGTGCTAATCCCAACTTGGCAGAATTATTGGGTTCCACCCCATCAGTCACCAAAACATTTGGTTTAGTCAGAACACCAATTCATCACTTCATAAAACCGAATCTCTTCTCCATCCCACAGTAACCTGTTCATGGACCATAGGGAGAGCAAGAGATGTGAATAGACTCACTGAATAATAGGGCCTGGCTTTCTCAGATGTCAGAAAACAGCTGAGACACTTCCATTTTTTGAGGTTCTGGAATATTAAAAACAAGAAGGAGAAGAAGAGAAATGCCAGAACAGGATAGGAAAAAAAAAATGGGTAGTACATTTTAGGTACATAAAATCATGCTTTAAACACATAAAAATAAAATAACCTTTCTGGAAGACAAGATCAAATGGCCAGATTTGAGGCTATTTGTGACTATAATGGCCCCAGCTAAAGGGCTTTACTAAAGACACATATTTCCCAACCATCATAGCTCCTGCTCAGAGCTGGGTGGACGTTCCAGGATCATTAAGGCTCATTTGATAGATAAGAAAACTGAGACCAAAGAGTATAAGTGATGTGCTTTAGAGCACAATTAGTTGGCGTAAAAGCGTATCTCAGTATATTCCCTGTCCAAGTGAAAGGCACATGGGAGGCACAGAGGAGGTCTAGAGTGAGTGGGACGACTACTAGCAGTTGATAGGTGGTGAGTGTCGAGAGCGGTATTGGAGGGAAAATAAGTTTTGGGCAAAGCCATCATAGAATGGACTGAGTCATGGCCAGATGTGGCTAATCAAGACTCCAGATTGATATTTCCACATGATTTCAGTGAGGGCTGCAACTATGCTCCTACTTTATAAGGTGAAATTGGAGCTTGCTTATTTCTAGTACTCCTGTTCTGTGTTTAGTTCTTGAGTTGGAAATCTCTGTGAGATCCTCATGGAGACAGGTGGCAACTTTTTCCAATGAAATTTTAGGCTTGGAAGCAGAGATGTTAGGAGCTGGTTTTAACTCAGTCTCTTGTGAGACTCTTTCTTCTTTGAGTCATGCTTTAATAATTTGGATCTCAACAATGATTTTATTTATCTTGGGGAATTTTACTTTTCTAGAGAGCCAGAATAATTTCTTCCTTTTAGATATCAGAAGCAGACACTGGAAAAGCTGCTTTCTGTGTCTTTTTCTTACTTTTGTGATTCTGGGCTCCTTAGTAACTTGGCCAACCATCTTGAATCAAATGTTAGGCGAGTGCAGTTGGCTCTATCTCCTCATAGATCATTTCCAGCTGTTAGAACAACACAAATATGAAATCTTCTGAGCCAGGAAAACTTGAAGTTTTCATTAGATCTCCATACAAAGATTGGATGCAGTGATTTAAAAGAAGCATCAGTCCCCTGTGTTTTGAGGGTGACAGGCTATCGATACCATCACACTATTAGTGGAAATGTAATTTGATACAAACATTCTAGTAGGCAGTTTGGCAATATGCATCATAAGCCTCAAAATGTATATATTTTCCAATTCAAAATGGTAGGCTAAACACATGCACTGGCCTCTCATTTCTTCCATGGCCTTATTGAATTAGAAGTATAGAAATGTAGAATACAATCTCCCTTATATCTGTATCTGTCAAGTTCAGTCAGGAAAATTGAACCAAGTAGTTTACTAAAGAAAACTGAATATGGGCGCCTATTTATGAAAGTGTGGGCACATCTAAAAAGCCAAATGAATTTGCAACATCAGGCACTGGTCCCACCACTAGGGCTGGAAAGGTCAAGGTAGAAATTATTACTGCTTGAGCCTACAAAGCCCGGCCTGCATGTCAGGAGCTGAAACCATGCAGAAAGGGGCTGCTTGGGGTCAGGATGTGTTGCACAAGAAAGAAGGAATGCAACGCTTCTAGAGATGCTGCCCAAGACAGAAAGAGAAGAAAGAAATATATTGCCTTGTCCCTCTTCTTTTCTCTCCAGTATCCTACCAGTGCTTCCCACTGGCTGAAACTCCCTGGAAGCCAGTTGGCATATAAATGTCATTTACAGGGGTTGGTCACTGCTCTGTGATGAAGAGCAGAGCAGGGGAACATTGAGTAATGACTAAAAGCAAAAAGGCAACTGCCTGGCACAACAGACAAGCGAAAATGGGAAGTGTGTGTCACTAAAGGTTGAGCTATTTAATAAATTCCTGGAATACAAAAAGGTAGATGGGAGCCATAAGACAGAAAGGAGGGCAGAGAAATCGTAAACCTAGAATACCCTCTGACAGCTCTATAGGGGAAGAAAGCTTATCTGCCCTGTGGAACCCCTGAAATGCCTTGGGTACAGAGTCAGTAGACACAACAGAGGGAGAGAGGGAAAGATGGAGTTAAACACAGATTACTCAAAGGTCCAGAATTCTTCAGTTAGCGCCCTAGCTCCAATATACGTGGGTAAGCCGCTCACATTTTCTCTCCAGGCAAAATGTATGAGGACTCCTTTCTAAAGAAATTGGGCATACTGGGAGAAGATAACATTTGTAAATTTGTTGATGCCTCAGACGGAAGTATTTTGTTGAGCATTTTGTTGGCACTCAGCCTGACGGCCAGCTCCTGCTCTGGATGGTCCTCGTAGTTTGCTGGTCAACACTGCTTGGCCCAACCCAGGAAAAAATTAAAAAGAAGGGGAGAGACCCGGTAGGAGAACAATCTTGCGCCACTACGAAAGCAGAAACATCCGCTCCATCTACCAGGCCTGTTTTCTTAATAACAGAGACAACACTGGAACATGAACTAGCAGTATAAAAAGAGAAGTACCAAATGCTAAGAAATAGAAAAACAACCTCAGAGGAAGCTGAAATGATACAGGGAACAAAAAGAACTTTTTAAAAAAATCATCCTCAGAAATATTCTCAAAAAGATCCAAGAAAATACTGAATCTATAAAATAAGAAATAAGAGAAGAAGAGAAGAAGAAAGCATTCTTATGGATTTAAAATATAATTTGTCAAAATAAAAAAAATTAGTAGAGATACTAGAAGAAATAAAATCAAAGAAATCTTTTAAAACATTAAATAAAAAGTAAAAGATGGAGAATATGAGGAACAAACAGGGAGGGCCTATATTCAACTAATGAAAACCTCAGAAAGAGAAGGAGGCAAAGCAGTGTTTAAATTATTCAGCCAAATAATAAAAAGATACGCACTAGAGCTAAAGAACAATAAGACTCTGGTTTGAAATGGCTCGCTGAGTTTCCAACCCAGTGAATGGAAACAGACCCCCCAACTAGACACATTGTGGTGAAATTTCAGAACAATGTAATTAAAAAGAAAACCTTGCAAACCTCTAGGGTAAAAAAAAAAAAAAGTCACAATTCACAAAGGAAAGGTATTTAGACTGATACCTTTAAAGTTCTGAAGTAAAACTTTTTACCTAGAATTCTTTATAAATACATCTTCGAAGATACAAGCCCTGAGTACATTTATCATGTATGTGTCATCTCTTCTGAAGGTACTTGAGTGTCTTCAGCAGAAAAGATCAGTAACTAAGGCAGGTGGGAACAGTATGGCTCTGAACCAGGAAAGGAATAAAGGGATGTTCCAGGTAGCCACAGGCCTAGACCCACCAGTCTTGAAGAGAATGGGATTAGGATTAAGCCTAAGGGTTAGGGTTCAGGGACAATCTGGTTTATCAAATAGCTAATATGGCTTAGAGTGTGGAAAATAACTAAAGGGCAAGTAACAAAAGGGGTGGGAGTGGGAAGTAACAGAACTACCAGGGAAGAGGTTGTACTACAAAATCTTGATCAAAATGGGATGAAAACTAAATGCTGTGATTTTAAGGAGTTCATGGACCTTCGTGCTACAAACAGAGTTTTTTGGGTGGCCTAGATTCCTATAAAAGAGCCCATGGAAAAGGCACTAGAAGCCTAGTATATCATTGGGCATGGTGTATATCTGCTTTAGTATTAAAGCATAACACTTGTAAATCCCTTTGTTGGTTTTCTACTTAAGAAACATTCTAATGACATAACATGGAAGATTTATTTGTATTTGCAGCAGAGAGCAGAAATATATATATTTTTGTCATTGTTAAGGGTTTATTTACCTAATATTCAAATTCATAGCACATTACCACTTCGGAGATAACCACACACTTCCCAACTCCCCTTCTCTGCTATTGTGGGGGCACACAAACATTAACCCTTGGGCACTGCGTGTAAGGCAGAAACATCCAGGAAGACCTTCATCTGAATGAAGAACCTCTCCACCTCGTGGAGCTCAGCCTGCCTCTCACTGCAGTGCTTGGCTTCTTGCTTTATGGCCTCCACCTCTCCCTTGAGGTTAGAGCGCTTCTCCTTCACCTGGAGGATCTCAGCCAAAGATTCCACAGTGTTCAGTGCCTGGATCTCCTCTACAACTTCCTCCCATCGTCCCTCTTCATTTCCCTCCCTATGTTTTAATACAAAGTCTTCAAACCACTGGACTGTATCATCTCCAGGCCATGGTGTAGTTTCTTCTAAGGAGGAGAATTCCCCCAAAGTGAATAATGCAGATAGCAGACCACAATGACCTCAGGCCAAAGTGAATCCAAAGTGAGAAAGGACTCAAATGCTCACTTCCCTACAGTGTTGAAAAGGACCCAGTTATAGTGTTTTAAGTTAGTGTCCCAGTGGTTTTTTTTTTTAATTTTTATTTATTTTTTTAAATTTCTTTTCAGTGTTCCAGAATTCATTGTTTATGTACCACACCCAGTGCTCTATGCAATACATGCCCTCCATAATACCCACTACCAGGCTCACCCAACCTCCCACCCCCCACCCCACCAAAACTCTCAGTTTGTTTCTCAGAGTCCACAGTCCAGAAAGCAGAAATATTAATCAAAGCAAAGCTAACAAAAGAGGGAACAGAAGTTTTCTGGGAGGAAAGATGGGAAAAAAATAGAAGACTATCTCTTCTTTTAAGGAGTGGTCAAGATCACTTGGAAAAAGAAATGAGAATTTAGTTTTATTGCCTAAAAGTAACCAATAGTAAAGCTAAAAGTAATATAACAAACATTGAGATGAAAATAAAAGTGAAAATGAGCAAACCCCTGTCTTCATCTCAGGAAGTCATCACGTATTGTCTAAAGGAGTGGAATAGAATACATGTATTATCTGGCTTATCATACAGCAAAATGAAGTGTTGATATTACTTCAGAAAAAGCCCAATCTCATTTCCCTTGCTTTTAGAGATGTGTCTTAAAAGAAGTTGCTGTGGCCAATATTGAAAAGATTACTGCCTATGTTCTTTAGGATTTTGCTGGATTCCTGTCTCACATTGAGGTCTTTCATCCATTTTGAGTCTATCTTTGTATATGGTGTAAAGAATGGTATTCTGCATGTGGTTGTCCAGTTTTCCCAACACCATTTATTGGAGAGACTGTCTTTTTGCCATTGGATGTTCTTTCCTACTTTGTTAAAGATTAGTTGACCATAGAGTTGAGGGTCCACTTCTGTGCCTCTGTTCTCTCCATTGATCTATGTGTCTGTTTTGGTGCCAGAACCATACTGTCTTGATGACTAGAGCTTTGTAATATAGCTTGAAGTCAGGCATTATGATGCCCCCAGCTTTGGTTTTCTTTTTCAACATTCCCCTGGTGATTCTGGGTCTTTTCTGGTTCCATACAAATTCTAGGATTGTTTGTTTCAGCTTTGTGAAAAATGCCAGGGGTATTTTGATAGGGATTGCATTGAAAGTGTAGATTGCTCTGGGCAACATAGACGCTTTAATGATGTTATTCTTACAATCCATGAGCATGGAATTTTTTCCCATCCTTTTGTGTCTTCCTCGATTTCTTTCATAAATGTTCTGTAGGTTCTAGAGTATAGATCCTTTACATCTTTGGTTAGGTTTATTCTTAGGTGTATTATGGTTTTTAGAGCTATTGTAAATGGAACTGATTCCTTAATTTCTCTTTCTTCAGTTACATTTTTAGTGTTTAGTAATGCAACTGATTGGAGACCTGGGTGGCTCAGTCGTTAAGTGTCTGCCTTCAGCTCAGGTCATGATCTCAGCGTTCTGAGATCAAGCTCCGCATCAGTCTCCCCGCTCTGCAGAAAGCCTGCTCCTCCTTCTCCCACTCCCCTGCTTGTGTTCTCTCTCTCTCTCTGTCAAATAAATAAATAAAATCTTTTTAAAAAATGCAGCTGATTTCTGTGCATTGATTTTATATCCTGCCACATTGCTGAATTGCTGTATGAGTTCTAATAACTTGGGGATGGAGTCTTTTGGGTTTTCTGCATAAAATATCATGTCAAAAATGAACTTTTGGTACTTCATCAAGATAAAATCTTTTGCGCATCAAAGGAACAGGCAACAAAACTAAGAGGCAGTCCATGGAATGGGAGAAGATATTTGCAAATGACTTTTCAGATAAAGGGCTGGTATCCAATATCTATAAAGAACTAATCAAACTCAACACCCAAAAAACAAGTAATTCAGTCAAGAAATGGACAGAAGACATGAACAGACACTAATCCAAAAAAGACATCCAAATGGCTAACATGAAATAATGTTCAGCATCACTAGCCGTCAGGGAAATACAAATCAAAAGCACAATGAGATACCACCTTACACCAGTTAAAATGGTAAAAATTAACAAAACAGGAAACAACAAGTGTTGGCAAGGATGCAGAGAAAGGGGAATCCTCTTACACTGTTGGCAGGAATAAAAGCTGGTACAACCACTCTGGAAGATAGTACAGAGGTTCCTCAAGATGTTTTTAGAAAAACAGCTACCCTACAGCCCAGCAATTGCACTACTAGGTATTTACCACAAAGATACAGATGTAGTGATCCAAAGGGGAATGTGCACCCCCGTGTTCATAGCCGCAGTGTCCACAATAGCCAAACTGTGGAAGGAGCCAAGATCCCCTTCAGCAGATGAATGGATAAAGAAGATGTGGTTCATACATAAAATAGAATATTACTCAACCATCAGAAAGGATGAATAACCACCATTTGCATCGACAAATTCCCACCATTGCACCGGATGGAATTAGGAGGGATTATGCTAAGTGAAATAAGTTAAGCAGAGAAAGAATTATCATATGGCTTCACTTATATGTGGAACATAAGAAGTAGTGCAGAGGACCGCAAAAGAAGGGAGGGAAAACTGAATGGGAAGAAATCAGAGAGGGAGAAAAACCATGAGAAACTCTGTACTCTGGGAAACACACTGTGGGTTACAGAAGGGAGGGGTGTGGGGGATTGCATAAGCAGGTGATGGGTATTAGGTATTAAGGAGGCCACACGTTGTGATGAGCATTGGGTGTTATATGCAACTAATGAGTTGTTGAGCACTACATCAAAAACTAATGATGTACTATATTCTGGCTAACTGAACATAATAAGAGAAAAACAGAAAGAAAAAGAAAAAGCCCAATCTCAACCCCTCCCCCCCACTGCAGAATTATTGAAATGGGACCTGCTTTTTAGCAAAATCCATCATTGTCTTATCTGCACATTAAAGTGTGAATAGCACTCCTTTAAAAGAGTAACTCTCAGCTTTGACTATGGGTTATTGGAATCACGTGGGGAGCTTTTAAAAAACGTATTATTTAGAAAGGGGCCAAGCCCAGGCTCCACTTTAAGAGATGATGCTTTAAAAGGGATAGAGCACAGAAATCAGTATTTTTTAACAGCTTCTGAGGTGGTTTCAATGTGTGGTCATAGTTGAGAACTACTGATCCAGAATAACTGTGGTTAAGTGACAGAGAATGAAACCGAAACAATTTTAAAATTTTGCTTCTGGATCATCGGAGCACTGGGCTGAGGGTGGAGAGGCTTGGGAAAGAAGACTTTGTTTTAAGTGAATAAACAAACAAAAGCAGAATCAGATCTATAAATACAGAGAACAAACTGATGGTTGCTAGAAGCGAGGGAGGTGGGAGCTGGGCAAAATGGGTGAAGAGGAGAGGGAGATACAGGCTTCCTGTCATGGGGTGAATAAATCATGGGAATACAGCACAGCATAAGGAATATAGTCAGTGATATTGTAATAGTGTTGTATGGGGACAGAGGGTAGCTACACATATTGTGAGCATAGCATAAAGTATAAACTTGTCTGAATCACTGTGTGGTACAGTTGAAACTAATGTAACATTGTGTGTCAATTATACACCAATAAAAAGAAAAGAAATGAAGACTTGTTTTAATAAGAAATGTTGTAATGTTTGATCTGTACCTTGCACACATGTATTACTTGAAATATAGGTTCCTTTTTATGCACATGACCTTTGGCTCAGAAATTCTACTTATAGGAACTTTTTAAAAAATAATTGAACAGTTATACAAATATAAGTTATACAAATTCTTATGTTCATAATTTTGAGAATTATAAACTGTATGAATGTTCACTTAAAAAGAGATATCTGCACACCCATGTTCTTTGCAGCATTATTCACAAAAGCCAAGAGGGAGAAGCAACACAAATGTTCACTGATGGCTGAACGGTTAAATATAATTTGGTGTATACATAGAATTGAATATTATCTAGCCTTATAAGGGAAGGAAATTGTCCCGTGTTATAACATGTATGAATCTGGGAGACATTATGTTAAGTGAAATGAGCCATTCACAAAATGATTCAGTCATATAAGGTATCTAAAATATTTCAACTCATGGAGGAGAATGGTAGTTACCAGGGGTAGGGGAGAGCTTTTGTTTAAATGGACGCAGTTTCAGTTGTACAAGGTGAAAAAGTGCTGGAGATGTGTTTCAGAACAATGTGAATACACTTGGCACTGTTGAACTGTATCCTTAAGACAGTGAATTTTGTTTTATGTGTTTTTACCACAATAATTTTTAAAAGTATGAATTTTGTTAAGCTAGTCTGTGTATGTTTGCATAGTAAAAATTGTACAAGAGTATGGCAATGATATGGTTGTATGGCTTGCAAAGCTGCAGTTGAGATAGCTGCGACTTTTCTGGATTCTTTGATATTTTAAGCGTAGACTCTTGTTACAATAATGGGGGTAAAAAAGAAGCTGTTTCCACTTTGAGAAATATAAAACAAAACTTCCATTGGAGCTTACTATGAGTGAATGGATCCCTTATCTGTCAAAGAAGCAATCACATTCTCCTGAGAAATTCAAGGCTTCACCTGCCTGTAGGAGATTATTGTGTAGAGTCTGGATCTTCTGGAACTTCTGAGTCTTCTCTTTAGAAGCAAAAGAAGCAAAAACTAGGTAGCCCTTTTACAAATGAAAAGTTGGCTAACGTCATGGAACAGATTTTCTTTCAATTCCTTTAACTTCAAGGAGTGGTAAAGCAGAGTCGACATTGGGGAAATGAGAAGAGGAAGGGGGAATGGAGGAATTAGCTGCTCTAGGCAGAATTGCCTAGTCCAAGTGTATTTGACATTTTATCTTGACCTTGTCTGGGTATCCTGAGTCACAGTGACAAAAATGTGGGTTATTACATCACAGTTGTTTTACAACCTTTGGTGTTTATTCTTTTGGCACTTGAGGCTGTGGTACTTTGCTATACTCTGTTTTGCTGAGAGGGAATCATTAACCATTTTTCTTTTATTTTAAAAAATTGGCTTAATGAAGTGTCTATAAAAGTGCAAGAAAGTTAAACTAGAAGATCGTCAAGATCATTAAAACCAAATGTTCAGAAAAGAGTTGAGCCATAAATGTCAAAATATCTCTGTGGTTCTGTAAGGCTTTTAGATTTTCCCAGATATTAAAGCCCATCAATAAACTAATGAACATTATGATCAGCAAATCAAAGGATTATGCTTGTGTGGGACTTCACTTGTGTTGTTTAGCTGCTCTAATATGAATGACTCTGCACACCATGCTGAGGGCTTTTAACTTCACAAAACTTGGATGGCATTTCAATAATCTTGAGTTTAAAAGAATTTTTTAAAAAGAGTTTAAAAAGAAGTTATTAAAGGTATCATAGAATGAATAGAGTGGTTAATTCCATTTCCACCAAAGAATTTAACAAATATTATCTCCAGTCTAATGTTGGAATTGTGATCCTAGCCTATTTCTATTCTTATTTTTAGGCCTGAATGTATAGGTTTGATTTGTCATCATTTTTTATGGAATAATTCAGAAATATCACATTTCTGGTTCCTCTTTCCTTTCTGTAATCAATCCATTATCCTATTTAGAATGTATCTCCAATCCTTTGAAGAGAATGAATATACTTGTTGAAGATAAAAGTTTAACAGTTCAGTAATTTTGAATTTTTTGCACTATAAGCGACCTAAGTTTTTATCTAATTATCTAGTCTTTTATGATATTGATTATTAAGATTTAGAGCCATGAGGAAGAAAGAAGGGGTGGGAAATGAAAATCAATGAGAGAAAGGAGAGAAATAAAAAGGAAGGAAGAAGAGATGAAGGCAAATAACCAGAGCTGACTTTTCAGATAAGTGTTTCTTCCGATATTGCCAATGGTCCAGACAAATCAATTGAGTTTCCATCCCCAAACCAATTTGGACAAATGTTCAAATCTAAAGAAAAAAAATAAAATACAGATTAAAGTAGCCCCACATTGTTTTATTGAATCTGTAAGGATGTTTTCCCTAAATCATAGAAGTAAAATGTTGCTACAGTTTTTCAAAACAATATTATAATTTTTAAATACTATCATGCAAAGGGAAAATAAACAATTTTTCTTATTGCCTCCAGGATAACTTGGGTAGCAAGCCACACAAAATTTTTGAGTGGATTTGTGCTGACTTAGAAAACATTCTCAATATCTGGGTCTTAAAAAATTGTGCTAAGCTTTCAAGTCCGTAGCAGATCAAGAATAAGAACTGTTAGGATGTTTGTTGGTTTTTCTTTAGTTTATATGTAGCCAGCTGGTTTCTGACCTCTTTGTGTAAATATCCAGCTTTGCACATAATCAGATTCCATATTACCTTGTTATGACATCATTCTGGACAGACTTTGATCTCTTACTAACTTTTCCAAACCATACACACAGACTTAAATAACAATAAGAAGATTGCTACTTATCCACCAAATACCACTGCTGGTGGTATTTAAAAAAATGTATGTATTTATATACACATCTGTATTTATACATTTATTTTTATATACTTGTAGATGTGTAATATATATGCATAATAATGCATACACCTAGAGAAGGGTTAACAATACACTAAAAGGAAATGTGTATTCTTTTTGATACTAAACTATTGAATTTTCAAAAATGTGTATCTCTGGTGAAATGTACATTTAAGTTCCCTCTTTCTGCAGTTGTTACCAATGGATATTTTTGTTCAACTGGTATTTTAAAAGGAGATGAATTAAAATGTAGAATTTGAGACCTTGATACATATTATTTTTCTCCATGGGTAGATGAAAATAAAGGTTAAGCTGTATTCTTTGGTGATCCGGAAGCCTAGGTATAAAAGATACAATGATCTTGTAAATTACCCAGAAATGGCTTCTTTAGTGTCTGATCAAGATAAATGACACAAGGCAGCTGTAAAAAGAATTCCCACTAGCCATTGACCCATAAACAGTGGTGTCATTTTTCATTTTTAGAAAAGTATCAAAATCAATTTAAAATAACAACACATCTTTAGAGTTATAATTAAATGTCTTAAATTCTGCTTCAGAGGATATTATTTTAACTAATGTTATTTTTTTAAGTTAACATACATTAAAACATTCTGATTGCTACAGATGGCTGTTAAATGTGAATCATTTTTCTATGGGCCCGCTGTATCCCCAACACCTAGAACAGTGCCTGGCACATAGTAAGTGGTCAATAAATATGATTGAATGAGTGGGTGAAAAAATGTTAAGATAATAATATATTAACTCATAGATATTTGGATACTTGAAGTGATGCCATACACACACACAAAAGACAAAGGTACAGAACTAACAGACACATTGGTAATGAATATTTATTGAGCACTTTTTATGTGTCAGTCTACTAAGTTCCCTGCTTGCATTTTCTTATATAATGACCAAAATAACCCTACAGAAAATAGTGATTGGAGTATCTCACATGAGCAACTATGGCCTAGAAAATAGTAACAATGTTTTCAAGGTTACACAGCTAATAAATGGCAGTGCCTAAGTTAAAATTTCTATCATTCTGGCATAGAGTATACATATTCGAACAACTATGTACCACTCTCTCAATATACTGTGTTTTCATGCCAACTTTATGGTCTCTAGGATCATCGATGCATTCTAGCTATAAAGGAAAGAAAAACTGTTTTACTGATTCTAGAACAATTAAGGCTTTCATTATATATTGAGTTTTCTACCAATGGGTTAGATGTTTTTATCATTGCAGTATGTAGCAATTTAAATATCGGTCAATTATATTATGTCTTTTCTACCCACTACATAAGAATTTATCTGGTAAACACATTTGTACAAATGGGAAAAGAAGTAGCTATGAGGATTTTAGCTGTAGCATTTTTTCCATAAATAGTAAAAAACTGGCAACAGTCTCGGTGCAGCTTGGTAGAGGTTTGGTTAAGCAAACTATGAATGTGTAGTGAATGGCTACACAGATATTTTAAAAATTGACAAATGACATTCCAAGATTGAAAAAAACAGCGAAGTGTTCATGAGTACCACAGACTTTAGAATCAGGTAGATCTGGTTCAGTACCATCAGCTCATGCCCACTTGTGCTCAGATATGTTACCCTAAGCAATTTATTTAACCTTTGTCGGCTTAATTTTCCTCATCTATAAAATGTGGCTATTAATAGTATATACCACAGGAGTTGTGAATGGTATTGGTGAAGGAGATGTAGGGCGAAGGAAGCTATATACAGATTCACCCTATGTTTTTCTGTCTTGGTGTCAAAGTTATTTTAAGTGGATTCACATCAATAGGCAATTGCCAATGACAGCGGTAAAGAAATTTGGCCAAATTGCTGGCCAGAATTACATTTCAGATTCCTTTTTTTTAAAGGACTGTTTCAGATAGAAATTTTAAATGTCACAAACTGTATCCTTTTACTGACCAGTCTAATTCTTACTTTATATGACATACAGAGTGGATCTCCAATCAGATTCTTTTACTGAATGAGGAAAATGTTTATCAAATTTCTTTTTCAGGGCAGAGAGAGATGACTGACTATGCTTTTCTCCTTGAAATGATTAATGTGTTAATTACATATGCCAGTAAGTAAAGAAAGAGAGACAAACATTTCAGGCACAAGATAGCTCTCTACGTCCAATACTTAAACTCCATTCTCAGTGGAGCTTTCTTTCTGTCAACATACAGTGAAAACAGCCATAGTTTGGCCAACATAATTGTCAACTGGCTTCAGGAAAACAGAACAAAAAAACAACACTAAATAGGCCAGCTCTCCAAGCCAATCTTTATTATTGGAAGCACAATGAGCTCATTCATTTTATTCAGAGTTTTATCTTTTTCCTCATTCTTTTGTTCGCTTTTCTTCACAAAGAAAAACATGTTTTTATCGATTTTATTTTTTAACTTTTAATTTTATTTTTTTTAATCTGAGTATAGTTAACACACAATGTTACATAGTTTCAGGTATACCACATAGTGAATAGGACAAGTTTATACATTATGCTATGCTCACCACAAGTTTAACTGCCTTCTGTCCCCATTCAGTGCTATTACAGTATCACTGGTGATGGGGGGTGCTTGGCTGGCTTCATCAGCAGAGTGTGCAACTCTTGATTTCAGTGGTATAAGTTCGAGTCCCAGGTTGGGTGTGGAGATTACTTAAAAGTAAAATCTTTAAAAAAAAAAAAAACACACAGTATCTTTGGCTATAGTCCTTATGCTGTGTCATTTATTCCCATGACTTATTCATTCCGTAACTACAAGCCTGTATCTCCCACTCCTCTTCACCTATTTTTCCCATTCCCCCACTTTCCCTCCACTCTGGCTACCATCAGTCTATTCTCTGTATTTATAGTTGAGTCTGCTTTTTATTTATTCTTTTTTTAAATTCTACTTATGAGTGAAATCAAGTGGTATTTGTCTCTTTCAGTCTATTTCACTTAGCATAATACCCTCCTAATCCATTCATTTTGTCTCCAATGGCACCATCTCATGACTGCATAACAAGCAGTACATTACTACTGCATTCTCATTGGTCACGTTGTTCTTCATAGAGGACATTTTGCAATTCTCAGGACATGTATATTATTGGGGGTGAACAAAAAAGTAAATACATTGTGATCCTGAGATCCAGGGTTCTTACCGTCAGGGAAACAGGTTGCAGATACAGGAGAGAAGGGTAGAAGGAAAACTGCTATGCTGGATCAGTATCAGAACCCTCACAATGAACCATGTTTGTTTAATAGTATTGGCTAGATAGAGTGAGCAGAGATATTTAAATACATATTTGCGGGGCGCCTGGGTGCCTCAGTGGGTGAAGCCGCTGCCTTCAGCTCAGGTCATGATCTCAGAGTCCTGGGATTGAGCCCCGCATTGGGCTCTCTGCTCAGCGGGGAGCCTGCTTCCTCCTCTCTCTCTGCCTGCTTGTGATCTCTCTCTGTCAAATAAATAAATAAAATCTTTTTAAAAATAAATAAATACATACATACATACATATTTGCATGCCTACAGATAAAAAGATACAGAAATAAAATTGTATAATTTATATTTATGTGTGTGTGTGTGTGTGTATGCATGTATGTGTGTCTGCTTTGTCAAGGGGAGGGCAGCGGGGCCCTCAGCAGGTTCCAGCAGGTTTAGTGGTGAGAGAACCGACCTGACTACCTATTCTGCTGAGCCAGGTGGATGCTGGGAGCAGTCATGGCTCCAGACAAGAGCCAACCAGGCTACATGTGTGAGTACACCCATGTTCCTGATTTATAACACTAAATGCCGATCATAACCTTTTAGTTAACATATAGCATTTGTACCAGTGTTGTTAGTCTAGCACAGCTTTAGTTAAGCTAAGTAATGTTAGCTGCTGTAAAATATCTCAGTGGCTTAATACAAGTTTATTTTTCGCTCTTGTCACTCTGTAGTGAAGGTCGTGAGGGTCGCTGTGCCCCATTCATTCATTCGAGGACCTGATTTGCTTGCTTCTTTATCATACACAAGATGGTCTGGTGCCATCTAGCAGGTAGGAAAGGAAGGAGAGAATAGAAGATCCCAAGAGAGGTTGTTAGACACCAGGCACATTGCTTCTAGCCACATTTTATAGGTCAGATTGTCAAGAGGCTAGGAAATGTGAGGCAACGCTGACCCTGGGTAGAAAAGGAATGTTGTGTGTATCTCTGGGTGCTGGCCTTCTCTGCCATAAAAGCTCTAACTGGTTTCATCCACTGTATTTATGTGGTAGGGCTTACAGGCTTCAACAAATGTAGGAGATTACCTAAGGCCAAAGGAGAAAGTCTCCTTACAAATTAGTTTGTAGGATTCTACATTACTCACCTGTCTTCTCGCCAACCTTTTTTGCTATACTCTTTTGCTTCGTCATAGGATCTGTGGGTAAACCTGCTCCATTGCCTTAAATTGGCTTCCTCTTCAAGCTCCGCTGTTAATCCCTTAAATTCTGTCAAGGAAATGTCCCCACCACAGTTCTCCCTAGGCCTAAGGTACTCATGATTATACCTGATAGGGAATTTCTTTGTCTCCCCAACATTGTCTTAGCAGAATGAATTGCTATTAACTATGAAAATAGTTAATTTTATTTGATTTTATATAAAAAATCATGACTAATTTCTTAAAAGGTATGTTTTGGCACTATAAAATACTGAGACATGAAAATACAAGATAGTCTGAATCACAATCTTCAAAATTTGTGTTGGGTAATATAGGCATATTCCAAACCCTCAGTAAAATGCTCTAAAGTTAAGAACCAGGGGGCAGCTGGTGACTCAGTGGGTTAAGCCTCTGTTTTCAGCTCAGGTCATGATCTCAGGGTTTTGGGATTGAGCCCCACATCAGGCTCTCTGCTCAGTAGGGAGCCTGCTTCCCCCCCACCCCCCGCCTGCCTCTCTGCCTACTTGTGATTTCTCTCTCTCTCTCTCAAATAAATAAATAAAATCTTTAAAAAAAAAAAATTAAGAACCCAGAAGCATGTTAGGAGAGCTAACTGACTTATCCTGAGTGGTTCACTCCAGCAAAGCATTTAGCAGTTTTTACTATGCTTTCTTTGGAAGTAGTCAACCTTGCTTTAGTGATACAAGAAGAATTTGGCTGATTTCTAATGATTATGGTCAGGAATAAAGTTTAAGAATTCGGGCTCTAAGGCAGATGTCTTGGGTTTTATTAGCTGTATGTCCTTAGGCAAGTCACTTAACCCTTTTGTGCCTCAGACTCCTCAACTATAAACAGATAATAAGAGTAACTTTCCCATATGGTTGATCAAAGCATTAAATGAATTTAATCCTCATAATAATTCCTTGGGGTTGGCCACTATTATTTTATATTGATACATGTAAAAAAAAAAAACTTAGAGTAATCTTGGCACATGCTAAGTCATTGATAAGTATTAGCCACAATCATTATTATTATTCTTCTCACCCTTCCCAATAAAGAAACAACTTTCATATTTTCAGATAAAAACTCTTATTTTTGTTTTGAGATAGCTGAAGACCATAGTGTTAGATTGTGGTTCATAAAGGAATGCTACAATGAGGATTAGTTGTCAATATATCCAGTAGTCCAAGGTCAGCAGGCTGGGGCCTCATTTTCAACCATCCTTCATCCACCCATCCATCCACCTGTTCACCCATCCATCCACCATTCCATCCACCCATCCACCCATCCATCCACCCATTCACCCATTGACCCATCCACCCATCCACCCATCCACCCATCCACCCATCCACCCATCCACCCATTGACCCATCCATCCATCCACCCATCCACCCATCCACCCATTGACCCATCCATCCATCCACCCATTGACCCATCCATCCACCATTCCATCCACCCATCCACCCATCCATCCACCCATTCACCCATTGACCCATCCACCCATCCACCCATCCACCCATCCACCCATCCACCCATCCACCCATTGACCCATCCATCCATCCACCCATCCACCCATCCACCCATTGACCCATCCATCCATCCACCCATTGACCCATCCATCCACCATTCCATCCACCCATCCACCCATCCATCCACCCATTCACCCATTGACCCATCCATCCATTCACCCATCCATTTACCCATCCATCCATGCACCCATCCACCCATCCAACCACCCATCCACCCATTGACCCATCCATCCATTCACCCATCCATTCACCCATCCATTCACCCATCCATCCATCCATCCATCCATCCATCCATCCACCCATCCATGCATCTATCCACCCATCCACCTGTCTACCCACCCATCCATCTATCCATCATCCACCCATCCATCCATTGTGTGCTTACTGTGTGCCGGTATTATAGTTCTGCCACTTACCAGCTGTGGGCACTGGAGCAACTTTCTTTACTGCTCTAAGCTTGATTTTCTTCATCTGAAAAGTGGACTAATACCTATCTTTGCTGTGGAGAATAAGTTAGAAATTTTGTGAAAGTAATGGCAGAGTGTGTGGCCTATCATAAATACCCATTGTAATTCTTACAAAAATTAATACACAAAGGGCTTTATCTTCAGATCTTGGTTCTTTTCGTACAGTTTTTCAAACTATAGATCTTGGTTTATTAGTCAGTGATAAAATCAGTTTTTAAAAAGAATTGACATTTTAAAAAACTAATATTATAGAATAATATAAATTGAATAAAGAGATTAAAGTAGGGCAGTACAGATAAGAGTGCATCCCATGTAGTGAAACATTAATTTCACTGATTTAAATACCTATACATATGTGGGTATTGGTTATATGTAATACATATGTCTTACTAAGGATTTTAGTCAAAAAAAGTTTGAAAGCCTTTTAATAGTATATAAACAGTGCTATGTTGGCACTTTTAATTGTTCAGAAGTCAGGACTTTGTGTTTATTATGAAGCTAGTTCAAACATCTGTATAACATCTTTACCAGCATGTGGCAGAAATAGCACATAGTGGATTTTTAAGTCAATCCACACCAAGCTTCCTTGGTGGTTTGGTGGAGAGGATTAAAACTATTACCTAAAAATAAACTAGGATTACTGATAGATCACATTTTTCTATGCTACTTCTGCTCACTGTCATTCTGTAAAATAAAGCCATTTATAATGGAGATAAGTCATCTGGATGTATGGTGCCTTTGCAACATTCTGCATTCACCCTGCCTCGCTATAGGTGAGGGGGAATCCAGGAGTCTGATGTTGCTCCTACTGTGTGTACTGACAGAGACTAAAGAGAAGAGAGCTGTCACCGATGCCTGGAAAGCAGGTGAATAATTGCCATCTTCTCAAGAGAGTCCTTTGCCCTTAAAAGCCTTCAGTTCCAGCTCATCTGTCTTTAGAGTTTCTTGGGCACACAGGCCTCCTGTCTCTTTTTCCAAATTAAGGGCACTCAGCAGAGCTGCCACATTGGGCACTAATGAATTCTCTGAGACTAATCTACACAGTAATGAGAACTGGAATCTGTCACTTACTCTCCCAGGAGGTAACAGTTCACACGCCGTTACATCACCTTATTAAAATAACTTATTAGCTGTGTTGCTTGTCTGCTACCATTCATTAAGAAGGTGTGACCAAAGAGACATGTATTTGAACAAATGATGAAATTTAATTTGAATTGTTCTCCGTTTTGGTTTTATGGCTGAATGCACACATGCTGTAAGTACATTTAAGCATTTTATACAGATCACAGGTACCTTAGGGAAGTGTCAGCACAATTATGACTTTTCACCAATTAGATGAAAAAGAAGTTAAATAAGAATCTGCATCCCATTCAAAATGTGTGAGGATCTTGTACATTCCATTCCCTGCATTTTTGTCTCCTAGGAAATATGTGTGTGTTTCTGCCAGAGGCTTTCATTACAGGCATAATGTGCTATGCCATGAAATAATTGATAAATCACTGAAAGCTAAATTGAGGAGGATAAATTTAGATGGACTAATAGAAAGTTCAGTGCAGTTTTTATTGCAAATCCTCCAAATGACGTAAATGTTTATTTGTTGTTTATTTTTGTCACTATATCAGAGCATGGGCTTTGGCTTTATATGGAGGTTACTTAAGTCCCTGCTTTTTTTTTTAGTAGTTGTGTGATCTTAGAGGAAATTATTTTGCTTTGTTATCATCATTTACTTTATCTGTAGACTGAGAGTAAAATGGTATCTATTTTACACTTGAAGTTGTTAGGAGGATTAGATATGCTCATACAGCTTTGGCCCATGGTAAGTATTCACTAATACCTATTATTATTATCATAATCACCATCATTATCTAGTCTTCCTCCTTCAAGGAAGAAATCAGGAAGAAATATTTTTTGCACCCCTAGATCTTTTTTTCTTTTGAGGCAACTGTCTGAAAGCAGCAACTATGGTGTATCATTCAGAAAATCCTGGAAAGCCCACATCATGCTTTAGGAAGCTCAGCAGCCCCATCACCTCCTCTGTAGGCCTGTCCTCAAGCACCTTTCTTCGAAGAAGAGCATTTCCTACATGCAGTGTGATGGCTGTACCAGTGATCAGCTGTGTCATTTTGAGCAAGTGTCCTTATGTCTGTAACCTTTGTGTTCTTCATCTTTGGAAAGGGAGTGGGCATACCTCCTTCACTGTGTTGTTGCAAAGATTAAATCAAATGAAATTAACTCTGTAAAGCATCTGTCAACACATCTAGCATGTATTTATACCCTCAGTGTATATATACTCAGTGAACTGGAGTTGATAGAATCATTATTACTTATAATGCCACTGACTGCCATCTGTAAGACACAGCTCTGGATTTTTTTCTAACAGCTCTATGCATGCAGGCTGTATCCCTTGTACCTTCGCCTAGTCTCTCTTTTGTCCTCAAAGCCCGCAGTCCCAGAGGACTGCCTGGAAGTCACTGGTTATAGAACAGATCTTTTCAAACTAGACCATATCATACTTAAATAGAATCTGTAACTTTGGCCTCATTCACTCAACCTTCTAGCACACCATGCAAAGTAGCCCATGTTAATGTCCTAGTTGTTTTATTATTAGATCATTAATTGGATTAAGTATTATTTTAACAATTTTAAAAATAACATTTGGAAGCATATTATTGGTGAACAGCACAAACCACTTAACAGTCTTTCAAAACTACTGGAATTAAAAGGATATTCCAAAGATAACAATCACTTAAGCATACTTATTTTATAGTAGGTAGAGATTTTTTTTTAGACAATTTTGTACTTTCAGAGTCAAGTTAAATTCATGAACAACTGGCAATTAAAATTGCACCCAAATGCTATTTAAGACAAACTGGATTCTTTCTCATATCTTGGGACTTGACATGAGTATGTCCTGAGGAGTTTTATAGCCACATGGTGCATACAGAATGAGGTGGCTGAATTTTAATCCTTTTGCCTGAAATATGTCTTCCCAGATTTGTGTTTTTCACAATTATCAAAAATGCACTATAGTTTAGTTAAAAGCAAATTATTAATAATAATCTTGAAAATACATTTAGAAAGTGTCTCCATTTCTCTTCTTGTCTAGCTTCAAACATTTTCATAAGACAGCTCACCATCTTGAGTAGAAGACAAAAGTACTGATAGTAATAAGATAACTGCCACTACTTCTGTTTCCACATCCTGCCATGTAATAAATCCTTGACATACATTAAGTCATTAATCCTCTTAAACTACTGGAATTAAAAGGATATTCCAAAGATAACTTAAAGACTCTATAAGCTAGGTGCTGTTTTTATCTCCATTTTACACTACAGGAAATTGAGCCCCAGAACTGTCAAGTGACTTGCTATAGGTCACACAGACAGAAAGTGGAAGAACCAGGACTCGAGCATCAGATTTTTACCCTAAAAAATCATGTGACTAAAATTGTTACATAGCCAGATCTTTTCATATTTATCAACATATGGCAAACTTATGACACATCAGTGGGTGATGAAGATCCCTCTTTTGGGATATAGTACTGGTATATAACTCCTAACTAGGAGAAAAAAATACCTTCTTTCCTAAGACTTGGTTTCTCTCAAAATAAGCCAAATTTCTTTCCCTTGCATGGTCTGGGCTAATTTGCATGATTAGCTTAGATAAAGCAAGCAAGAGAAGATAATTTCTTACATTATAAATTTCTGACTCTAAATTGAGTGGTTACTGATTTTTGAAGGTGACATGAATCCAACTATTTTAAAAGACCTCTATAGGTCTTCTAGAAAAAGCTGGTTACAGGAATATTATGATTGACCCCTAACATGTAGCAGCCATATGGTTTTAGAGATGACCCTAATTCTAGAAGCAGCTTCTGATTTGATTAAGAGAATTACAATAATATCACCTTTCTTGCCAGTATTGCTTGAGGAACCAGTATTTAAACCAATCAGTATACATCATTCCTCTGGCTGTCATTTATTTGTTCAGGAATACATAACCTGAATTGGCCCAATCAGACTCGAGGGAGAGACTTAACGGAATGGTTGAGAGGAGCTACTTTCACTCCTACTGCAGAGAGAGACTTGGGATGAAGTTAAGGTTGTGAACAACAGAGTAAAAAGGGAAAAAACCTCGGTATACGATGACCAACCCTGAAGGCCACCCTACCTTTAATTTCCTCTTGAGGGGGAAAAATACATTTTTATCAGAGTTTAAGCTTGAGTCTGGCTTTCTGTTAATTTGCAGCTCAAGCATGACCAGGAAACACATTTCTACCCCTTAGCACCTGTCCTCTAGTCCTGGTTTTGAAGGAGCAATTGATCTGTGTATTTTGAATTACTGATAATTTGATTCAAACATATGAGTGATCCAGATTCATATCTACTTTTTTTTTTTAAGATTTTATTTGTTTATTTGACACAGAGAGAGAGCACAAGCAGGGGGAGCAGCAGGCAGAGGAAGAGGAAGAGGGAAAAGCAGGTTCCCCACTGAACAGGGAGCCTGATGCAAGGCTCAATCCCAGGACCCTGGGATCATGAGCCAAAGGCAGACACTTAACCGACTGAACCACCCAGGAGCCCTCTCTTCTTGATTTTTCAAGAGGCATTATGAATTTTCAGTCTCCTTACTGCCTGCCTGCATGCGTAAGGCCAAACTACAGTCTGAATTAATCCCACATCCAAGAGCACGCTGGCCGCACCTTTCTTGGCTCAGTGGCAAAGCAAGGAAATTGGGTATGATAAAGAACTGAAAAAATTGTTTTATTCCTCTATACATGTGCTTTCTTCCTTCAGTCAGAGATTAGTGGTGGGATTGCTTTTTGTTTCTTTACATCTTTGATCCTTTTCTCTTTACTTAGGAGAGGCCACATGAGAAGAATATACATTGTCAGGTTTTTTTTTTCCTTTTTTAACTGTGCAGTTGGCCATTCCATCAATGTGTCCTTTATCACTGGAGAGTATTCCTGCCAAAATAGCAAGTTTGAAAAATAACAAATTACTAATGAGAGGAAAAACCCCCAAAAGGAGTAATTTTTCTTCAGAACAATGAGTCACAATATTTAATGAGAAGAGATCTTATAAAAAAGCACCAGTTCAAGATTCTAAGCCTGTCTTCCATCTATGTTTGGGGAATGATTAACAGCAATGTGGGGGTGGGGGGGCACAAAGTGAAAATGGAGAGCCAAGGTTTTCTTTCCTTTTTTTTTTTTTTTTTTTTTCCAGTGAGGAATGTTTGAGGAAAGTATGTGTGGATCAGGAAGGGGGAGAGCAGTGGATACTGTGAGCCACAGGAGACCTGGTAAAACCAAACCTACAACCCAATGGCTTCATAGGTGAGAGAGAGTACAAAAACGAAATTGTCATTAAAAAAAAAAAAAATGTTTGGAAGCTTGGGTAGTTTAGTCAATTCAGTGTTTGCCTTTGGCTCAGGTCATGATCTCAGGGTCCTGAGATCGAGTCCCACATCAAGCTCTCTGCTCGGCGAGGAGTCCTGCTTCTCTTTCTACCCCTCCCCACTGCTGGCGCTCTCACTCCCTCTCATGCTCTCTCTCTCTCTCAAGTAAATAAAATCTTTTAAAAAATTTGTTTTAATGTTTTCCTCTCCACAGAGGAAAATTAAATTTAAAGTTATTTGCTGAATCATTTCCATCAGCTAGGGTTCACTCATGAGCTTCACTGATAACCATCTCAGTTGGCGTCTCTGTATTTTTCCATCTTTTCTCTGAAAGTCTCCATCTTTCCACTTAGCTTCTTCTGGAATTAACCTGTGCTACTAAGAAATGTGATTCAACTCCTTCTTAAAGTCCCTAGTTTCCATCCTGAACGAGAAAATAAGAAAACAAAGAGTACCATAGCTACTAGCTCAATTTCTGAGTAATCTGGATGACAGCAATTTAGCAATTTAAATTGGGGAAGGTATTTCATCACACAATACACAAAGTAATGAAGAAATCCCAGAGAAAATGGGAACTTTCTTTTTAAGGAGTATGAATGCCCAGTTATCACAGCTGCATTTAGGTAATGATTATGTCCACTGAAAAGATGAGAGTTGGAAGAGTTATTTTATATGACTTTTTTGGTTTATGAAAATAAATAACTTAAAAATACTCTAAATACTTTAAAAGGAGGCAGTAATAGTTTTAGTATTTAATTATATTCAAAGAGAAAAAAACAAGATTCTCAGCTTTTCACCAATAAAATTACAGGTTAACTGATTCTCTATGAAGTTATGATAATGGTAAAGGAGCTTACGTAAAATCATCCCCACAAATTTAAACTTTCCTTATTTGTATAAATTTAAGTGCTGTGAATTGTGTAAGACTGATGATTCACTGACCTGTACCCCTGAAACACATAATACATTATATGTGAAATAAATAAATAAATTTAAGTATATGTATATATATAGATATATACATATAAATATAAAAACATAGTTCATATTTGGTATGAAATTAAACTTATTCCAAAGAAAATATTCAAATATATAATACATCATTTGATTTCAGAAAATGAAAAGTGTTAACCTCTACATCTTACAAGCTTTACATTTTGGTGGGTCATAGTTAATCACCAAAGGGTTAATATTCTATGCATAATGTAATTAAAAATAAATAGACCTCTAAGCCACTTAGTCCCCAACTGTGCCAGATGAGGCAAACATTTCACTTCTGTAAAAATAAATTTCTAATTTTGAGGCATTAGTTGAACCTCCCATCAAGGAATTCTGTGATGTCTGTTCATTTATCTAAGATATTTTTTTCACACTTATGAATATTTATGAGCCACAGGGTTCAATTGAGCGTTATACGAAGTGAGAGGTAGTGTCTTCCAGATGTAAAGGGTGCTTTTAATTCTATTGCTTCTCCAGATACTCACTGGCATCTTGTCATGCTTGAATGAGCCATTCAAAATAGAGCTGCCATCTAATTGAAGTACCTGAAGTGCAAAAATGAGAAGAGAATTTAATGAAGCATAAATTGTTCAGTTGGAGATACAGACCCCTTTACTGTAGCACAATTAAATAGAACATAGTGGAGGTTTCTACTAATCAACCTCAACACCTTCTGTTTTTCAGATAGCAAGCTTACGAGATCAATTAATGTCTTTATTGTGAAGTGTGGTGCATGGATGGTAAACGTGTTCTATGTATGTGATGTGTGTGTGTGTGTGTGTGTGTGTGTGTTTATAATCAAGATTCTTCATGTCTAAGATACTTGTGTTCAGTGCTGGTGGGGGATACTCAGATTAATCAAAATGGTCCCGCTACCCATAGGAAATAATAGTGCTCATCAGGTGTCAACTAGCTTATTTTAACAAAAAATTATAAAGCAGTCCTCCAGGTTAGGGTTATGAAAGCCTGTTGGGATTTGGAGTGACATATATAGCTTTAGTGGCTCAAGGGAAAAAAACTCAGCCCTTTCTGAGGTAGTGCCCTTTTCCTTGGTTGTCAGCTATATTGAATTTCTCAATCTTATGAGTATGCCCGTGGGGTGGCTATGGGCATGAAAGTCGTTGGCTTAGTCATAAGGGGAGAGGAAGCAGGGGACACTAAGAGCATTAGCAACCGTTTATACACCCTCTCTCCACTTACAATTCTACAGGAAACAAGAAGTTCAGCGAATGGAAATGGCAACTGGCTGAAAAACCAACCAAATTCAGAAAATGAGCATGGCAACTAATAGATCTAAAATCCACCAAGAATACACTATTTATTCATGTGTTCCTTATTTTAGAAAGTATTTCTTGAGTATGTATGTATGTGAAGCATTCTGGCTGCTAGTCACTGAGTGTATTGTGATGAATAAGTCTGACATGGTTCCTGCCTTTTTGTCACTTATAATCAAGTGGCAAATGATTGGCTATTTATGCCAAGAGGCTTTATCACCTGACACTTTTCCTTGTACCGTTACAGAGTTCCAGGAGCCAATTTAGCATCATTCATCGCATTTAGCTGTTATGTCCCTTTAGACTCATTTAATCTGGAACAATTCTTCAGGCTTCCTTTCATTTTCTTGACCTTGCCTCTTCAAAAAATATCATTATTTTTAGAATATTCCTTGATTCCTTCCTTTTGGTTGTCTCTTGTTTCCTTATGATTAGAATCAGGTAAACTTTTGTGGGGAGATATTTCACAGAAGTGATGTTGTGTCCTTCTCAGGGCATCATGTCAGGAGGGAGACACACTGTACTTTTGGAAAACTAAATATGGCCATAGTTTTGTCTTGTTTTGTTTTGTTTTTTCTCTCCTCACTGTATACTTTTTCCCCATCTTCTTCCCATCATTATACTTTAGATAGCTATCTTACTACTAGGTATTTAGTCTGAACATTCCCTCTAAACTCCAGACCCATAAATACAATTGCTTATTTAACAATTCACTTAAAAAACTTAACATACTTAAAGCATTTGTGATTAAATCCATGATCTTCTGCTAAGGACTCATACAGGCCTCACCATCCGATCAAATTCTAAAAGTGATCCTTGATGTTTCCTTCTTCCTTACCTTCCCCAATTCAAATCTGTCATCAAGTTCTATCAGTTTTACCTCTTGAATAGCTCATTTCTCATTCTTTACTCACAGGATTTTGGTATGAAGACTGTTCCTCCCACCAAGTCTATTAGCAAAATCTACTATCTGGTCTTCCTATATTCATGCTGATGCCTTCCAGATTTTAACCATATTGAAAATAGGGAGATATTTTCAAAATGTTATTCTAGTTAAGTCACTCTCCAGCTTCCTTCCCCCCATCCTTCCCCAAATTCTCTCTAACTGCTGCTTGTTTCTCTTAGGATAAAGACTGGAACATTTCAGTCTCTTAAAACTCTACATGGTCAAACCTCACCAAGGCTCTCTCCTCATCCCCAACCACCATCTCCCTCAATTAATGCCTCTTACCTATACGAGTCTGAAGTCCCTAAAGCAATACTTGGCACGTGGCCTTTGCACATGCTGTTCACTTCACCTGAACCAGACCTCTTCCAATCATTTAGTTAACCCCCATTCGTGCTGTAGATCTCAGATTGAAAGAAACCCTTTCTGGCTCCCTTAGTCTAGGTCAGATTTTCCTGTTAATGCTTTTATAAAACATTCCTTAGAAGGAGAGCACTTATCTCCACTTGTAATTTTACATTATTTATTGTGACTATTGGAACAATACCTATCTTCCCAAGCAGTGTATAAACAACACAAGAGCAAGAATTGTATTTGATTTTGCTTGTATTTGATTATCCTAATACCTATAGCACTTAGCACAACACCTAGCATCTAACAGTTGGTCTATACGTGTTTGTAGAGTGATTGAGTAACTTAAGCTGTAAAATTTGCTGTACAATTCAATGGAATAAGCAATGAAATAGACATAAACTGAGACAGTCTACTGGGGCTACACTTCTTCCTTAAGAAAAACGATGTGCCTTTATAACTTCTGGGTCAGCAAACCTGAAATATCTATTGGGCACGCCATCGTATAGCCACAAAGTATCCTTTTTTTTTTTTTTAAAGATTTTATTTATTTATTTGACAGACAGAGATCACAAGTAGGCAGAGAGGTAGGCAGAGAGAGAGAGGAGGAAGCAGGCTCCCCGCAGAGCAGAGAGCCCGATGTGGGGCTCGATCCCAGGTCCCTGGGATCATGACCTGAGCCGAAGGCAGAGGCTTTAACCCAGGCGCCCCCAAAGTATCCTTTTTAATCACGAGTATTGCATGTCTCTTTTTTCTTAGAGTTCCTGAAATATCCGAAAATTATTATTCATTTGAATTCCTCAGGAAAAGGTTTGTTATCATTAAATAGGTACATAAACCTGATGTCCAACTTATCAACAAAAATGAACAAAGCAAAGATGATATATATTTTTTTTATTTGACAGAGAGAGAGATATCACAAGTAGGCCGAGCGAAAAGGGGAAGCAGGCTCCCCGCTGAGCAGAGAGTCCTATTCAGGGCTGGATCCCAGGACCCTGGCAGAGGCTTAACCCACTGAGCCACCCAGGCACCCCATAAAGATGATATTTTTATAGCCACAATTTTTTCAGATAAGTGAATGGCTCTCTTTTCTGTCTCAGTCATGTCTGTGGTGGTGAATTTTATGTGTCATTTTGTCTGGGCTAACCCATGCCCAAAGAGCTGGTAAACTTTTTGAGGTGCGTCTGTGAGGGTGTTTCTGGAAGAGATTAGCATTTGAATTACTAGGCTAAACAAAGAAGATCCATCCTCACCAATGTGTTTAGGCATTATCCAATTCTTTTAGGACCAGAGTAGAACAAAAAGGCCCAGGAAGGGCAAATTCTCTCTCTTCTTGTGCTGGCACACCCATCATCTCTGGTCATAGGACACTGGAGCTCCTGGTGCTATGGCCTTTGGTCTCTGGGTCTTAACACCAACAGCCCCTCTTCCTGCTGTTCTTCTCAGCCCTTTGGCCTCCCTGGGGATTTACATTATCAGCTCCCCTGCTGCTCGGGCCTTCAAACTCAAGAGTGAATTACACTACAGCCATTCCTGGGCTTCTAGCTTACAGATGGCAAATTGTATGACTTATTGACCTCCGGAACAACATTAGCCAATTCCTACGTATGTATTTCCTATTGGTTTTATTTCTCTGGAGAACTCTGACTAATAATACATACCAATCTCTGCATTTACAAAACAGCCCAAAGGTATTAGCTTCTAGAGATTCTCTCAACACAGCATCCATCAAGCATATATGTTAATTTGATTTCAGTTTCATTCAGCTAAACTGTTTCTCTGTGATCTGTGTAGATCTTCAGTCAAAATGTAGTTAAGGTTATTATGCTACAGTGAAATTTTGTTTTCATAAGATTAGGCTAGGGTCAAGACTTGATGAGAAAAGAAAAGAGAAAAGTTGTTACATGCCATTCGTAAATTTTCAGGACAGTAATTTTATTTGGAGACACCATCTATCCTAACTGCATGTAGAAATGAATAGTATTAACCCACCTCAAGCAACATACACAGTTGTGTTTAAAATCAGTGTTGGTGAATCAGATCGCTTTTGAGATTACAAATTGTGTCTGCTATTTAGAGTAATATTACCACAAATTCTAACTTGTGATTAGTCTGGAGAGTAGGAGTAAGGGACTTTCAATATTTATGTATCTGAGATTACTGTAATTATTATATAATTTGAGTTTTAATAATGAATATGCAGTTCTTTTTAATTTCGTTAAAAAACCATAATTTTTAAAGGACTTATTTGTGAATCCTCTTTTTAAAACTCAAATTTTATCTTTTGCTTCCACTTATAATTTAATAAGTCAAAAGTTAGTCATTCCTAACAATGAGAACAGTCCAGATAACTTACACATTTTTTTAAAGATTTATTTATTTATTTATTTGACAGAGAGCAAGAGATCACAAGTACGCAGAGAGGCAGGCAGAGAGAGAGGGAGGAAGCAGGCTCCCTGTTGAGCAGGGAGCCCCACGTGGGGCTCGATCCCAGGACCCTGGGATCATGACCTGAGCCGAAGGCAGAGGCTTAACCCACTAAGCCACCCAGGCGCCCCAACTTACATATTTTTGATATTTAAAACTAATCAGAGTACTGGAGATGTAAGAAAGCTAAATGAACTAAAATCCAGAAAGTAATTAGCTTTCCTAGGAAAGAAGAGATCCAGGGCTACTTGAATGTCTAATGCACAGTGGGAGAAGTCTGTTACAGACCAGAGTGAAACAAAAACAGCCAAACATCCAACAACATTTTAGCAGCTGCATGTGAGCTGATGGGACAGATTAGGATCTCAAGGAGTCTAGACCCAGAGCAAGTCTTCCTGTGCCTATTCACCACCTCATTCCCACAGGCTTCACTGAGTTATGGGGTAAAACACTGAAGGCTACAGGCAGGGCAGGAGAATGAGGAGAAAGGCCCCCAAGGATCTCCAGGCCTTCCTTGAAAGTGTGGTAGCACCTGCTGAAGGCTGCAAACAGGGCAAGAGAATGAAGTCTCTTCAAGACTTTTAAGAACTGCGCTGAATGCATCATCCCAGCCCTCACAAGGCTAAGGCCAGAAATTTCCTGAGATACAGAAGGCTAATAATAGCCCTAGTGAGCAAAGGGAACTCTTTAGAATCCCCAAAACTGGTTTTCACAAGCTATAACTCAAAAGAAATACATCCCGCATTCAGAGAGGTGGGGCAGTAGGCTATAGAGTGTAAAGATCTCTATAGAGTTTTGTGACTGCTCAGATCTCAAGTCCTGCTGAAGGGAAGGTCCCAATTCCTCCATCAAATCATTTGAGTCCAGTGGCGAATTAAATAACTAAAGCTGTAACAAAGCCAAGACCCAACTAATCTGTAGGGTAGACTGACTCAGTCTTTATACTGGTGGCATGACAGAAATAAGGCATGCCTTTTTCTAGAGGTAAATATTTCTTCAGTTTCCACTGTTCTTGTATGCACAATACTGGGCATATAATAAAAAAAGTTTGGGTTATTCTGAGTGGTAAAATCTTGAGGCCATAGTCAGGAGGAAAAAAAGAATCAGATGGTCAATAGAATCAGATGCAGAGACAGCCAAGTGTAAGATGTATCAGAGAGGGACTTTAATATTACTATGATAAATACAGTGAAGGATCTAGTGGAAGGACAACAATATTTTATTTAGCTTGGCCTGTTTTTGGTATTCTGTCATACAAATGATGGGCAATACTTGACTTGCTATTTTTGTTTAATGTTATGGTTCTGTGATTTTTTTCACATTGTTGCCTATAGTTATAAATTGCTTTTTTAAAAAACTGGTGTACAGTGTATCATTCATTATAAGACTATACTATAATTAATTTACCCATTTAGTTGTCAGTATACATTTAGGTTCCCAAGTCTTTAGTAGTATAAAGATTGTCATGATGCACATTCTTGTGTAGATCTCCCAGTATACATACTCAAGAATTTCTCTACATACTATACACAGGAGTAGAATTTTCCTAGACAGTATATTTCCCCCCCACAGTAGTTGTACCAGCAGACAATGAGTCTCCATTTCTTTATATTGTCACCAACACCCAATGTTCTCAAACTTCCTAATTTTTGCCAACTGGTGGATTTTCTCATTGTGATATTAAGCTGCATTTCTCTAATTTCTCATGAGAGTCTTTTCAAATGCTCCCAGGCCATCTGTGTTTTCTCTATTGTAAGAAACTTAATTTGGTCCTTATTAATTCATGGGAATTACCCCCTATATTCTACAAGCAGATCATTCTGTCACTTTTCTATATGTGGCAAATCTTCCTCACTTCTCTGTATATTCTAAACCCCACAATACATTGCTGTTACTTTTGCTCTAAACATTCAATTGTCTTAACATATAAAAACTGAGAAAAAATTGTATTTTATATTCAGCATTCTTGACAGTCCTCATTCCTTTGTGCAGATCCAGATTTTATTTTGATTTCATTTTCCTTCTGCCTGAAGAATTTCCTCTAACATAGTTCATCATTTTAGATCTACTGATAGTGAATTCTCTGAACACTTATTTGTCTGTTAACAGTCTACTTAATTACTTTTTTGAAATGCTTCTTTACCAGATATAGAATTCTGTGTTGATAGTTCTTTCTTTCAGGGCTTTATAAGTACAGCTGCACTGTTTACTGGCTTATACACTGTCTGACGAGAAGTCTGCTTATATTCATACCTCTATCTTTTTTTTTCATACCTCTATCTTAACGGTCTTTTTCTTTTCCCCCTTTTAGCACTTTAGAGAAGTGTCGCTGCCTTATGGAATTTGTGGTTTCTGCGGATAAATCTGTGATCGTTTACATTGTTTTTCTGCCATATGTCATTTTCTCTAGATTCTTTTAAGGTTTTCTTCTTCTCACCAATTATCAGTATTTGATTATGAAATGCCTTATTTGGGTTTTCCTTTTTTTTTTTGCCTGGAGGTAATTAGATTCTTTGATCTGGGGCAAAGAGTTTTCAACACATTTGAAGAATGTTATCTTTATTGCTTAGAACATTTTTCTGTTCTCTTTTCTCCCGTTCTGCTAGGGCCGTAATTCTGGGTCCGTTAGACCTGTTGATACTGTCCCACAGCTCAGTGAGATTCAATTTATTAGTTTTAGTTCTCTCTCTCTCTGCTTCATTTAGGATGATTCCTATTGCTGTCACTTCAAGTTTCCTGATATTTTCTTCTGCAGTATCTAATCGGCCATTAATTCCACCCATTTTTTTTTTTTTTTTACTTTCAAATACTCTAGTTTTCATCTCTATGAAGGCTAGTTGAACATTTTTACATCTCCTTTGTCTCTTATCCTCATGTTCATATTTCCTCCATTTTGTTGAATGTGAAGGCATATTGAAAATTGTTATTTTAAATGGCCTAGCATGTGCCTTAATCCCATCATCTCCATTACAAATGTATTTGTGTCCATAATTAATTTTTCTCCTAGTTATTGATCATATTTTCTTGCTTTTCATGACTGGTAACTTTTGATTGGATGACAGATGTTATGAATTTTATATTACTGTCTGCTGGATTTTGTCGTCTTCTTTTAAGGAGTATGTTTCTGGCTTGCAGTTAAGATACTAGAAATTGACTGAGTCCTTTCTAGTCTTGCTTTTAAGCCTTGTTAGGGCATGTCTAGAGCAACAGTTAGTGTACGACTAATTTAGCCCCAAGACAATACCCTTCAGAGGATTCTACCCAAGGCCCTGTATACTACAAGATCATTCTACTCTAACTAATAAAAACTAGAAATGTTCCCAGCCTTGTGTGAGCCCTGGTGGTTGTTTAGCTTACTGCTTTGTATTGGTTCTTTCCCAGGTCTTGATTATTTTCCTTTCATGGTTGTGTACATTAGTACTCTGCTCAACACTTAAGGGGGCCCCTCTGTAGATTACAGAGTTTGCTCTCTGTCTCTCTCTGTGTGTGTGCATTTCCTTTCTTTGGTACTCTGTCCCATGAATTCTAACTTCCTTGGCTTTCCTAATCTCTGATGTCTCTGTCTCCCCAGCAGAGTGAAACCTGCTCACTTTATATGTTCCACATTGTTCCATTACCTCCGGGCAATAAGCTCCCCACTTTGTTGCCTTTTTCTGAAATAATGGTCCAGCGACTTTTCTTGTCCAAGGTCTAAAAATTATTCTTTCATAACTTTTGTGAGGTTTTCTAGTTGTTTAAGAGAAAGGGATTTATCTGGTTTCTGTGACTCCATTATGGGAGAAGCAGTAGTCTATTATTATTTTTTTCCAACAACTGAAACTCCTACATAAAAATTGTAGTGAGTGGGCAGATAATACGCACAGAGAATGACCAGAATATCCTTCTTCTGCTCTGCTTGGCCAGAACCAGAGGCTTGCTCCTGATCAGCCACTCAGAGCCATGCCCCCACTTGTCTAGTATGTTCTATGCTCAGACTGCCACAAAGGTGCCACCATTCCCCTACCGCGCAGCTGCCACCTCTTCCCCATTACCTGACATGATGACCACATCCTCCCTGCGGGTGCCCCAAAGCTACAGCCAACCCTGCAGAACCGACAAGGTAGACGGATTTGCTTTAGGGTATCAGTAAAGCTGCCCCTAATGATGGAAATGCAGGCTGACTGCAATGGGATGTGTGCAACACACCTAGATCATGTGTGAGTCTATTACTGCTACAACCGTACATGATCTACTGACCATTTGTTTGACATCCTTGTGATGCATGATCTAAATAAGCAGGTAAAATCCATTTACAAAATGGATGACTGTGTAATAAATTTATGCAAAACAAGGTTCCAGAATCTGGCATCACAGTATATGTCTTTGACAAGCACACCCTGGCAGACAGTGGCACTGAGAGTGAAGCCTCCAGCAGCCTTCCTCATAACCAGTGGGAACAACTCCCCATGGTGAATAACACCGTGCACTCACACATGGTGCCTGCACGCTTCCTGGAAGCTTTACCGAAATGTCCACCTCTGCTTTCCTCATACATTTGCTCCATTCCATAGTATTTTGGTATTAAAAAATAAAAGGTACTAACTTATCTATGAAAAAAAAATGTTAAATTAGTAGCAAAGGTTAAAAACTTGTTTATAGTAGTTGGCTGTTGGCAGAGAAGAATTTTATCTGTGCCTCCTGATTTTTAACCCAACATGTTTTGTTTTATTTTGTTTTGTTTTTCCAATAAACTAAGTAAAATTTTTTCAGGATTTCTCTGACAATAAAACACGTTGAGGTCAAATTCAAGGACTAGGTTTTTTTCTCTGTACTATTTTAAATATATAAAATTATAAGCTAGTTTTGGATGTTTTAGACTTCTGTTAAATACAAATTATTTTGTATCAAGTACATTTTCTTTGTGTTCCTTGTTAGATTCTCCCAGGTTTTATTTCATTATCATGGATGTTTCACTTAACTAAATTCACTCACTCAATGATAATTTGCTTTCTAAGAACTGATTAGATAGGCAAGAAGACTTTGAGCCTAATAATAGGTCATTCTTGGAAGCAAAACTGTGCCAAAATTAAACAGTCCCAAACACCAAAGGTTCAAGGTCGGTTTGAAACAGAAACCACAAATTTTGATTGGATCTAAACTTGGCAGTATAAGACTCACATGGATTTTTTTCTAGTATTATATAAAGGAGATATATACACAGTCTAACAAAGGGAGACAGGAAAACCAGTTTAAACTAGCAGAACATTCAGGAAAGGATTAAAAACTCAGATCTGGTGTAGTGAACGGATCTGGAGTCCCTGAGTCTCACGGTCTATCACTAACACAACTGGAGTAAGTAAACAGAAGGATAAATGCTTTTGGAGAAATCATTTACCTTTTCTGAGGTGAATGAATGGCAGATAGCACTATGCCAGGAACACATTTCTCAGAGAGAAAGTCCAAAACGAAGAAGTGAGAGTTCGAAAGTTAGAGTTTAAACATGAAAAAACTGCTTTCAGAATTCCCATTTTCTTAATTTATATGATATGGTTAACTGGGGCAACGTCCCCTTACCTGGGTATCAGGAGTCCAGGAAAAACAAAAAGATGTTTGTGAAGTGTTTTCAAGTCGCTAAAAAGACAGTGGAAGTATACATTAAAATAACTTACTTTTAAAGTACAGCAATGAAAGAAACTATTATGTAAGTGGAAACCAGTTTTTCATTGTCAGAGAATCTCATGAAATATTGCTATTGAATTTGCTAGCACTTCACTGAGTTTCTTGAAGGGCCTTACAGTTTCAAAAACTCAGACCATAATATTTGTTAAACTTTTTTTTTTTTTTGTACTGTGAAACGCAATGAAGAAAAGTATAAAACATAAACCCAATGACTGATTATAAGACAAAATATCCTAGAGCTATCATATATAGGTCAAGAAATAGAAAAAGGTCAACCCGCAAGTCGTCCCAACAAGCCCTCCCCAAGGCCCATGCCATATCGAGTTGTTCATTAAAATAACCCCACAGTGTTTTTTGGGGGTAAAAACACTGTAAATTGTGTCTTCAAATATTAATATCCCATGAAAATGGCATATTCCAGACACGTTTGGACAGTTCTGGTAAATTCAAACCAGCAACAAGCCAAGATCTGTATTTGGTTTGAGTGAAACACTTCAAGACAGGACTTAGAGATAATGAATACAGTCAGCATCCACCAGAAAACTCCACTTTGCCCTAGTGGTGCCTTGCTTTGCTATATTTGCACTGTTGAGAGCTGAGACTCACTTGTGGGCTTTTTCCTCTGTGGTCTGAAAAGTTAGTTCCCTGAAGAAGAAAACAGGCACATAGAGTAAGATCTACAGGCACAATTTGTGTGGGAGTGGGTTCCTCTTGGCCTGATCTGGCCTTCATTTTTTAGGATAAAAGAAGAAACTTGTCTTCTTCACACACATTTCACTTTGTGTTTTCGCTTCTGTCTTTCTCAGGACCCAAGGCTTCTTCTCAATTGGAAACTGTTTCTGGCAGCATGTATGTGGTAAGTCTTTGTGTAGCTAGAGATTCCTCAGAAGCAGGTTCCAAGACAGTTTCTCTTCAAAAGAGGCCATGTCCCTACTGTATATGATACCTCCTCTCCTCCCCTTTTAACAATCTTCATACATCTGCTTTGAGATGAGCATGGAATTGTGAGATTTTGCGTGTGGGTTTTGTTAAATTCTTGATGGGAACAATGCCATAGCTGGATGCAGTTGTCTGATGAGTAAACTCAGTCTGTCTCTATGGCTTTACCAAGAGAAACAGAAAGAATGAATGGGGTTCTACTTGTGTGTGCTTGCCAGCAGCTTCTGAGCCGCTCAGGTCTTAGAACTATTCCTCTTCCCAGCACAACGCGGATTATAAGCTTCCTGACTAGGACAGGATTGACTTGACTTGCCTGCCAGATTCTGTGTCCTTATCTGTTATCTGATCAACTGCTGCTCAGCTTCCTTGTCCAGGTGTTTTCCTCATCACCTTGACTGGCTCTCTGGCCTCCATGTGATTGCATCCTGCCCATCTTCTGGTCTCCACCGCTTGCCTGGGCTTGCGGTTTGTGAGGCAGTCTGACTCCCAGAGTGAGTCCTGGAGCAAGGGGTAGGCACACTACATACTGTTACCCTCTGGCACAATGTGTCTTATTTCTTTTCTTTCCTTTTTTAAGATTTTACTTATTTAATTTGACAGAGATCACAAGTAGGCAGAGATGCAGGCAGAGAGAGAGGAGGAAGCAGGCTCCCTGCTGAGCAGAGAGCCCGATGTGGGGCTCGATGTGGGGCTCGATCCCAGGACCCTGAGATCATGACTTGAGCCGAAGGCAGAGGCTTAACCCACTGAGCTACCCAGGCAGCCCAATGTATCCTATTTCTAACCAAACTGCTGGCCTAGGATACTTAGCCTTTGCCTTTGTTAGAAGCCAGCTTCTGAACTCGCCTCCTCTCCCAAACACTCAGCCTCGCCTCACTTTTCTAAGGGCTTATGCCTGCTTTGTCATATGACACATTCTGCTCTGGGCAACAGACAGACAGCAGCACCTGTCCTTGTTTAATGCATTCTGCATCACTATGCATCAGTGCATTTGTGTACTGCAAAATAACTGCATCAGTTATTTGTTTTTCCAGTTCTACTGTAAGGGCTGATTCAAGACAGGTGCTGCTTCCACACCCCTAGAATCTAGGACTGAGCCTAGAATTTAACAGGCATGTCAGCACATTTATTGATAAAAGCTTTTAACTTGGACCAGGATGACTTAAGTGCTATAAAATCTAATTCTAGCTCTCTCAGTGTCTAATACTAAAATCTTAGGCAGGTGATTTGATATTTTGGGTTCTCGTTGTCCTCATTTGCAAAACAGAGATGATCAGATCACCACTGGTATGGTGTCTAAGATTGCTTTCAGCTTCAGAGTTCTTCAACTCTTCTTAATGCTCTGAAACTTGATTAGAATCTTCCAAAATGATAGGACTTAATTTTCACCCTAAAAGGGATATCTGGATTGTTTAAAACTGATTTTCAGAGAAAAGCAACATATAAACCAAATGATCCATGTTTCCCTTTCTCATGCCCATTATAGTGCTTAGCAGATCCATTGTACGATGAATGTTAAGAGATGAATCGCCACCTAGTGGACGCATCCCTAGGTAGTGGCCTCCCCTCCAGAACAAGAGGGAGCTTTGTTCTCTGGAGCCCATGGGTCCTACCCATAGTTTCTCCTTCCTTCACCTGACACACATCTCAACCTTATCATTGCTTCTGACTTAAAAAAAAAAAAAAAAAAAGAACCAAAACAACAACAAAAAACCAAAAACACAGAAATATTCATATTGGCAAGAGAAGATGTATTTATTTTGCCAACATTTGACTTCATTTTTACCTATTTGTGTTTTCCATTCATAGTGTAGTAGACATTTTAAGGAAAAAAGATAAGGTCCAGCAAACTCAGACTGGGTTTTTTTAGTCTCTTATCAATCTGGTTTGAAAACAATCCTTGAGCATTCAGAGACACCCTGGCTAGACAGACAGAAAAGGGATAGTAGAGTTTACATGTCTCCTAAGCAGAACTGTCTAGAGAGCCCAGCCTTTCATCCAGTTCTTCACCAAATGTTCAGAGTTTTACAATTTTCCTTGTTTAAAGGAAAACCATTTAGAGGCTAATCTAAGGCTTTGGATTAGTACTTATTTCAATGTGAAGTGCAATCTTCGGCTGGATAATGTTTTCACTGAGCTTAAGGACACCTAAGTGACCTCTACTGAAAATGAACAAAAGGATATGATTATACTAGGTTTTCTTTCTCCACGTGAGGAAAAAATGTCCATAAATCCTGTCACTAGAGGTTCAAAGAGGCTTAGGAGAAGGTATTCTTGGTTAATTAATGAAATATCAAGAGGATTGCTACGAATCTTCAGCCCAGCTTCTGATGCCTCTAGGTATTTTATTATTTTAGCACAAGACCTTCTTCATTTAATCAGCACTATGATTCCTTCCAGCAACCCCAGATTGGCCAGCTCTTCAAACAGCAGCACTGAGGCTCAGTATTTCTCCAGCCTTCTCCACAAGCATTTATTTTTCCTTGTTCATTAGTATTTCTCTGCTACTAAGTGCCCACTAGCCAGCTCATGACATGCTGATATTTTAATTTCTGTTTCCTACCCCACCAACCCAGTGCAAAATTTCTTCACTTCTCTACAGACTTTTGTTTAATTTCTTTCTCTGACATCTCTTACTATGTCTCAAAAAACTTTTGAAATGCTCTGAACCTAAAAATAACTCTTCTATTGATCCAAATACCTATTCAAATAAGTTCTCTCTGACCCTTCCTCCTTCCTTAAGGAAATAAGGAAGTTCTCTCTGACAAATAGGTTCTCTCTGACCCTTCCTTCCTTCCTTCCAAGAAAGTAGTTCAGAGCAATTCCAACTAAGGTATTAATACACTGTCTCTGAGTTCTATAGACATATTTCCCAGTGGCAATTCTCTAGAGCCTCAGTCCTGACTAAATCACTCAAAGGATTCCATCAAGATTTCTAAGCCATATTCTTGTATCACTGCTCTTGAACAGGTTTTCTCTTCTTACCTGTAACTCCCAGAAGCTGGTTTGTACATCATTCCAAACAGCCAAAAAGCAGGACTCAGTCAAGGGGGAAAAAATGAAGAAATTATATGCCTAGAGCTAACCTTGGTCATGCTTCCCTCTACCCCTGAAGGAAAATACACCGTCAGACAAAAGCTGCCCTTGTTCCTCCTGGACATTCATACCCTTAGCAAAATCTCTACAGAAACTGCAGACAAAGTAATTTGAAAGGAATGTGCTCATCAATAAGCATGCAATAAATATCTATCTATATACATTAGACTGTCTTCAGTGTTGAGTAGAAAACAGAAATAAATATAAAGCACAGTTCTTGGATTCTCAGAGCTTACATGGTTTGTTTGGCAAAACTTCCATTTAAATATTTACAGAAAACAGATAAGCAGGCATGCCCATAAATCACAGCTAACTTTCGTATAGAAATAATGGCAGAATGAAAGCTTGTGTTGTTGACCGAAAACTTGATGCTAAACCCTTTATTTATAGCATTAATCATGAGCATCACATTGAATTAAGTAGAAATTGTACTTCTGAAAGAGGTATCAAGAGCTCAAACAGTGAAACATGTTTGAGCTCTTGTAGTCGGTCAAAATGGTGGTCTAACAACAAAAATATATGTCCATATCTTAACCCCTGGAACCTGTGAATGTGACCTTATTTAGAAAAAAGGGTCTTTGCACATGTAATTAAGTTAAGGATTTTGAAATGAGATTATCCTGGTTTATCCTGGTAATCCTATGACAAGTATCCTTATAAGAGACGGAAGAGGAGACACAGACACAGAGGAAAAGGTCATATGAAGACAGAAGCAGGTATTTTAATTTTGCAGCCACAAATCAAGGAACCACTCGAACCATAACAAGTTAGGAAAAGGCAAGGAATGTTCTCCCCTAGAGCTTTCAGAGGAGAGTGGCCCTGCCAACACTTTGACTTCTAGGTTTGACTTCTAGTCCTATAACTGTGAGAAAATAAATTTCTGTTGTTTTAAACCACTAAGTTTTACTAATTTGTTATGGCAGTCACAGGATACTAATACTTGTGGTAATAAATCACATAAAACCTTTTTTGGGATGGTCTCTTTCTCCTTACCATAATTTCCTGCCTTTCCTTTATGAATCAGAATTTAAATGAATCAGAAATTAAATGTAGAGCCATATATGATTAATGAAATTCAGTAGAGCTTCTACAGGGAGTGGGATAGCAGCTCTGAAGAGATATCCCAGGATGAAAATAAGAGTTCGAGAAGCTTACCCATGTGTATCTGTTTTGCGGTCACTTTTCCATGTATTCAAAGTTCTGGGTAACAAAGGAATTAAGGAATTAGCTTTTTTTTTTTTTTTTTTTTTTTTTTTTGGTAACTTGTTATTTTCATTCAACAAATACCACACACATTTTCTCATGCTAATAAACCCAAATCTAAAATTACATTCATTGTTGGTAGTGTATGGAATTAGCTTTGGTTCATCTGTTACCTCCAAACCAAAGTCTGTCTGGCTTCTTGAAGCAAACCCAATTAAAAACTTGTGTGTTGGAGGAGGAGTCAAGATGGCGGAGAAGCAGCAGGCTGAGACTGCTTCAGCTAGCCGGAGATCAGCTAGATAGCTTATCTAAAGATTGCAAACACCTGAAAATCCATCGGCAGATCGAAGAGAAGAAGAACAGCAATTCTGGAAACAGAAAAACAACCACTTTCTGAAAGGTAGGACCGGCGGAGAAGTGAATCCAAAGCGACGGGAAGATAGACCCCGGGGGGAGGGGCCGGCTCCCGGCAAGCGGCGGAGCAACGGCGCACAAAATCAGGACTTTTAAAAGTCTGTTCTGCTGAGGGACATCGCTCCAGAGGCTAAACCGGGGCGAAGCCCACACGGGTTCAGCGTGGCCTCAGGTCCCGCAGGGTCACAGAAGGATCGGGGGTGTCTGAGTGTCGCAGACCTTGCGGGTATTGGAACGGGAAAGCCGGCTACAGAGACAGAGCCGACAGTAAGCTCACAGCTCGGTGTGACCTTGAACCGGTCGCAGGCTCGGAGAGCTCGGAGCGCGGCCGGAGGTCAGGCAGACGGGAGTAACTGGGCGCTGTTCTCTGAGGGCGCACTGAGGAGTGCGGCCCTGGGCTCTCGGCTCCTCCGGGCCGGAGACCAGGAGGCTGCCATTTGTATTCCCCGTCCTCCGGAACTCTACGGAAAGCGCTCAGGGAACAAAAGCTCCTGAAAGCAAACCCGAGCGGATTACTCACCCCGGCCCCGGGTAAGGGCGGTGTCATTCCGCCTGGGGCAAAGACACTTGAGAATCACTACAACAGGCCCCTCCCCCAGAAGATCAACAAGAAATCCAGCCGAGACCAAGTTCACCTACCAAGGATTGCGGTTTCAATACTAAGGAGAGCAGCAGAATTCCAGAGGAGGAGAAAGCCAAGCACGGAACTCATGACTTTTTCCCTGTGATTTTTTTTTAGTCTTGCAGTTAATTTAATTTTTTTCTTTTTCATTTTTTGTTTTTTTTTTTTTTCTCGCCTTCGGGAAAATTTTTTTTTTTTTAACTGTTACCTTTTTCTTTTTTAACGATTTTTTACTAGTTTATCTAATATATATATTTTTTCTTTTTTACATTTTCCTTTTTTTTTAATTCTTTTCTTTTCTTTTTTCTTTTTTTTTTCTTTCTTCCTTTTTGAACCTCTTTTTATCCCCTTTCTCCCCCCTCACGATTTTGGATCTCTTCTAATTTGGTTAAAGCATTTTTTCCTGGGGTTGTTGCCACCCTTTTAGTATTTTACTTGCCCCTTCATATACTCTTAACTGGACAAAATGACAAGACGGAAAAATTCAACACAAAAAAAAGAACAAGAGGCAGTACCGAAGGCTAGGGACCTAATCAATACAGACATTGGTAATATGTCAGATCTAGAGTTCAGAATGACAATTCTCAAGGTTCTAGCCGGGCTCGAAAAAGGCATGGAAGATATTAGAGAAACCCTCTCGAGAGATATAAAAGCCCTTTCTGGAGAAATAAAAGAACTAAAATCTAACCAAGTTGAAATAAAAAAAGCTATTAATGAAGTGCAATCAAAAATGGAGGCTCTCACTGCTAGGATAAATGAGGCAGAAGAAAGAATTAGTGATATAGAAGACCAAATGACAGAGAATAAAGAAGCTGAGCAAAAGAGGGACAAACAGCTACTGGACCACGAGGGGAGAATTCGAGAGATAAGTGACACCATAAGACGAAACAACATTAGAATAATTGGGATTCCAGAAGAAGAAGAAAGAGAGAGGGGAGCAGAAGGTATACTGGAGAGAATTATTGGGGAGAATTTCCCCAATATGGCAAAGGGAACGAGCATCAAAATTCAGGAGGTTCAGAGAACACCCCTCAAAATCAATAGGAATAGGCCCACACCCCGTCACCTAATAGTAAAATTTACAAGTCTCAGTGACAAAGAGAAAATCCTGAAAGCAGCCCGGGAAAAGAAGTCTGTAACATACAATGGTAAAAATATTAGATTGGCAGCTGACTTATCCACAGAGACCTGGCAGGCCAGAAAGAGCTGGCATGATATTTTCAGAGCACTAAACGAGAAAAACATGCAGCCAAGAATACTATATCCAGCTAGGCTATCATTGAAAATAGAAGGAGAGATTAAAAGCTTCCAGGACAAACAAAAACTGAAAGAATTTGCAAATACCAAACCAGCTCTACAGGAAATCTTGAAAGGGGTCCTCTAAGCAAAGAGAGAGCCTACAAGTGGTAGATCAGAAAGGAACAGAGACCATATACAGTAACAGTCAACTTACAGGCAATACAATGGCACTAAATTCATATCTCTCAATAGTTACCCTGAATGTTAATGGGCTAAATGCCCCTGTCAAAAGACACAGGGTATCAGAATGGATAAAAAAACAAACCCCATCTATATGTTGCCTCCAAGAAACTCATTTTAAGCCCGAAGACACCTCCAGATTTAAAGTGAGGGGGTGGAAAAGAATTTACCATGCTAATGGACATCAGAAGAAAGCAGGAGTGGCAATCCTTATATCAGATCAATTAGATTTTAAGCCAAAGACTATAATAAGAGATGAGGAAGGACACTATATCATACTCAAAGGGTCTGTCCAACAAGAAGATTTAACAATTTTAAATATCTATGCCCCCAACGTGGGAGCAGCCAACTATATAAACCAATTAATAACAAAATCAAAGAAACACATCAACAATAATACAATAATAGTAGGGGACTTTAACACTCCCCTCACTGAAATGGACAGATCATCCAAGCAAAAGATCAGCAAGGAAATAAAGGCCTTAAACGACACACTGGACCAGATGGATATCACAGATATATTCAGAATATTTCATCCCAAAGCAACAGAATACACATTCTTCTCTAGTGCACATGGAACATTCTCCAGAATAGATCACATCCTCGGTCCTAAATCAGGACTCAACCGGTATCAAAAGATTGGGATCATTCCCTGCATATTTTCAGACCACAATGCTCTAAAGCTAGAACTCAACCACAAAAGGAAGTTTGGAAAGAACCCAAATACATGGAGACTAAACAGCATCCTTCTAAAGAATGAATGGGTCAACCGGGAAATTAAAGAAGAATTGAAAAAAATCATGGAAACAAATGATAATGAAAATACAACGGTTCAAAATCTGTGGGACACAACAAAGGCAGTCCTGAGAGGAAAATATATAGCGGTACAAGCCTTTCTCAAGAAACAAGAAAGGTCTCAGGTACACAACCTAACCCTACACCTAAAGGAGCTGGAGAAAGAACAAGAAAGAAACCCTAAGCCCAGCAGGAGAAGAGAAATCATAAAGATCAGAGCAGAAATCAATGAAATAGAAACCAAAAAAACAATAGAACAAATCAACGAAACTAGGAGCTGGTTCTTTGAAAGAATTAATAAAATTGATAAACCCCTGGCCCGACTCATCAAAAAGAAAAGAGAAAGGACCCAAATAAATAAAATCATAAATGAAAGAGGAGAGATCACAACTAACACCAAAGAAATACAAACTATTATAAGAACATACTATGAGCAACTCTACGCCAATAAATTTGACAATCTGGAAGAAATGGATGCATTCCTAGAAACATATAAACTACCACAACTGAACCAGGAAGAAATAGAAAGCCTGAACAGACCCATAACCAGTAAGGAGATTGAAACAGTCATTAAAAATCTCCAAACAAACAAAAGCCCAGGGCCCGACGGCTTCCCGGGGGAATTCTACCAAACATTTAAAGAAGAACTAATTCCTATTCTCCTGAAACTGTTCCAAAAAATAGAAATGGAAGGAAAACTTCCAAACTCATTTTATGAGGCCAGCATCACCTTGATCCCAAAACCAGACAAGGATCCCACCAAAAAAGAGAGCTATAGACCGATATCCTTGATGAACACAGATGCGAAAATACTCAACAAAATACTAGCCAATAGGATTCAACAGTACATTAAAAAGATTATTCACCACGACCAAGTGGGATTTATTCCAGGGCTGCAAGGTTGGTTCAACATCCGCAAATCAGTCAATGTGATACAACACATCAATAAAAGAAAGAACAAGAACCATATGATACTCTCAATAGATGCTGAAAAAGCATTTGACAAAGTACAGCATCCCTTCCTGATCAAAACTCTTCAAAGTGTAGGGATAGAGGGCACATACCTCAATATCATCAAAGCCATCTATGAAAAACCCACCGCAAATATCATTCTCAATGGAGAAAAACTGAAAGCTTTTCCGCTAAGGTCAGGAACACGGCAGGGATGTCCATTATCACCACTGCTATTCAACATAGTACTAGAGGTCCTAGCCTCAGCAATCAGACAACAAAAGGAAATTAAAGGCATCCAAATCGGCAAAGAAGAAGTCAAATTATCACTCTTCGCAGATGATATGATACTCTATGTGGAAAACCCAAAAGACTCCACTCCAAAACTGCTAGAACTTATACAGGAATTCAGTAAAGTGTCAGGATATAAAATCAATGCACAGAAATCAGTTGCATTTCTCTACACCAACAGCAAGACAGAAGAAAGAGAAATTAAGGAGTCAATCCCATTTACAATTGCACCCAAAACCATAAGATACCTAGGAATAAACCTAACCAAAGAGACACAGAATCTATACTCAGAAAACTATAAAGTACTCATGAAAGAAATTGAGGAAGACACAACGAAATGGAAAAATGTTCCATGCTCCTGGATTGGAAGAATAAATATTGTGAAAATGTCTATGCTACCTAAAGCAATCTACACATTTAATGCAATTCCTATCAAAGTACCATCCATCTTTTTCAAAGAAATGGAACAAATAATGCTAAAATTTATATGGAACCAGAAAAGACCTCGAATAGCCAAAGGGATATTGAAAAAGAAAGCCAACGTTGGTGGCATCACAATTCCGGACTTCAAGCTCTATTACAAAGCTGTCGTCATCAAGACAGCATGGTACTGGCACAAAAACAGACACATAGATCAATGGAACAGAATAGAGAGCCCAGAAATAGACCCTCAACTCTATGGTCAACTAATCTTCGACAAAGCAGGAAAGAATGTCCAATGGAAAAAAGACAGCCTCTTCAATAAATGGTGCTGGGAAAATTGGACAGCCACATGCAGAAAAATGAAATTGGACCATTTCCTTACACCACACACAAAAATAGACTCAAAATGGATGAAGGACCTCAATGTGCGAAAGGAATCCATCAAAATCCTTGAGGAGAACACAGGCAGCAACCTCTTTGACCTCAACCGCAGCAACATCTTCCTAGGAACAACGCAAAAGGCAAGGGAAGCAAGGGCAAAAATGAACTATTGGGATTTCATCAAGATCAAAAGCTTTTGCACAGCAAAGGAAACGGTTAACAAAATCAAAAGACAACTGACAGAATGGGAGAAGATATTTGCAAATGACATATCAGATAAAGGACTAGTGTCCAGAATCTATAAAGAACTTAGCAAACTCAACACCCAAAGAACAAATAATCCAATCAAGAAATGGGCAGAGGACATGAACAGACATTTCTGCAAAGAAGACATCCAGATGGCCAACAGACACATGAAAAAGTGCTCCATATCACTCGGCATCAGGGAAATACAAATCAAAACCACAATGAGATACCACCTCACACCAGTCAGAATGGCTAAAATAAACAAGTCAGGAAATGACAGATGCTGGCGAGGATGCGGAGAAAGGGGAACCCTCCTACACTGTTGGTGGGAATGCAAGCTGGTGCAGCCACTCTGGAAAACAGCATGGAGGTTCCTCAAAATGTTGAAAATAGAACTGCCCTATGACCCAGCAATTGCACTATTGGGTATTTACCCTAAGGATACAAACGTAGTGATCCAAAGGGGCACGTGCACCCGAATGTTTATAGCAGCAATGTCCACAATAGCCAAACTATGGAAAGAACCTAGATGTCCATCAACAGATGAATGGATCAAGAAGATGTGGTATATATACACAATGGAATACTATGCAGCCATCAAAAGAAATGAAATCTTGCCATTTGCGACAACATGGATGGAACTAGAGCGTATCATGCTTAGCGAAATAAGTCAAGCAGAGAAAGACAACTATCATATGATCTCCTTGATATGAGGAAGTGGTGATGCAACATGGGGGCTTAAGTGGGTAGGAGAAGAATAAAGGAAACAAGATGGGATTGGGAGGGAGACAAACCATAAGTGACTTTTAATCTCACAAAACAAACTGAGGGTTGCTGGGGGGAGGGGGTTTGGGAGAAGGGGGTGGGATTATGGACATTGGGGAGGGTATGTGCTTTGGTGAGTGCTGTGAAGTGTGTAAACCTGGTGATTCACAGACCTGTACCCCTGGGGATAGAGTATTATGCCTCCATCAGAAAGGATGAATACCCAACTTTTGTAGCAACATGGACGGGACTGGAAGAGATTATGCTGAGTGAAATAAGTCAAGCAGAGAGAGTCAATTATCATATGGTTTCACTTATTTGTGGAGCATAACAAATAGCATGGAGGACATGGGGACTTAGAGTGGAGAAGGGAGTTGGGGGAAATTGGAAGGGGAGGTGAACCTTGAGAGACTATGGACTCTGAAAAACAATCTGAGGGTTTTGAAGGGACGGGGGGTGGGAGGTTGGGGTACCAGGTGGTGGGTATTATAGAGGGCACGGATTGCATGGAGCACGGGGTGTGGTGCAAAAATAATGAATACTGTTATGCTGGAAATAAAAAAAAATAATAATAAATAAATTAAATATTAAAAAAAAAAAAAAAAAAAAAAAAAAAAAAATTGTGTGTTTTTCTGTGTAACACAGTTGAAGAAATAAAATCATAAAACTTTGGAATATCCAAACCAACTCGTTTGCACCTTGATCTGTTAACAGTGTTATTTCATCATTTGGGAATCCTTAAAGCTCTGCTTGAATTTTGACCAAATCGTTGTCGAAATATGATCCTGAATATGCATAATGAAGAATGTATCTGAGACATACAACTGACTTTACCACATAGCATTTGTTTGTAATTGCTAGTCATCTTGGAGGAAAACTAAGGTATATCTTTATATAAATGAGATTGATTCCTAAACAATGCCGGGTTTATAGCCGGCACTACATAAATATTTGCTCAGTGAATGAATTTATTCAGCTAAAAAAGAGTTCAACTTTAAGTAGCCCTCCAATTATTAGTAGTTAAAATAAACCCATTCAAACTGATGGTATCTATAGGAAGCCAGAGACAACCACCAAATGAAGCCCATCAGATTTCTTTATGTAGAACAAACAGCTGCAGGTCCCTCAAGAGGCTAGAAGAGCAATGCTACCTAGGGTCGCATAAGAAAGAGAGTTCGGTGTGGGGAGTTGGGGGTTACCCTGGAGGGCACATACTCTGTCTTAAGGGAGCAGCCACTACTCAGCTGGAGCAAACTGTCACCATGCAGAAATTGGAGCCTCATTTGCCATTCATCTCATATTTTCAAGAGAAGCCAGAAATATACATGAGAACACTTGCCATTTTAAAAGTTGGCAATGAATTCGCTCTTTTCAAACACGCTCTGTGGTGGCCAAACAAAACACATCTGCTAGCCAGATAGGCCTAGAGTCCTCCAGGCTGGGTCTCTACTTCTTAGTATCTTTTCCTTTCTTTACTTCCCTTGGACTTTTCTCTATTTCCTTTTTCTTTCTTTCCCTCCTTTCAGCCTCCGGAATCACAGATTGTTGAGAAACTAGGTGTCTGGGATAAAAGTTGTGCAGGGCAGGAAGACTGGAGAACTGTGTTCTCAATGTCAGAACAAGGTTTAGTTTGATCAAGTCAGAAAACAGACAGGGAAGCAAGTAAATGGGTTTTGGATATCATAAATGCTCGGTTTAGTCCATAATCTAACAACTGTCTAATCATTGAAACGTTAATTAACTTCTTTGGTTCTTACTTGTACCATCCATAAAATGGGAGTGATTGCACTAATATCCATTGCTTCATTATTGTGAGGCATAATAGTTTTAAAGGAACCTTATCGATATATAGGGCCATAAAGCTATTAATCATACAATAATTATTAAGAACAAGAGGCTTATTGGTGTGCCGCAGGCTTTTTTTCATATGATAGTTATAATTTACCGAGCACCAGCAACGTAAATAGCCAGAAGTCTTATAGTCGTAAATCAAACATGCTGTATTGAGTTCTATGAGATAGTGTATAAATTATATGGTAAAGACTAAAAGTGCTATACCATTTTAGAGGAGAAGGTTGGTGACAACTAGAGTGAAAGTGTGCTAGAAGTAGTGAGACTTACACCAGACTTTAAAGGCTGCAAAGGATAGTGATAGCGTTACTGGCTTATTTCAGGAGTCAAAACAGATTTTACTTTGGAATTACATTTTTGTGTATGTGGCCTGTGGGAAGCACCAAACCGATTTAGTCGGTTTCCCAAACTTCATTCATTCATTCATTCATTCGCTCTTTCACCTGATGCTGGTTGACATCTCTGTACCTAGGTACTTTGGTAGGTGCTAGAGATACACTGTCTTTGCCCTCAGGGAGCTCACCATCAAGATGTTAAGTTCAGGGGAAATGCTAGGTTAGTTGGGATAAACCTTGGGTGGGACTCTTGTATGTGGGTGTGTGTGTATCTATGTGCGTTAAGCTGAAGGATTTTCAGATCTTTTATTATCCTTGAGTCTGGAGATACAGAGAGAATAGTGTATGGAGAGTTCCTTTTACAGATTAGCAGTTGGGACTTATTGTTTAAATTTAGAGATGCTGCACCTGAAAAGAACAAAACTGGAGGACTCAGACTTCCTGGTTTCAAAGCTTGCCACAAAGCTCCAGTAATCAAAATGGAGTGGTACTGACATGAGGACACTTCACTCTGTGAAATGAGGTACATGAAATAGTCAAAACCGTAGAGACAGAAGGTAAAATGGTGGTTGCCAGGGGCTGGGAGGACATGACGGGCATGAGCACTTCGGCTTTAAAGGGCATTGAATTTCAATTTTGCAACATGAAAAAAGCTCTAGAGATGAGTGGTGCTGACGGTCGCACAACCATCTTGAGTGTGCTAAATATCACTGAGCTCTATACTTAAAAATAGTTATTCATAAGAGTGTGCTTTATGTTATGTGATTTTGCCACACTCCAAACGCTGGGGGAAAAAAATAAAAATGATTTTCCAATAATTATGGTAAAACATTGACTTTGTCATCTTTTAAAGTCGTCAGCCTACACCACTTAAGCTTTCTGGGTTTTTTTTTTTTTCCCCACACTTTACTCTTCACTATTGTTTTCTGTTTTGCCTCATTTCAGGGCCTCCGGCACCAAAAAAAGTTAATGTTTAAAGCTCTTAAAAAGTGGGTGCATTTATTCACAGGCCTTTTACACGTAGTGAGGGTATTTCACTTCCCCAGTCCCATCCCCAGTCTGTACCTGCATTGAAGGGATTTATTACAAATGTACACCTTGTAGTGTACATTTGTACAGGACCTCCTCTTTGCCTCGGGACACTCAGCACCTGTGAGAGGCTCCCCCAGAGATTGCTCAGCCTCCTGGGAACCACTTCTCTTCTCCTGAAGCTTTGTCACTTTCCACCCCCACCACCTCACTGTGTACGAGTCCTTGGTTTCACCTAGAGTCTAGAATTTTCTCATCTAGTTTTCTCATCTAAATTGGCTTTCGTTTGGAATAAAGCAAAGATGGAAGGATAACATGAGGGGACTAAACTGTGTATAAACTGGAACACTCATATCCAGAAGCCCATGACTTCTCCTCTCTGTAACCTCCCATAAAATTTTAGCCAGTGCCTCAGGTCACTGTGTCTCAGGGGCTGTCCTTCCTCTTGGGATGTTGGAGAGCTGCATTTAGCTCATACCTACTCCCCCAAATATTATTTTAACAGATGAAGCATACTGTTGACATCAGAAAAGATGCAAAGCATAATGTGGTACGTGTTCATCAGCTCCCAGAACGCCTAAGGCAAGTAGGTTCTTTACAAACCCTATTTAGTGAGAGTCACTTGATAAACCACAGGAGAGGTAAAATTGGATAAGTGAAAAATTCCTTAGAAGTATCTCTTGCAGTTCAGCTGACGTATAATTATGTTTCTGAACTAACCCATAACCATCCTCATTTATTAAGTTTCTTACGATTGGATGCAGGGCTATGAAACTCAACACTGAACTGTCCTCTCTGATCTGAATGTGTAAATAGTATGAAATCAACTAATTGGCCAATTATATATATCCAAGATATAATCAACCAACTGGCCAGGATATATCCATTTTGCTTCTCTTCTTCCCAGATAAGTAGGCGAGAAATTGCATTTTCTTATGTTCAGTGTACTTCATGATGAAGATCCAACATCCAAATCTAACATGATATAAATAACAGACTAATTATTTGATGTCCATTGTAAACTAAAAGATTAGAAAGCGTGAGATAGGACCGCAGTTTCCTTTAATGATCACATCTTTCTTGGCTTACTTGGTAAATCATACTGTTCACATCATAAGAATGAAGGCGTGCAAGAGTGACACTTGTGATCAAGGTAAAATAAAAGGGCCTAGATCTATTCTCTTCCCAGAAATAGCTGGAAAACTGGACAAAATGTATTACACAGTGGCTTTCAAGTAACTGGGAGTCAGGCAAGAAAATGTAAGCGATATCGACAGGAAATGAACACGGCGAGCCCCACCATTGTCCCACTTTACTGCCAAGAGAGCTTCCAGGCCATGGTGCTATGTGTCTAAGCCACGGAGGAACTGAAACTTTCAGGCACTGCTGGTGGTCATATAAAGGGCTCAGTGACTTTGGACAACAAGTTAGCAGTTTCTGTAAAAAGCTAAACAGACACATACTATGAAATCCAGCCATTCCAGTCCTAGTTATTTGCGCAATAGAATGAAAGTGTATGTCCTTGGATTTGTGTGTGAGTCTTCATAGCATCTTTATTTTAATGGCTAAAAAACTGGAAACAAACCAAATGTCTATCAAGAGATGAATGAATAAACACATGGGTAAAATACATACAATAATATGCCACCAACAATAAAGAGGAATAATCTATAGTCTGTTGATACTTATAAGAGCATGAGTAAATCTAAAAGAAAAAAGCAGACTGCATAGGATACATACTTATTCCACTTACATAAAATCCTAGAAAACATATATTAATCTTTAGCGACTTAAAGAATACCAACAGTGGGCTAGGAGTGAGGGCAGAAGTAGAGGAAGGGCAGGATTGCATAGTGACCCAGTGAATATTTTGGAGATGATAAATATGTTTGTTGTTTTACTGTGGTGATGGTGTTACAGGTATACAGATGTCAAAATTGTCAAAAATTTTGTACACTTTTAATACATGAAGTTTATTGTATGCCATTGAAAAGTATGTTTCAAATGTTTAAAATTGCAGTAAAAGATACATAACAGAAAATTACCATTTTGATCATTTTTTTAACTGTACCGTTCAGTGACATTAAATACATTCACATTGTCTGGTGCCGCTATCACCGAACTCTTTTCATCTTGCAACCCCAAACACATTAATATGTTTGTCACTCATATCTCAGGAAAGCTGTTGGAGGAGAGGGAGGGGAGGTGGAGCAGAAGGAGAATTTTTTGAGGATTTTTTTTCTAGCTTTTTAAAAAGAGAATAGATTGTGAGACACTAGCTTTATTATTTGTCATTTTTAAAAGCCGATCCCATGATGCTGGGCTTTGTGCAAAACCTCCTGTGTACATTACATCCTTCAATCTTCACAAGAACCCTATGAGGTGTAAACAGTGTTACAATCCCAGTTTCACAGATGAGTAGACTGAGGAATTGTGTGTGTATGTGTGTGTGTGTGTGTGTGTGTGTGTGTGTGCAGAAAGAGTAGAATGAAGTTACTCTTCCAAGTTTATTTGACTAGTAAAATGGTGAAGCCACGTTTTAAGCACCGGCAGCCCCTTACCATTTCAACTCTTATATGTCCATGAATAATTTTTCAGTGACAACAAAATAGGTGCACTGATCATTTTACTTCATTTGGAAGACTGGGAAGGAAACAAAAGTTTCCTGAAATATCTCAGATCTGAAATTCCTCAAAAATCTGAAATGGAAACCAGATGTGTTCTTTTCTCATCATTCATTTTTCACCCAATAATTTTTTAGGATACCTAGGTGTTAAGCACAGCTCCAAAAATTTGGGATACAAGTACAAACAAAACAAAACATGGCCCTTGCTTTTAAAGTCTCATATAATCCATGAATTCTAACAGTACTGTGATACATGTAATAATGAAAGGGTGTGCAGTTTGCAGTAGCGATTCTGAGAGGCAGCAGGAGCTGGGGTGGAGTATAATAAGCAGGCGAGTCACCTGAGAAATACTTTTACTACTATACCTTTAATCCAGGTCTTGAAATTCTGGCCAGGTTTTTCTAGATAAATAAAGGTGGGAGACAGGGAAAGAAGTTTGTAAGTTGTAGAAATGCTGTATGCGGGGCACCTGGGTGGCTCACTGGGTTAAGCCGCTGCCTTCAGCTCGGGTCATGATCTCAGGGTCCTGGGATCAAGTCCCGCATCGGGCACTTTGCTCAGCGGGGAGCCTGCTTCCTCCTCTCTCTCTCTCTGCCTGCCTCTATGCCTACTTGTGATCTCTCTCTGTCAAATAAATAAATAAAATCTTTAAAAAAAAAAAAAAAGAAATGCTGTATGCGAAGGCAAGAGTAGGTTATAAAAGAGCAGATGTTTTCAAAGGTAGAAGCCACAGGGAAATGAGTTCTTTAAGTTAATTTGTTATAAGGAAAATCATCAGTATTTGAGTCGGAAATTTCTGGAATGTGCGTAGTGTCCATTAGGAGTTCATTAGGCTACTGTAATTTCCAGAAATAATTAAAACTGAAACATGTTGTGCTTTGTGGCTAAGAGGTAACAAAAATAGATGAACTTGAGGAGGTTTGCTGTGATACACACTTGAGGTCACAACGTGTGACCTAGGATTGCTAAGTACATGGTATCTCTAAGTGGTATATCAGTAAGATGAAAGTACTTTGAGTCTGGACTAAACTTTTCCTGGCAAGCTAAACTTTACATGGAAATAAGACCGCCTCAAAGCTATTTTAACAAATGAAATGGTGTTTATTAAACATTTTTTACAAACTTTGCACTTTCATGCAAATGTCATAAAACTCTTTTTCTAAATCTCGATTTCTCTTTAAGAAAATGGAGCACTTGAAATGCCGAAACATTTAATGCTTATTTTCCCCTTCCAGAGTCCAATTCTTATGAAATCACTGTTTTACTTCTGTTGGAAAATTTTAACTCTATAATTTTTAGTACCTATAAACAGATTTCTTAGTTGTGTTCTTAAAAGATTCCTGTTTTTATTTTTATAGATTATTGACCCAACTTTTAAACATTACATTAACTTTGGAGAGACCCCCAAAGACAGTTTTTTTATTTTTAAGGCCAAAATCTCCTAAAGATTTTGAGGTTTTAGTTTGTGTTTATTATGACTACCTCAGAGACTGATAGGAGTCTGAGAGCATGGGTAACATATTACAAAAAGTCCTACTGAACTTATTTCAAGAACATTTCTATCTGTGAGGGCTAATATCCAAGGCTGATGCTATCATGTTATTACTTTGAAGCATGGTAGGGAAAAAAAAAGGTAAAAGGAAGCATTTAATTGAATGAAAGCAATGAAACAAAACACCAATTGATTTTTCTGTGTTCTTGCGTAAAACGGAAAGAGGTCGAAGACAAATTATCAAAATAAAAATAATGTCCCCAGAACTGAGTTTATCAGAATGACCAGGATGGTAAGGATTTACAGAGCACGTAACTACATCTGAGACCTTTCAAATGTGATAACTAGTTTTGCCACACACTTCCCCCTCCTCCTTTTATTTAAAAAATTTTTTTTTTCTCTTTAAGGAAAGTGGTAGCAGGGCAGTCCTTGTTCTGTTCAGCTTCAGTTTAGCAAAGAAGAAGAAAAGAGGAATAATATTTACTATCTTGGGGCACCTGGATGGCTCAGTCATTAAGCATCTGCTTTCAGCTCAGGTTATGATCCCAGTGTTCTGGGATCAAGTCCCGCTTTGTGCTGCCTTCTCGGTGGGAAGCTTGCTTCTCCCTCTCCCACTCCCCCCTGCTTGTGTCCCCTCTCGATGTGTGTCTCTCTGTCAAATAAAATCTTTAAATAATACTATCTAAACAGTATCAACTCCCTAGCAAGTTACAGTATTCTTTGGAAATTCAGTTGCAACCTGACACAGGAACATATGACTATGTAGAGACTGGACTGTATGTGATGCATGGAAGTAGCAGTCATGGGATCAGACAGATTTGGGCTGGTTGAGGTAGTGGCCTTCGCCTCTAAACTTCACATTTCTCTTCTGTAGAACCAGAATAATAATACCCACTTTTCAAGAGTATCATAAAGATATGCTTGGCCTACATTAGGTGCTCAGCGATTGGTGGCTATTAACAACTATTATTTTTACTATTGTCATTATTGTTTTTATTATTATCATAATTGTATTTGGAGAATGAATAAGAGAAATTTAGAGTTCATCTGAAATTATAGTATCTTTTGGATGAACAGTACCCTGGAAACAAAATATTTTGGTTTCCATAACAGGGAGATAGTATGATGATTAGATTTGTCACCAAAATAGAAGTAAGAAATCAGTGCCAGCCTTGTGCATTTACTTTAACCAATGACAACATTCTTTTTAAAACCTAATGGTGGTTGTCCCATTCAATTTAAAAACTATGGTTGGCCAGGTGCCTGTGTGGTTCAGTCAGTGAAGTGTCAGACTCTTGGTTTTGGCTCAGGTCATGAACTTGGGGTATGAGATTGAGCCTCTCGTAGTCTGCTTGAGATTCTCTCTCTCTCCTTCTGCCTCTGCCCTTCTCCCCTTAATCTCTCCCCCCACGCTTTCTAAATAAATAAAATATTTTTTTCCTTTTTTAAAGAATTTATTTATTTATTTGACAGAGAGAGATCACAAGCAGGCAGAGAGGCAGGCAGAGGGGGAGGGAGAAACAGGCCCCCCGCTGAGCAGAGAGCCCACCGCGGGGCTCGATCCCAGGACCCTGAGACCATGACAAATAAAATCTTTAATTTTTTTAATACAAAAATGAAATGATAATTACTGTTGGCTGCAAACGTCTTGAATGTAACTTTACCCAGCATTTTAGGTTCAAATTGTTCTAAAATCATTGCTTCAAGATGCCTAACAGTATTGCCTCATGCCAGCCACCAGCAGTCAGGTGAACCCAGCATGGCCAGGGGCCTTCACCTCAGGCCACAAGTCCTCCTGCTTTCCTTCTGGCTCTCTGGAACAACTGGAGACCATCTCTCAGACTTGCCAACACAAAGCTAATTTTCAAGCAATACAAGAGTAGTTGAAAGCACTCATTACAACTTGGGATATAGTAGATATAATAATGTTTTGTTTATAGTAATACAGCACTAGGTATGGGTAGGAGAATTTCTGCTTGAGTAAAGATGGCTTGCTTTTAAGACTATTCCATTTCCTATGGAAATGGACAAACGGGAAAGAAGTGACTTTTCAAGAAAGCAGAAAACTTTTGTGAATATTAAACTATAAATCCCAGGGTGTCTGTAGGAAAGTATCTCTTAGGACTCGGGAGGCAAAATTCAGTTTTGCAATTGCTAGTATTAGGCATGTATGTTTTAGAACAACTGGCAGATAATTGCAGGACCTTTTTACGAGTCATTCAAATATAAAATGTTGACACTTTTTCAGAAAGCTACAGAACTGATATGATAAATCCTACTGATAAAATGATACTTTGCAGTTGTTATTACAGTTATTACAAATTCATTATTTCAATCATCACTTAACTATATCTCCCAATTAAAGTGCAGCTTTAAGTGCAGAAAATCAAATTGGACCCTTCAAATAAATGAATCCCCAGATATCGAATGTTTAAAGTAAACTAAATTTGAATCCTTTATCTAATCTTTCTTTCGTTAAAGAAGTCTCTAGTCATTTATGTCAACACTGGACCTCCCAAATAGAGTTACTGTGTACCTATTTCCATCCTTAAGCCGCACATTTGATTCAGAAATCAAGTAATTACATGTACAAAGGGATCTTGGGACGTGCAATCACTTCACTGGCACATGTAAGTAAAATATGGATGCTCAATTTCCATCTTAATGCATGCAAATGATAGACCCACACATACGGGCATTATAACTGGCCCCATGCACAGCCTGTCATGTTCACTACTGAATTTAAAGACATATCCTCTTCCTCCGAGCATGTTGAACAACATTCAGCAGGAGAATTGTCTCCAAGTCTATTTTTTTTAAATTTTTTTTTTAATTTTTAATTTTTTATAAACATATGTTTTTATCCCCAGGGGTACAGGTCTGTGAATCACCAGGTTTACACACTTCACAGCACTCACCAAAGCACATACCCTCCCCAATGTCCATAATCCCACCCCCTTCTCCCAAACCCCCTCCCCCCAGCAACCCTCAGTTTGTTTAGTGAGATTAAGAGTCACTTATGGTTTGTCTCCCTCCCAATCCCATCTTGTTTCATTTATTCTTCTCCTACCCACTTAAGCCCCCATGTTGCATCCCCACTTCCTCATATCAAGTCTATTTTTGTTTTAAATTCCTACTTTCATTTCTAAAGTAATAAATATTGAATTCTGATGCTTATCATATTTTTATCTTTTGCCTAAGAACGTTGATATATTACTCTATTTGGTTTTATAGTGAAGCTAGCATATTATCCTTTTAGGTTCTATAATCCTTGCAGAGCTGCAGGTCTAGGATTTACTAAAGGTATGGCCTAACCTCCATGAGACTTTCTTTCCTCGTCTAAGCAATGGGACTGTATTCATGGCTGCCGTGTACAGAACAGAGGCTGTACACTGTGCACTTGCACAACTATACACAGTAGCTCACCTCTGTCCATTACAATATAGGTTTAATCTTTATAACAGAGGCTCAGAATTAGAGTGACTTGGCAAGCTGCAAGTTTATTTCTCTCTCATGGAACAATCTGATTAATTAATATAAGCTCCATCAACACTGGTATGGCAAATTCACAGGGCCAAGGACCCAGGCTCCTCCTCTCTTGCCCTTTTGCCTTCCCTAGGCTGTTGTCTTTGTACACATGATCAAGAAATTGAACTGGGTTTTAGGCAGCATTTTAGGCAGCAGAATGAAGGAAGTGAGGAAGAGGGACCATGTTGCCTTCCTTGAATGACATATCATAGAAGTTGCTCACATCATTTCCTCTCCCGTCCTATTAGCCAAAAGTCAGTCATATGGTCCTTCCTGGCTGCAAGAGAAGCTGGGAAATGTTGCCATTTTCCCGGTAGTGATGATCCAAGGAAGCTATGAAGGAGGTGTGACCTGTTGAGCAGACAATTAGTTGGGGGGAATATATTGACTGTATTTACTTATTTTCTTATTTCTTGATGCACTGGCATTTGGAGCCTTCCTCATGGAGAGACTGCCCCTCCTAGAGCTAGCTAATTCATAGAGATGGTAAACAATTCTCCTGGGAGTATGCCTTTCAGATACAAACCAACCAATCCAGAGCCCACAACCCCAACCAACCCCTTTATCAAACACCCCTCTTTATCAGACACACATCAAGCCAATACCAACCCTGTATCTCCCCAAGGCCAGGTACTAGACCACTAGGGACCATCTCACTAGCCCAGAGCCTGCCAAAACTATTCAAACTATCCAACCCTAAAGTTATTCAGTGTACCTACCCTTTCTTACCTATTCCTTACCACACACTAAATAATAAATAAAATAAAATAAAATAAAATAAAATAAAATAAAATAAAACTAGTAATAAAGGCTCTGGGCCATGCTCTGCTTTCACCCCTTATCTGACTCCTGACCATCCCTGGTCCTTCTCCATATGATACTGTGTGGCATGCAATGTGTCTTATTTCTAGAGATCTATCTGTGCATACTTCTTCCTTCATGATGATATTGGTGTCTTACCAAATCTAATCAAAACAAATTCTGGGTACATTTTCAAACTTAGGGAACAACTAGATGTCTCTGCCATCACACCTCTTATTATCTTCCACATACACTACACAGGGATTGTTCAAACATTAAGTGACTAGGGAATACTAACTTTGTGACTTTGTAAATACTAACATTCTGTAGAAATAGAAGGGCAGATATGCAATTCAAGAGTAAAAAAATCTTTAATAGGAAAATTATTAATTTTTAACATGGTGTCATACAGTTCACATTAACAACTTTCACCTCAAACTTTTATTCTGATTTAGTAAACACTGTAAAAGGAATGGCCAGAGTTGGAAATGGGAAAGATGAAATCTCATCCCAGTGGTTGGTGGTGAAGGGGAAAGTGGAAACTGGATCCCCTAAGCTTTAGAAACTTTCCAGGGTCGTCTTGTCTTTATTTTGGTTGAAGATGATGATGATGGAAATTTTTACCATGAATTACTGAAATTTTACTTGTTTTATCTTTCTTTTTTTTTTTTTTACTACCTTTAACTTTTATCATTGAGCACATGAGTGAGAAATGTAGAAAGATAGACTCTTCCAATTTGTTGCCTTTAACTGCTCACATGGGAAAAAAAGGTTTTTGTCTGTTTGTTTTTATCCAAACAATTTGTCAACTGTTGGACTTCAAATGCCACACTTATTACAAGGAAAAATCTCCCAGCAAATGCTATAACAAAAAATATAATACAATTACTTCTTATGACAAACTGGTCGTGTGGTTGACAAGCTTATGGCATAAAAGAATGATTCAGTGTACTTGTTTATATTACACATTTCTGGGTTTCACTCACAGAAATTCTAATTTAGGAAGTCTGGAGAAGGGCTTAGACTCCTGCATTTTTACGAGCGTCACAAGTAAGATTTTTAAAGATACCTTCACATTTCTTCAGTAACACCTTCGAGATATAATTTGTATACCCCACAATTCACATTTAAAATGTACAAATAAATGCCTTTCATTCTATTTACAGAGTTATGCATCTATCAGCACTGACATAATCCAGAGCATTTTCGTGACCACAAAAAGAAACACCACACCCACTAACAGTCAACCCCATTTCCCCATACTGCTCAGCCCTAGGTAGCCCGATTAATCTACTGTCTGTCTCTATAGGTTTGCCTTCTGGACATTTCATATGAGTGGAATCCTATAATATGTGGTCTTCTGTGTCTGGCTTTTGTTCCCCTAGCATAATGTTTTCAAGGTCCATCAATTTATAGCATGTCTCAGTTCTTCACTCTTTTTAATTGCTGAATAATATTCCCTTATATGGATATACCATATTTTATTTATTCATTCATCAGTTTATAGACATATAGGTTGTTCCCATTCTTGGAACAATTCTACTATGAACATTTGTAAGCAAATTTTTTTGTTGGCATCTGTTTTCGTTTCTCTCAGATATATACCTAGGAGTGCAATTGCTAGGACAAATGAGTAACTTCTGAAGAAACTACCAGACCACTTTCCAAAGTAGCATTACCATCTTACACTCCCACCAACAGTGAGCAGGGTTCTAAATTCTGCATATTCTCAACAACACTTGTTATATCTGACATTTTGATTCTAGCTCTCTAGTGGCTATGAAGTAGAATCTCATCATGGTTTTGAATTGTGTTTTCCAGATAGCTAATGGTATTGAGCATCTTTCATGAGTTTACTGGTTGTTTGTTAATCTTCTTTGGAGAAAGGTCCATTCACAAACTTTGATTACTTTTTAAAAAATAAGTTGCCTTTTTATTATTGAGTTGTAAAATTTCCTCATCTCTTCTAGATAAAAGTTCCTTCCCAGATCTGTGATTTGCAAAAATTGTGTCCTATTTTGTGCGTTGTCTTTTCACTTTCTTGATGATATGCTTTGACACCATGCAAGTTTTCAGTTGTCATGAAGTCCCATTTTAAAAATTTTTCTTCTATTGCTTTTAACATTGGGGTCAGAACTGTAAAATACAGATTGTTTTCTATAGTGGCAAAAGATATATATTGAAAAATACTGATCTAGTTGTAGATGGTCCTTGACTTGAACCAGTGCATTCACTTGGAGCTGGCTCTTGTGAATTGATTGAGAGCAGTCTTCCGTAGGAAGATTAGCCGAAGCCATGCCCCAGTAACAAGACACCACCTTCCATTTATTTGTTCGTCTAATGGCTAGCCCCAAGTTTGCAGGCATTATGAAAATTACAAAGAGGGGCCAGCTGTGGGAAAATAGAGTCCCTTGGTAAAAGTCTTGGCAGGTTGTGTCAGACGTGGAAGAAAATCTGCCCCTTGCTCCTGTCGATTATAGGCCTTTGCTGGGTCAATGGTGTAACTAGCAGAGCTTGGATGCTGTTTTAGCCCCTGCTCATTTGCTTGGCTGGACACTTATATAGTGCAAAGATTGAACAGCAATGCACGGTGGCCCTGGCCAATTTGTTAGGTGGGTCAAATCTTGTTAACTCTATTGTGTAGGTATTGTTACCATCATTTTGCCAGTGAGGAAACAGGTTGGTGGGCTTGCTCAAATTCATGAAACTGGTAAGTAGTCGAGCGGAGATTTGTTCCCCCCCTCCTATGACTTCAGTTCTACAAGACTTTAAACTCTGCCACTGTTTTGTATTCTGTTTGTCACTCAGGTTTTAAGGCCTTAAAGCTTATTAAATTCCTCCATCTGAAACCAGATCAAGAACTGCCAGACATGTCGGGAACCTGTTTACCTTGCTGGAGTCTGTGCTCAGATTACTACTTCCTTCCCTTTGCTTCCCTATATCAAACCCCTGACCTTCCTATTTAGAACTTTCCAAGACTTGACAGTGTTTCTCTGCCCTTACTGCTGAACCATAGCCAGATCTCTTCTCCCTGCATAGAAATACCAAAATGCTATGAATCAGAGGAAATCCTGGAATTTGGTATGGAATCGCCATATCACTGGAATGCCTAGAGATTTTTCATTCAAATGAGACATGAAGGTCTACAATATGAATTACATGCACACCTACAGTTCCATAAAGGCACAGATAGAAAGTCAAGGGGCTATGACAGAGGAGACTAGAGGAAAGGTTTTTGTAATATCTTTCTTGCTGGACAAATCTGTTTTCACCAGCCAGATACATCTTGCTGCATTTCTAGACAACCCGACAACCTGCTTTACTCCTCACCAATATCTGCTGTGCTACCATCCACCAAACTATATGCCAGGTTTTTTTGTGTGTGTGTGGTGAGTACTGTCCATTTTCTCTCTTCTCCTCAAAGGAGAGGTGAAGGGGAGACTCCAAGAGAAGTCACAGAACTTGAGGATGTTTCTAAGAAGTGGAGCTCAGTGTATGTACTCAGAAGGGGACTTTGTTGTTCATCCTTGTGCCTACCATACAGGAGTGAAGATATTTGGTGGGAAATGATTGGAAGGGGAGAGAGGGCACGAGGAGCCTGCACTCCCACTATTTGGTCTGGCGAAGACCAGAATTTGGGTCTTTTTCTTAATGAGCTAAGTGATAGGCAGGAAGTAGCTGCACTAGAGCTGCCTCGCTGGTGTCCCAAGGGTCAGCTGTCAGACTTCGAGAACAACAGCAGGGGGTGTGGGGCCTATCAACTGAGACTGAGTTGAGGGTGAGAGAAGCACAAGTGCACCTCCTAGGGCAGGAGATTGCACTGCAGGATGTCCTCTAAAGACTCCTGGAAAGCGCACACTTGACTTCTAGGTGGGCAGCATTGGGACACCTGACCCATGGAGGGCATCAGCTGCCAGTCGCTGTTGTCCAGGAAGGTTTAATTATCCCAAAAAGTATTCTAACAGCAGCCCATAAAGAAGAGGGTCCTGTCCCTTTCCTTCCCCCTCACTTCTGCCTCTTTGTAGCAGGAATGCTGAAGCCTAGAAGAGAGCAAGTACAGAGGTCCCAGAGTAGCCCGCCTGGCCCTGCCCCATGCCAGAGTCAGGGAGCGGTAGGAAGAGTGAAAACATAGACACCCTCCTTTCCTGGTTCATGTCGCTTGAGCCACAGGCAGAGAAGCTTTGGTGGAAAGAGAACCTTAATTAGTCTATGAGATTCGTATTTTCAACTATGTAAAAATAAGCATATGTTAATGAAAAGTGTACAGAGAGTTATGGAACCTTACTCTTAATGGGAAGGGAACATTTAACACAGCACTTCAGACAGTGATTGGGAAGAAAAACAATAATATTCGGTGGTCATTTTTTAACCTGGAAGCTACCAAATAGCTTGCTTTCAGGCAACCGAATTTTTCATTCACCTTTGCTTTTTACTACCCCCCTTCCCACTGTTTCATGGGCATCAGCTATCCGTCCGTTCCCAGGTTAACACTGCCCTGCCTCAGCTTCTTCCGTTTCCCATCGGGACCTGCCATAACTGTTAGGCGTCACTGGGTCATTTTAGGAAATCATTCCCAGTTATAATCCAGATTCCATCTTCTTCCTCACTCTCTTGATATCTGCTTCCCCACTTCTTCCCCCTCCAAATAGCACAGGTCTTTGTCACAGGAGGTATTCTTTCCTATTTTGTTTATAGCTTCACGGGCCAGTCTTTATTTATGAATAGTGTAAAATCGTGCTTTTCGTCCTCACTCTACATCACCTCAAAGATAAAAAGTCAAGAATGTACATTGAAGAGTGCAGATTAACCATGTTCTTGGTTCAGACCCACTTAGGAAGATGCATTATTACCACTTGGGTTGCTGGGTATTTGGATCCCTCAACTACAAGGGGAAAAGGGACTTCTTGGCCCCTAGAACAGGAGCTCAAGTGGAGTCATGGGCACTGGTCGAACATAGTAAGGATAGGTGTTCCCAAGAGAGGTAGCTGGGTAGGGAGGCAGCATCTTCCCTGCCTGCTACATTTTGGTTTCAGCCTTCTTTGATTCTTCAGAAATCCTTGTGTATTGGTCCCCTTTCTTCCTTGAAATCTCCCTGCCATTGCTTTCTCCCCTTCCTAAGCCTCTGTATAGCATACAGGCCTCTTGGGAATTCATAAGAGTGTTTACTGTTGTGGGTATGGGTAGGGTAGCAAAAGAAGAAAAGGAGAACATAGACAAAGGGAATAAAATGAGTCTTACCCTCCACTAGATTCCCACCAGCCTTCCCTTGGATTGTTTAAACTTATGGTTGGAATCTTAGGATCCTTCTGATGAGAATCAGTCCTCAGACCATTTTGCAGGGCCTGTTGAATGTTTTAAGAACAGGAAGCACTGGACCAACTGTCCCACGTTCTGAATGACTAGGCTCTCTTGCTTCCAAACTTCTTACTGTTCTCTTTCATTTACTTCTCTGCCTACTTCACTCTTTAGTGGTGTCCTCATGGCCTTTGTAGAAGCACTTGAGTTTTCGCTCTTTCTTGAGACAGAGAGTATGAGTTATTCCTGTTTCCATTTCTATTCATTAATGATAGTCTTTAGGACATAAAACATAATCAACAAATATATTCATTCTACATCTATTAACATATCTATCGATCATCTCCTATGGGCCAGGCACTGTGCTAAGGAACTGTGTGAGAATGTGAACCGGACACAAAATGGCCCTATTCTCACACAGCTTCTGTCAGTGATGACATGTGGAAAGTAAGAGGAACTCCACGTGAGGTGAATTTACGAACTAGATCTGTCAGAGGAAGAAGAGGCACTGAGATTTAGACTAGGGATCCTGCTAATGAGGCAGCTCTTGTGTGACCAAGTAGCTTTGATATGATCCCGGCATGGGGGGAGCATGGCCTCCCCAGAAGGAGCCATGGCTGGATTCACACTCCTTCTTGATACCTTAAAACCTGTAGCCTCATCTTGCCCTGAACCAAAGCAGGAAACCTGTTGCTGCCAGTCCTGCCTTTCCAGCCAGCCAAGTGGTGATTAGAGTTTTGAGAATGATAGCATATGTGATTGGTATCCCACCTGGCATCCCCTCACCTTATCATTTCCTGCAGGCTGGCCCAGTTTCCCATCATAAACCCTGGATCTTTTAGCCTGGGAAGCCTTCTCTGGCCACCAGAGCCCAGTCTGCAGGCACATATACCCAAGGGGCAGAAGATTAACACCCCTTAGAAAAGCCCTCAACCTGTAAATAATCCAGAAGGGATACCTCTGTGGTGCACCTTTTCTACTCTTTCTCAGCAGCCCCCAGTGGGAATGAGCTCCAGTTACCTTTAGTGACAGCCTGCTTGAAATGCACCCTCCACTAGCCTCCTTCCCTTCCTTGTCTCCTGCTTTCTTCTCTACAGATGTTTCTTGGTCTTGCTTCCTCCCATCCAAGTACTAAGCAGGCCCGACCCTGCTTAGCTTTTGGTCTTGCTTCCTAAATGAATTGCTTGCATTTGAATCCTGGTCTCGGGCTTGCCTCTGTGGGAACCCAAACTAAGATAGATAGGATTCTTTTTTATTTCTCCTTTTAAATTTTTTTTTGGAAAATTTCTCATCCAAATTTCATTGGAATTTTGATAGGGATTACATGGAATCTATAAATAGCTTTGGGTATTAGGGACATTTTCAAAATATTAACTTTTCCGGGATATCTTCCCATTTATTTGTGTCATCTTCAACTTTTTTTCCTCAATGTCTTATAGTTTTCAGCATATAGTTCTTCAACTTCCTTGGTTAAATTTATACCTAAGTATTTTATTGTTTTTGATGCTACTGTTACATGGGATTGTTTTATTTCCTTTTCAGATGGTTGTTACTATATAATACAAATATGCAACTGATTTTTGTATGTTGATTTTTACTGAAACTTTACGGTATTCCTTTATTAGGTCTGACAATTTCTTGGTGAAATATTTAGGATTTTCTATATATAAGATCATGTCATCCACAGACAGGGGCAATTTTTCTTCTCCCTTTCTGATTCGGATGCCTTTTAATTTCTTTTTCTTGACTAATTGCTCTGGATAGGATATCCAGTACCGTGTTGAATAAGAGTGGGAAGAGTGGACACCTGATATTAGAGAAAAAGCTTTCTACCTTTCACCATGGAATGTGATGTTAGCTGTGGGTTTGTCATATATGGCCAGGCTTTCATCATGTTGAGAGTAAAATGGTGGTCTAGGGGAAATGGAGAGATGTTGGCCAAAGACTACAAACTTTTAATTATAAAATGAGTAAGTTCTGGAGACCTAATGCACAGCACAGTGACTATAGTTAACAATACTGTATTGTATACTTGAAAGTCACTGTGGGAATAGAGTTGTAGTGTTCTCACTGAAACAACAGCAACAAAATGATAATTATAGAGGTAAAAGATGTGTTAACCAACCTTACTGTGTTTAAGATTTCACAATATTTACATGTATCAAGTCATTACATTGTACACCTTCAACTTACATAATGTTATATGTGATTTGTATCTCAGTAAAGCTGGAGAGAGATACTGCGTGAAATGATATGGGGAGAGGAGGCAGTCACTGGTAGCTATGACCAAAGAGAAGGAAACAAAAGTTCCCAAGAGAGTTGCAGAAATGGGGATGGGAAGGGCTATAACACATTGTCAACGGCATTTTTGAGGGGAGATTGTGAATTCAATACAATATTTAAAATCAAATTATTTCAGCTTTGTGATGACTAAGAAGAATTTTTAGTGCCTCTTCTTTTCTCTCATTTTCTAATGCCTACATTTTGATGCCCATGTCCATCAGCCAGAGACCCCAGTGTCCTTGGACTGATCAATTTCCCTGACCTTCTTTTCTGTTAGGATGACATTTAATGGTTTCCTTCCACTTTCAACTTCAGTTTGATTTATCAACTTCAGAAGACCTTCAGAAACTTGAAATGAACCCTGAGTTCATGACATATAATGAACTATTTTTATTGTGGAAAAAACTAGAAACACAATTTCTTCATGCACAACAAGATTAATGCCTGGACTCAATGTCAGTAGACTATGCATGCAAGTGATTTTCCAGTAACGGAGATTTGTTGAGCTGTCATTCTCCCCTGATCTGTTTGTAATCAGTGACATGTTCTTAAAAGATGGCTGGTTAGACCAGCCAATGGACACACACACACACACACACAAATGCTTTTTTTCCCTTTAAATTCATTAGTCATAATGATAACCTAATGATAGTCAACATAATGATAGTCAAATAATAACCTTGGCCACTCCAATAAGTTATTTTTTCTATAGAGACTATAAACTTCTTTAGGCTGAAGAGCAATTCTTAACTTTTGAATAATGCTTGAATGCCTGAGGTCTAAAACAGTACACATTAACAGTGCTCAGTAAATGCTTGCGGGGTTGAACAAAGAGAATAGAAATGAAATTGAGGGCAGTCTGTTTGTGATAAGTATTTGCTGAGTCCTATAGATATTCTTCTCTTCTTTTTTCTTGATGAGCTATTGCAAATATTTGATGTCCTTTGAATTGCAGGGTTAAAATGGGATATTTTTTGACAAAAGCCTAAAGTCCCTGGCGTTCAACTTGTCCTGCAGTTGTTTTTGCTGAAAAAACTAAAATGGAATGCCTGCCTGTTACTTCTGTGTCTTGTTCTGATAGTTATACTGAAGTTCTCACTATGTAGAACTTCCTTTGTTCGCTGTCTTGCTTCGCACCTTTGCTCACCCAAGACATTAATGATGCTGGGGTGGTTTTGGGTGCCATCCATAGTGCTTTCATCAAATTTCTTGTCTCTGGGTCCCATTGTACTCTGATTAAATACATGGAAGCTGGTATTTGCTGAAAATAAATAGTAACTGCAAAAGTTTTGCCTCTTAAAAAAACCTCTGCGTTTTTCTCTGCCCTACCGCAAAGATGGTAAGATCTCTACCACTTCCTTGTGTTCAGAAACCAAATCCTTCAGTTCTTCTTGGTTCAGTGAGACAAATGCTTTGTAAAAAGTGACCTATATTTCTCGGGCTGTGGGAGGGGAAGAAAAGAGTTTGAGAAAGTGACTGAGGAGGAGAGTAAGGTCGACACTGTCTCGGTTCAATTCAGTTGAACTGCTTCATTTATGGCTTGAACTTTTTCTTTATAAAAACGATGGCATTTTTGATACTCTGCTCCAGACAGCTTTCCCGGGGGCGGGTGCAGATGTGCTGAGCCATTTGGCTGCCGTGTGGACCGACTCAGAGAACCTCTCTTCTCCCTGATGAAGTCATCTCCTCTGGGTAGCCCAGCCTTTCCCATCACTCCATGTTGGAACTTGGCTTTCCCTTGCATAGTTCCGTCGTGATGTAGATGGTCTTCCAGTTAAGTTCTGGAATAATCTGCCCAACCATGAACAGGACATTTACAGCAAAGAAGAAAAAAAAAAGACTTTTATTGAAAGAAACATTTTACTGTAACATTCTGATTTGGGGGTTGGGGAGCAAAGTCTTACTCTGGAAAAATCAACTTTTTCATGGCTTTCTGAAGATATTTGTCTGTGTTTAATTTCTCTGAGTAATTTATATACGCCAGGATAAAAAATAATGAGATTGTCACCCTCACTTTGCCTTTTGTAGAGTTTCCTTTATTTTTTAAGGAAGACAACAAAGACCGCATATTATTTCTGCATTTCCTAGAAAACAAAGAGGGTTTAAAGTGCTGGATAAAATATCTCTCCCTAACATGTAAAAAAGAAAAAGAAGAGAAACGAAAAGAAAAAAAAAAGAAGAAAAAAATCAATGAAGCAATTTTAGAAGTTGGCTTCCTTTTTCTAGGCACTGTGGAATTAATTAAAGGTACATTTTTTTTAATGACATGTTTTTTTCACCATCCACAGAGGATATTTGCTTCATTGTGCCTAGGATCAGTCAGATCAGGGACTTGAAATGTGAACCTGTTTTCTGAATGTGGGTGGGACTGGAACCTTAGGGCAGCAAAAGATGATACCACGTCTAAGAATACTTCACCTGATCACTAAAAAAGGAGAAGACTTGAAATGTGATCCTAAAGCTCAGAAGGAGGTTCAGATGAAGATAATGAAATTCCCTGGACACCCACCTGCCAGCTACACCTTTCTCGTCCAGTCATTGGCTGACTGCCCCTGACTCCTGCCAAGTTCCTGAAGACAAGATCAAGTCAACGAAGCAAGGCACACAGCTTCTGGCTTCTGGTTTCTTGTAGACACCAGCACTAGGAATGAAGATCTTGCTTTATTGATACCTGGGACGATGGAGTTCACATAAAGGGGGACACATAGAATGAGATTTTAATTACTGTTTGATTAAGACTTGAGTGTAATAGACAAAATTGTTTTGGTTATAGAAGATACAAAAATATATTTTCCCATTCAAAAACTTGTGATAATTTTTCAAACATGAGAGAATCAGAAATAATGCTCTGGGGACACCTGAGTGGCTCAGTTGGTTGGACGACTGCCTTCGGCTCAGGTCATGATCCCGGAGTCCTGGGATCGAGTCCCGCATGGGGCTCCCAGCTCCATGGGGAGTGTGCTTCTCCCTTTGATTTCTCCTCGCCCATGCTCTCTCTCACTACCTCTTTCTCAATAAATAAATAAAAATCTTTAAAAAAAAAAAAAGAAATAATGATCTGTCATTCACTTTGTCTTCATAAAGAGACAGGGAGAGAGGGAGCGAGAGAATAGGAGAAAGAGAGAGGGAGGGAGACACAGAGAGAGGGAGAAGCCCTCAAGGACAATTAGATAGAAATAATACATAGGCAGAGTCTGCTCTGAATGTACCTTTATTCTTTCCTTTTTATTTCCTATTATAGATAACTAGAGAGGAAAATCTGCTTTAGAGAAAACAAGCTGATATTGGGAATGTCATTTCATTTTAGTTATTGGACAACCTGCAGAAGTGTTTAATTTTCTAAATAATGTTATAAGCCAAAGCAAAGAAAAGGCATGCGGTATAAAGTTGTTCAAAATTGTCCATGTTCTGACAAGAGAACTCTTCCTGAGAAAGTGCCTTTGCCCTATAGAACTGCTCTGTCAAGAGTTGTCATGTCCGTGGACATTATATCGAACTATAAACATTAAAGGGCTAGAGAAATACATTTGGCAAGATAAAGGAAACTATCTCAGGATGTAAGTAGTCTCTGACCCTAATTTTTCATCATGTTTCATCATGTAAAGTTGGCATTATCTACAGGGACTATTAAATATTAACATTTCCTTAAAAATGGGTATTAATCTGCTATTAGTTGCTTTCTTCTGCCTTAGGTCTCCTTTACAGAAATGCTTTACTTAACTGTATTATGAAGGGAGAGCTGTGTAATGGAAAGATAATTAGCTTTTCGGATTGGCAGATGTACCACTTAGAAAGTGGCCACAGGAGAGACATTTAAACTCTTTGGAATTCAACTAGGTTTACTCAAATTTAAGAATGAGAACAGTAATACATACTTTGAGGTATTTCAGAGAAAGGTCTATCCTAATGCCTGGAGTGTAAATTTCAATTAGGATTTTTCTCCCTTTTTGAATGACATGATCTTGATTATAAAGTCACTATGAGGAGTGCTGGAAAGACCACTGGACCTGGAGTCAAGAGTTGTGTTCTGGTAACAGCTCTGCTATTAATTGTGTGACTTTAGGAAAAATCACTTTCTGAGCTTTAGTTTGCTCATCTGCTAAATATAAAGGTTGAAATCTTATTCTATTCTGTGACTCTGTTATTCTAAATATTTAATGAAATAGAACTTCAATATTATTAACAATAGTAAGAATAAACAAATCATTGTAAAACTAACAAAAAAATTGATCCCCAAATCCTGCAATTAATAGTTATCTTAGTCACTGTAGTGAGCTGATAAATAAATGCGTAAAAAGAAATGGAAAACACACATTTTGAGGACAGAAATTCTCCCATCAACACTTCTACCTGTTTACCACTTAAAATCTAGCATCATGAAAAATGCGTACAACTTGCGAAAGAAACTTAGAAAAGAAACATTATAAATGTGCGTGCACAGAAGTCTAAGCTGCTACTAGTTTTAAAGTATGAATCTAAGGCCAACTCGCTCAAAGAAATTCAGAGTGGAACTGGACTTTTTTCTTTAATCATCACTGTGTATTTGATAGAATTTTCTAAGTAGAGACTTCAGAGAGGAAAACCGTGAGGATACTTCCATGTTTGTGTAGAAAGAAAAATTTGCTATCCCACTCCAGTATCCCCCATGTCGAAACTGAGGTGCACCTTGGACTTATTTTGTTCCCATTGTATAAACTCATACTTGACTTCAAAGAAAAGGAAAATACAAAGTCCCTCTTTTCTAAGAGGCAGAAATCCTTTGTGTTAACTGGTTGACCCTTTGCTCTCTAAGGTCCTTTAGGAAACCTTTTGTAACACAATGCAGGGGACTCTTCCTTGTGTTGATGTTGTTTACATAGTTGGTCAGCCTGGCTGAAAGCAAAAATCACAAAAACTCAAGAAAGACTGTGGTCCCATTTCCTGACCACAAAGAGGAGGATTGGTACATCCAGGGAGTCTCTGTTACTCAGAAAAATTATTAAATATTCTACCATAAGGGACACTTTGAAAAACGGAGGGAAAGAAAGAAGGAAGAAAGCAAAATCTAGACTTCTGTACGTTTGTGGCAGAGTTAGAGAATCTGTTTAAATCCAACAGGGGATTTGCTTGGGGGAATTTCCTGTTCAAGCCTTTATTACCAGGGTCTTTGTAAATTGAGCTATGACGTTGGGCTCCCCTTTGGGCAGTTCCCGGGTAAGGCCGTTCTTACACTTTCTCTCAAGGTCTTAGAAGGATCTCCTTTTCTCAGTGTCTCTTTCAGGTTGGCAGGCGGCGCAAGCCTGACACTTCCCTCAGATGGGACAGGCAGGTTCTGTGGCCGCATAAACAAGCTGTAACCAAGTTCTCTCCTGATTTTACAGAGTTTCATTCGCTCCCAAGAGCTGAGGGGGCTCAGTCGTCTAGTGTTGGCCTGCCCCACAAGAGCCTGGGGGCTCCTTTCCCGAATCCCAGAACTGGCAGCACAGGGGGCGGGGAAGTGGGGGTGGGGAGGGGTGGGAGGGCAGTGGTTTCCGTGCGCTCAGCGCGATGTTACTTAGTGAGTCGCTGAATGGGGAGCGCTGCTGTCCCCAAGCCGATTGGTACTTCTTGTCAGGAAGAAACGCCGAGAGGTGGGAGTGCCTGAGGAGGGAGGCAGGCGGTCCCTACCGCAGGCGCGGGGAGCTGCCTTTCCGCCCCTCTGCCTGCTATCCAAGCCTTGGCTTTTAGGAGTGGCTGAAGCTGCCGAGCGCTTCAGGAGCCTGTGAATGAACCCTCCTCCTCTTCCTCCTCCTCCTCCTCGCTGAGTCTCCTCCTCGGTGCTGACGGTACAGTGATATAATGATGATGGGTGTCACAACCCGCATTTGAACTTGCAGGCGAGCTGCCCCGAGCCTTTCTGGGGAAGAACTCCAGGCGGGCGGGAGCAACAGCCGCGAACACTAGGTGCTGTGGACAGGCGCTGGGACCGGGATCTGCGGCCAGCCCCGCATCCTCCTGCATCCTTCAGCACCGTCCCGCACCCTCCGTACCCTTCCCCAGGCCACCGAGCTTCCTATGTGACCCGCCCCGGCAACACCGAGCCCATTCGCGCAGCGCTGCGGTGATTTTTTCCCCCCAAACTGCAATAAGCCGCCTTTCAAGGTAATCACGTTTCTTTTGTTCCCCCTTAAAAAAAAAAAAAAACAACAACAAAAACGAGCGAGCTTAGAAAAACGAAGTACATTGTAATTGTTAGAAGGCTTTAATTAAGGCAAAGAGATCTAGCTGTAAGGCAAAGTTAAGAAAATATATGCACTTTAAAAATGCAGGTAACTTTCAGAAGGACGTTTGGGGAGAGGAATACCGAGGGACCGCGGTGATGAAAAAGATCCAGACAAAAGAAGCCCGGAATGGGGTGGGGGTAGAAGGACTAACGGAATTGGGGGAAGGGAGGGAAGAAAATTGTAGAGAACCCTTAGAAAAGTCTTGGGGTCTTGTGCTGGAGAGCTGGAGGGGCCGCTGGCACCTTGAGCTTTTTTGTTAACCTGCTCGAGGCAAAAGTTTGAATGGGGACTCCCGAGACTTGTCCACTTGCAAGTCCCCGAAGCCGCCTTGGTGCGGGCCACCTGGCTCCAGGGACCCTGGTGTGTGGTCAGTGCCCGGCGTTCCTGGAATGCTGCTCCAGGGCAGCTCCTGACAGGACAATCCGGCGACACAGCAGCCCGGGACCTGGGCGGACGTGACCCTCTCTGTCCGCAAGCAGTCTGGAAAGAGGTACGGCCGGGGGATGTGCGGGGTCCCCCGGCTGCGTCTCTTTGGAGACTTGGGGTCTGTCAAGGCCCTCCCTGGTGCCCCTGGGTTCTTTTGTCCTGCGCGCGGAGCACAGGGGCCGGCCGGGAAGGAGCAGGGGATGGGGGTGGGGTTGTTGGAGTGCCGCGGCGGTCTGGGAAGAGCCTGGGCGGGAAAAGCTTGCCTTGAACCATCAGCGATGTGCAAGAATTTTATCTCACCCAGAAGAGCGAAGTGGAGGCTTCCATTCTGGTCTCAACGAGCAAACCAGCGCTCAGAGCGCTCTCCAGACAAAGGTGGCGCGGGGACCCGAATCTGGGGCTTCTAGGACCAGCCTTTTTCGCCCCGACTACAACCCCTTCTTTTCCTTCCATCTCCCCACCCCCTCCCAGCTCTTCGCTGTAGTTGAGCAACTTTACTGGCTAGTCCCCCAGCCAGGGAGAGCGTGTGTCGGGAGCGCTGGGGGACGCCCTAGGCTGGAGCGTCCCACCACCCTACAGAAGTGTGGGCGCCGCGGGGCGACATCCCCAGATTTGGGGGCCGCAGGGTTGTCCCGGCATGCTGTCTGTGTCACTGGGCGTGGAGCGGTCTGTGTGTTAGGCTTCGCAGAGCGGGTTAGAAATACAGTGTCACAGCTTAAACTATTTGCTTTCCGATCCAGCTGCGCCCCCAGCAAGTCCTGCTTGTCCCCGGGAGATGCTGCGGGAGGGGGGAGAAACCTACGCAACGCCTGGAGATCTGTCCCACCGTGCGCACACCCACAGACTGAAAGACAGTCTCGCTGTGTCCCGTTTCTCATCTTTGTGTCTCCCTTTTCTGTCTCCATCTTCTGTGCCTCCCTTCCCCTCTCCCAGCCTCTTCTCAGTGTCTCTCTCTCCTGCGTCCCCTCCCCCACGGCTGACAAATGAATGGCTAGTGTGAAATCCCTGCCTCCCGGGTCCGCGGAGGCAGGCTAGGAGGGAGGAGCGAGAGAGGCAGTGAGCTCTCTCGGATCTGCCCCCCAGTAGGCGTGCTTAGGGCTTGCAGAACCCAGATGTCTAGGAATAGGGGGTTTTGTGGCGGCTGTGGGCGCCCCCTGATGGAAAAATGCAGCACAGGTGGAGAAAACCGAGCCCCACCACCCCCCACCAAAAACGAAGAGAGCCACCTTACAGCTATACATTCAAGGGTGAAGACCCTTTAGTCGTTACTTTTCTATTTCAGACTCTGCGTAAATCTAGGGATTTGGAGGACCCTGAAAGGAGACTTTGTCTTTGCAAAGTGCGGAAGCGCCTGCTCGCGAGTCCTCGCGGATGTGCGCAGAGCTCTGGGCTTGGTCGAGGAACGCACATGGCCAGGGGCGGATCCAAGTTTTGGAAGGCTTGATGTTCTATCTTAGGCATCACTTTAAGAAATATAATACAGAATGCTTTACTTTTGGAAACTTTACTAAGGCCCTTGACCACTTGAGCCCGATACTAGGGCCCGCCCCAGGATATGGCAAAAGAAAGGCCCCTAATCCAAAGTTTAAAGTTAATCCATTTCAAGACACACATCAAATATGGAAATTTAGGGGAAGGTGTGCGCCGGGAGGAAAAAGAAGAGAAAGGGAGGTATAGGGGAGGAAGTCTGAGTTAGGAAGGAGCGGAGATGGGGCTGATGGACGCCGACAGCCAGGAGAGGACAGGCAGGGTACGTTTTGAAGTTTGAGGCTGAATTTCGAGTCTTGCTTTAAGACATATTTTAATAAGTGACAACAAACGCGACTAAAGCGGCGTGGTAGGATGGAAGGGCAGGGGAGAAACTAGCCCTTTAAAGCGGCTGGGTCTTCGGGCCGACCCCCGCTCGCTCCGCAGGCGCGGAGATGGGAACCGCGCCGGGCGCTCCTCGCTGCGCCGGAGTTCTCCAGCCGCCGCCACGTGGGCTGGGGCTTTAGTTCCCGGCCCTAGACGGGTGTGACTTGGGCGCTGAGACAACCGCTCCGCCGAACCGGCAGTCCGCCCAGTCAGAAACTGGCGCGGCGCCTGGGGTCCCCGCCCTGAGGCCAGTGGGGGCGGGGCCTTGCGCTATCGGCGGGGGCGGGGCGGGGAAAGGCTGGGCGGGGCTCACTGGCGGAAGCTCTGCGGTCGCGCCCTCTGCGCTCAGGCTGAGGGCTGCTGCGGGAGCCTCCCGGACTTCTGTCCAAAAGGTGCTAAACACTCTAGCAGTTTGAAAAGAAAAAAAAAAAATTTTTTTTCTTGCTTCTTGGGAGTGGTAGGAGGAGTTTTGCCCCGCATCAGGGAGGAAGTAAAGATTGACTTCAAGCAAAGTTTTTTTGACAGAAAAATGATACGAGTTTTTTCTGTGTTTCATACATTGACTTTGCAAATACGTTCAAGTTTAAGGTTTGTTTTTAGTCCATTATAGGGTAGTCACCTCCACACTGTCGTAAAGAGTGCGTCTAGAACGGCAAACGATTGCCATTTGACCGGGCTGATGTAATTCCAACGAGCACCAACATTAAGGGGCTGCGAGTGTAACTCAGGTCCCTGTGCATTAGGACCCTTAGCACGGGTCTGGCGCACAGTGGCAGCTCAGTACACATTTATGAAGTGACGGAGCTAATGACTTGGGGGATCGCTGCACAGTCTGGACGCTGTCACTTAAAGCTGCATTTTAAACCCTCCTGCTTCCTCGCTTTACTTCAGAGAACTGGGTTTTAAGGATCTCTGAGATCTCAAATTCTGATTATCTAACTGATAGGCTTTCCCTTTCTTTCTGTCTCTTTCTAAAAGCTATGACCTTAATTATTTTAAGTACCGCTTGTCCACTATGCAAAACATATCATGAAAATATTCATGTGAAGTCCTGAAATAGGATGTTGTGAGTCTAATGTAAAAATGGTAAGGCATCAATGGAAGAAAGAACTATATTTCTAAGATGAAATCTGTTTCCAGTCCTGAGAATATGTAACTTGGATATAAGAGCATATCAGGCAGAAGGTCTCAGGGACTGACTTCTAGTGCAATCTCTCAGTAAAGGAAAGGAAGATTTCACAATTGTATATGTCTGTCCAAACTAATACAGCAAAGAGTTCCAGTGGATTCCAAAGTGATTGAGCAATTACTCCCTCCAGCAGGAAGTCCACAGTCCTTAATCTCGTGGGTGGTGGGAAGAGGGATAAGAATAAGAATTCAAACTTTTATTTTGTTTTCCTAGTAGATAAATTAAAAATTACTCCTAAATTGTTTCTTCTTTAAAAAGTGAAGTTTGAAAAGAATCCCCTTAGAGTTAGTTACATGTTTACAAGTGTAGGTTTCCTCTAATTTTTCTCTGTGCTTGCAGACTGGAGAATGTCTCTGAAATTCTAGGATACCTGAGTCGGCATGCTTGTAAATTCTGTTTGCAAAAGACCTAAAAAGCTAACTTAAGGCTGAATATGATTAATGTTAAAAATATAGTCTTTGTTCTTTCTTTCCTCACCTTATTATTATGCGTTTAGTACTTTGTGGTTGATGAATGTTCACTAATTGAGCATCAGAGCCTTTGAGAGCATAAAGATCCACTAAAGCTGTCTTCCAATAGTCATGCAACCAAGATTTTCTTTCCTACTGTAGTAGGACTGACCCAACTTCTCAAGATACATGGGTTCTCTTGAGACGACTCAGTGACTATACTGTAGTAGGCGATTATTCACCACCCACCTAGAGAAACTAGTTAGGACTTACAAACACTGATTGTTGAGGGTGAGTTGCTCCAGTCTGAGAAAACATGCTGATTGTTGCATAGGTCTGTACTTTACCAGAAAACACAACGCTGGTACTCCCTCTGATTGGGAATCAGAACAAGAGGAAGTAGATGGGCGCCGGGGTGCAGTTGGTTGAGCCGCTGCCTTCGCTCACATCATGATTTAGGGTCCTGGGATCAAGCCCAACATGGGGCTCTCCACTAAGTGGGGAGTCTGCTTCTCTCCCTTCCCCTGCTCTTTCTCTCTCTCTCAAATAAAAACATAAAATCTTTTTAAAAGAATGAAAAAGAACAGGAGGAAGTAGAGATAAATGTCTTTTTGTTTGTTTGTCAGAGAGAGAGAGATAGCGCACACACACAGGGGGAGTAGCAGACTGAGGGAGAAGGAGAAGCAGACTCCCTGCTAAGCAAGGAGCCGAATGTGGGACTCCATCCCAGAACCCTGGGATCATGACCTGAGCCAAAAGGAGACACTTAACCAACAGCCACCCAGGTGGCTCTAAAGATAAACATCTTGGTCAAGCTCTGCTTCAATTAGTGAGTTTTTGCCTATTTCCTCTGGTAGCCTAGATTTAGTAAATTACACCCACTCCCCCATCCCCCCTATTCATAAATATATATTTATGTGTTTATATTTTATTTATATGTATTCTCCAGTGTTTGGATTTTTGTTTGTTTGGTTTGTTTTTTTACTCTGCTATGTTCTTATCATTGAATGTACCAGGGTGGTTGTAGTTCAGTGGTCAGTGCAAAATAACTTTGTTGAATGTGTTTGTCTATTATGTTTCCTGCAACTCCTCCTGATAGATCTATGAAATATAAAAGTGTGTGAATGCACATCTGTTTAAATTTATCTCATTTCTTTATCTACATATTTCCTACCTCATTCTTTTAAGAATTCTGAGAATTGTTTATGTCTATAAAAATGAGATCACATAGCTTATAATAAACACATATATAATGTAACAATATTTTTTTATTATTAAATTACTGAGTTGCTATTACCTGTGGTGTGGCGGAAGGCACACTAGACTTGGAATCAAAAAGCTTGATGTCAGAATCTATTAAATGCATATACAGTTATACGCATCAAAAGTGTGAATATCTGTGGGAAAGCTTTGGCAAATGGAAAACTATACAAATAAGTGGTGTTAATATTGTATCCTTGGGACTGATATTGATCTAATTCAATAATCTCAATAAAAACACTTACCTAAATCACATCTTTCCTATGAATCTATAAAGTGAGTTAGATAGGAGCATTTTGCTTTAAGAATTTTCTAGTTTCACTGAACAGGAGATAGAGTCCAGAAATATACTAAAATAGGCATGGAAATACAGTGGAAAAGAAGGGTTATTCAACAAATGATTTGGGAACAACTGATTGGTCCACTCAGAATAATAGTCAATCTCTACTTCATTTCTTATCCTCATATAAAGTTAAGATGACCAAAAATGAGATGTAAAGAATGATATTAAAAAAATAACTGGAGGGAGGCACCTGGGTGGCTCAGTCGGTTAAGCTTCCTACTCTTGGTTTTGGCTCAGGTCCTGATCTGAGAGTCATGAGATCCAGCTCCATGTGGGGCTCCATCCTGGGTGTGGAGCCTGCTTGAGAGTCTCTCTCTCTCTCTCTCTCTCTCTCTCCCTCTCCCTCTGCCCCGCCTCCCCCCAGCTTGTACATGTTCTCTCTCTCTCTCTAAAAACTGAAATAAAATTTAAAAACAAAAAACTAGAAGAAATGACAGGGCTTTTAAAATAATAAAATAGAAGTAGAGAAACCTTTTCTAAGCAAAAGGTAAAATCCAGAAGTCATCCTAGAAGACTGATAAGTATGAGTAAGTAACAGTTAAATTATTTACACAAAAACACCACCTTTGGAAAATATCTGCAACATATGAGAGACAAAGAGCTAATAACTCTTTTGATACAACAAGAACTTTTACAGATAAGGAAAGGACCACAACCCACCATCCCCCCCCAAAAAAATAAAATGTGAAATACAGGCAGTTGGCAGAAGAACAAATGTATTTTTAATCACATGAGAAATTGCTTAGTCTCATTTATAATTAAAGAAATAGTAATTTTAAAAAATAGTAATTAAAAAACAATGATATACTGCACTATTTTTTCATTCACAGCACTAAAGATAAATAAGTTTGATGAAGGTTGTGTCAGCCAGGTTGTAGAGAAAGTGGATCTCTTACATACTACTGTGGCAATAAAATAGGGTCATCTTCTTCTTCTTTTTTTTTTTTTTTAAAGATTTTATTTATTTATTTGACAGAAAGAGAGGTCACAAGTAGACAGAGAGGCAGGCAGAGAGAGAGAGAGAGAGGTGGGAGAAGCAGGCTCCCGGCTGAGCAGAGAGCCGGATGCAGGGCTCAATCCCAGGACCCTGAGACCATGACCCGAGAAGAAGGCAGAGGCTTAACCCACTGAGCCATCCAGGTGCCCCAGGGTCATCTTCTTTACAAAATAATTTGGTAAGAGCTACTAGACAATTTTAAAAATGCATATACTCTTTGACCCAGCAGTTCTCTTCTAGACATTGTCGTATAGATATTGGTACAAGTTTCACCCAAGACAAATGGACAGAGATGATTTCTAATAGCATAAATGTGAAACCAGCTTAAAGGCTTATCATAGGAGCTGGTGAAATGAAAGATGCTGCATTCATTTAATAGAAAACTATACAGCTGTTAAAAACAACCCAGAAAAACTATATTTCTAAGTTACAGTGTTTATAACATTCATCTTACATAACATACATTACAAACTGTTTATAATATGCATCTTATTATCTTAAAAAATGAGCATATTTTACTGAGTGTCCTGAGCAATGAACAAAACACCAAAGTCTGCTCTCTCAGAGCTTATATTATGGTGGGTAAAGAAAGGCAATTCCTAATATTGTGTGTGTGTGTGTGTGTGTGTGTGTGTGTGTGTATAAATATATATATATATAAAATGATATGTGCTATGAGGAAAATAGAGCATGGCAAAGGGAGTAGAGAATGCCGTTTTCAGAAATCCAGTCACAGGTTAGTGATAAATTCACATGGCGCAATTACTTTTGTGAAGTAAATTTATACGATTTCCTGCTTAAACCACAATATTTCTCTCTGCATTGCACCCAGGAGCAATATGGTAGGCACCTTATATCCACCTTGTGATTGAGGTGTCCTAGACAATTGTTGTCTAGAGTAACTAATTTGAAGATTAGAAGACAAAATTGCTATGTTTGTATCCTTAAGTCATCCTTAGCTCAGAGAATATTAAATATCTGTTTACTAGAACCTTGACTCTCTTTCTGCAAGGCAGCCCATCCTTGGCATGACCCTTACCCATTTTGCAGATAGATATTCCTCATGTATAGGAGTCCTGTTAACCTTGTCTCTTGTGTCTCCCAGGCAATTAAATAGCTTCAGTCGGCTGTGCCTTGATTGTTCCATGACTTTCTCCTCTTCTCACTGACTTCACTAGAGTGCATGCTAATAGGCACTGGCTTTCATATCTCCTAGGTCTGTCTATGCAGACAGACTTGTTATCACTAGCAGATTATGCTTACAAGACCAACATGGAAGAGGGAAGAATAGAACTAGGGATTAGAGTGGTGCTGAAAAAAAAGAAAGAGGTTTTAGAAGGTTTCTTATTTAGTAAGATCAAGTGCAAAAGGTAAATAAGAGTGCCTTAACAACCATGAACATGGACACAGCCTTAAGAAAATTAGAGAAATGGGATGAATGCCCATAGACTCCAAGGAAGAGGGCACAGAAATGTAGTTCTAAGGCTATTAAGATGAGTAAAAGCACTCTGACATGTTTATGAAAGAGATAAATGACCATTCTTTAAATCAGGTGCCTGAAGGGAACAGGCATGAATTAGAAATGGATGAGAAGCTGAGTGGGGCCAATGATGACCTTGAGTGCACAGAGCCAGGGTGAGAGAGCTTGTTCCTTGCCTAGTGCTGATGACTGGCCAGCAAGAATATGGACCTAGAGTTGTTTAATCTGATTTTTTGAAAAGAGATCCGAGACTTACTGTGAAAATTCCAATTTTTGGATGTTGGATATTTATTAAAATATATTTATGTAACTATATTTAAGAAATAACTTATCTCTCCCTTGTATTTTTAACGTACCAGCCTTGTCTTGGGGCAATCTTAAGGCAAGTGATGAGTATACTTGTTATACAGATGAAAGAACATTTTCCTTTCTCCTTTAAAAAAAAAAAAGAAAAGACGCTTTTATAAGGATGAAGCCTGACACAGAAAGTTAGACTTTGAGTACTGGCCTTGGAGAGGAAATCTGGTTGCAGAAGATCCATTCCTGGGTCAAGGTCACACCTTCTCTGATTCTGTTATGGGATATAACACCGATGTCCAAATATTGACAAACATCAGATATTACCATGACATGATGAATAGTCAACTGGACTAGTGTAAACGGATTTCACATTCAGTTAGCCTACTTGCCCATATTCATAAGAGATTGTTGGCATTTTGCTTCAAAGCATGTTTCGGAAGAGGAGGTGGAGGCAATGGTTCTGCATTTGGTCTCTAAACCTTCCTCAAGGGTCTACTCTGAAGCTGGCTCTGTGGAAATATTATGGGAATATTACAGGAATTAATAAATTGAATGTGATACTAGCTCTGTTCTCCAATGCCTACTGTTTTACAGAGAAGATAAAACATGTTTTCAAGCAAGGCACACAGCAGTAAGTTATAGGGCAATATATTGTAAGTATAAATGTATCCCCTGCTTTTATAGTGGCAACGCATGTTATAATTTTTAAATCCAACAACTTCAAATACTTTTCTTTTTGCTACTAGTGATATGAAAGCAGGAAGAGAACATCTGTAGAAAATCTGAATTAGTAATTTTAGTAAGAAATATTGAGTACTGAATACAGTGTGTATCCCCGAGCTATATTTCATATGCATTATTTTATCCTCACATTCACTCCAACAGTTAAGTACTACTTTTCACAATTTGAAAGCTACTGAAAATGAGAGAGTTAGTAATTTACCTCCAAACTGCAGAGTATAAGTAAAGGATTCAGAACTTGAATTCAGGTGGAGACTTATATGCTTATAAAATAAAAGTTTCGTGGAAAAAAAAAAGAAAAAAATTGAGGACAGTTTTTTCTCTAATGACAATAGGAAATTATTGTTTGTGAGTATATTTATAAAAAGACTTCTTAGATTCATTTAATATTCATGAAATGCATTTTCTTTAATAGATTTTTTTATGGTACAACCTGAAATTTCACTTCAGCAACTTTAAACTATAGAATATGTTGAATTGAAGTCTTCTTTTTTTTTCCCCTAAAATACTGTAGTATATACTTCCTACTTGTTGTGGTAGCTTATAAGAAATACAGACATGTAGAAACCAGATTTTCCAGTTAGCGTTTAGTAGTGTCTGCTACATATCCCAGTAATTATATGATGAATAATAAACTTAATTATTAAGGTTAATTATCTGTATCAAGGATTATCAACTATATGCTTTTCATTGTGAGTTTTCAAATGGCTTATAGATGGAAAACAGATATACAATTTATTAGGTTTAAAAGATGCTCTTTAGGATTTTGCTGTAGAGAGTTTCTAATGCTTATTTCAAGATAAAGACAATCAAATAAAGAAGAATATCAAGGAAAAAGGACTAGCTGTTATAATTATGAAATTGAACTTGAATCCAAATTGGGCTTGGATTCTTATAGCATTTACTTATTTTCAATATAGATTTCCTAAATCATACAGAATTTATGTACTCTCTATGGACAATATTAGGAAGTTATTTAGGACACCATTTCAAATGTGTCAGTTGCAATGCCTTCAGCTACAAGTAACAAAAATCCCTGGTTTTATTGGCTTTAAATAATAAAGGAGTTTATTATTTCATATAAAAAGAAAGTCCAAAGGTACAGTCTACTCTAGGCCTAATGCGTGAGGGCTTACGCCCTAGCTCTCCTGATTCTTTCTCAGCTTCATCCCCAGAAGCGATCTTACACACTCATGGATACAAGATGGCTACAATAGTAGGAGAAAAAATAGCCTATTGTTTCAGTATTCAATGAAGCAAAGCAACCATCTCTTCCTTTCTTTCTGTTCTTAAGATGGATGTACCTTTCCCAGGAGCATCCCCTCCCTCCCTCACACCTGAAATCTCCTCCCATCTCATTAGTTAAGACTGCTTCATCTACTCATTCCAAAACCAATCTGGAGAAAGGAATGGGAGCAGTGTGACTGACTTAGAACAATCAAGATCATTCCCTTGGGCTGGGTTTGACTCAGGCTTCTCTAAGTTGTATGGCTGTGAAATACAGGAAAATGGAACGGGAGTTTGTTAGCAAGGAGAAAGAAGAATGGCTACTGGGTAACCAACCAGCAATGCTTATACAGAAGAGTTCTAATGTAGCTGAGAAGGGGAAAACCATGGGGATCAAATAATCTATAGTTCTTCTGAGATTGGCTTTTTGTTTTCCAGATGGTCCCCAACATTGGTACTTATCCACCTCATAATTAAAGCTTCATAGAAATTCGAGCTGGAAGGGGCCATCCTGAGACCCAGGCTATTAAATGTCTCCCCCATTAAGTCACACAATAAATTAACGACAAAGCCAGGGCAGGGTTCCTTGACTCTCAGAACAGTATTTTCTTTCTTTTTTCACCCCTAGAACAATTGGAAATGCTTTAAAACTCATGGCAAGCACTGGTCTTTTTGTAATTAACAGCTCCTTATAATACATTTGTTTTGTTTGTTCAGCCTCCAAGAAACTAAATTGAGTCTGTGCTTTAAAAAGCCTGCTGAAGTCCTTATTCCCTGTTTTGATACCATGTGCAGGAGACACCACCATGGTCCTTCCCATCCTACATCTGATACGAATCCCTTTCTTTCAGCATCTCTGCCTATTGCTTCCCCATCTTTTTCTGCTCCATCTGTGACCAGCTTCCTGTTTCTAAATAGACATTGTGGTCACCCCTCCCACTTTGTGCCAGTTCCTAGCCACTAAGTTACTTGGGCTGTGGTCTCAATTGTTCTTTCTACAGCCTACCCAGTTGTGGCTGTCCCACACATGCCTATTGTTATATGTTCCCAAAGTGGGTTCTGGGGTTATTTTGGTAACAACTGCATTGGGTGAGAGTCAAACTAATAATTAAAGTGTTTGGATGACTTTTCCTATTACAAGTTCTCTCTTGTTTTTACAATCTAAGAGGAGCTGGTTCTTGTACTCTTATTACATACACTGCGCAAATAGCACGTGATTTATGGCCCACCACAAACCTGAATGCTTATGGTTTCCTTTGTGTTTTTCTTCGTTCCTAGGACAAGATGTTGATAAACATAAAAAGCATCTTATGGATATGTTCTACCTTAATAGCAACCCATGCACTACATAAAGGTGAGTGTGATAACAATTTATTTGGTGCTTAGTGAAATAAAAATATAAATACTAAGGCGTTGAATGGCAATATGGGGCCACTAGTATAAAGAATTAATTTTTTATCTATTTAGTGATTTATAGCGCTGAACACTTTCAGCTGAAATATTTATTTTTTATTTAATAAATGGTTTTAAACAAATCAGTCAAAATGAAATACTGAATAGAATGCCAAAAAAGCAAATGGGTTTTCAGAAAATTCCCAGATTACTTTTAGACTGCAAAAAAGTTCATATGTGGCGTTGGACATATTTTTAAAATCTGTCTTCTTCAATATACTCTAAGACTTTCCTATAAAGAAAAGAAAGCCTATCAAATCCTTAGGAGGCCACAGTTTGAGAAGTCAAACAGACCAAAAAAAAAAAAAAAAAAAAAAAAGAAAAAAAAAAAAGAAAAAGACAAAGAGCAGGCTGACAACCAAGTTTTTACCCACACCTGTATTTCTCTTCTCTTCTCTTCTCTTTTCTCTCTCTCCCTTTTGAAGTAACTGGGTAAGTGCACATGCACTGTTTTTCTCAGCTTTAAATTATATATCTACTTAATGAAGGTTCTATAATTCCAAATTCCTGGACTGTAGTCCATGAGAAAAGATACTGCCCTGAGTTTCAGTGATCTGCTCCTCTCCAGACAGCTTCCAGTTCCTTCTCACACTTATTCTATGCTTCAGTCTCTCTGAACTAATTTGCAATTCCATGCATAGACTTTCATACTCAGTAGTTGTTGCTCCCCCCCCCCATTTGTTTGTTTGCTTTAATTAACATGTAATGTATTATTAGCCCCAGGGGTACAGGTCTGTGAATCATCAGGCTTACACACTTAACAGCACTCACCATAGACTCCCTGGTTTTTGACATGTAATTCCTTCTCTTGTTCTCTACAGTTCCTCTTCAATTCATTCTTCAAGACTCAAAACTTAAGTATCATTTTATCTATCTATCCATCTGTTCATTCATCAATGCATTCTCCTACCCATTCCTATGTCTACTTGCTAACAATATTGTTTGATTACTTTCTATGTGCCAGCTTACATTATAGGTATCTGGGGATATACCAGTGGACAAGCCATATATTGTCCTGGATTTCATTAAACTCAGTCTCCTAGTTATATGATGCAGGCAATAAAGAAGGAAACTAATAATCCAGGTACTTTCAGACTGAGGAAAATAAAGCTGAGTGATCTGATAAAGGATGGCCTGGGGACGCCTGGGTGGCTCAGTTGGTTGGATGACTGCCTTCGGCTCAGGTCGGAGCCCTGAGTCCCGGAGTCCGGAGTCCGGAGTCCCGGAGTCCCGAAGTCCGGAGTCCGGAGTCCCGGAGTCCCGGAGTCCGGAGTCCCGGAGTCCGGAGTCTCAGGATCGAGTCCCACATCGGGTTCCCAGCTCCATGGGGAGTCTGCTTCTCTCTCTGACCTTCTCCTCGCTCATGTTCTCTCTCACTGTCTCTCTCTCTCAAATAAATAAAGAAAATCTAAAAAAAAAAAAAAAAAAAATGGCCTGGGTTGAGGGAAGGTGAGAAGACCTCTTTGGAGAAAGTAACATTTAAACCGAGATATGAATGACCAAGATGGCTGTCAGAGTTTGGGCTCCACCAACCTATGAACAGCCCAGACACTGTCTTCTTCAGTGTTTTCTGGAAGTAAAGGTGAAGGTCACAGGCAGGGAAGAAAAATAACATCCAGTGACAAGGGAGAACACAGAAAGGAAATATGGAAAATGGAGTTGGTTTAGTTGGGTAATAACAGAATAGGAATAACAGAGAAAAGAGTGGGAGAACGTTGAGGGACACTTAAAATAGTTTAGATCTGCTTAAAACAAAGCAAGAACTCACACAAACAATGGGGAAAATCCCAAAACACGTGTGATAAAACTCCTTGATAGTATTTTAAAATAATAATAATAATAATAATAATAATAACAACAACTAGCAGTATTGAATAATTTCTACATGTCAGGCCTTCTTCTGAGTTTTTTACATAGTTAATTTATTGAATCTTAACTTTCCAATGAGACAGACGCTTCTCTTCTCCCCATTTGGCAGATGAGGAAACTGTACTATCAAAAGGTTTAGAGGCATAGCTAATAAAGAAGTTCACACAGCAGTTTAGTTATGAAGCCTGGAGTTGAACCTGGGCAGTCAGGCTCCATAATCCATGCTCTTAACCACTGTATTATACTTTATGCCAAGATTCAAGTTCTTTGCACATCTGTGATCATAATTAAGAGATGTAATTAGCGGCTGATTTCAGAAGAAATTAATTTTTTCATATGACGGGTAAGAGTTGAAAACATATCCACATAAAACAGATTTGCCAAAGTCATAGTGGGATACACTGCAGTAATTTGTTATGAGTCAACACAAGTATTGTCATCAGAGCTCTGAGCTTTAACAATATCTATTATACTGATTATCAAGTGTTGACCTGGTTGCTTGCCTATTCCTCTAATATTGTAAATGAGACATACACAGTTATGAGTAAATAAATGAAGAGAGTGATATTTATCACCCGAGAGAGTAATAAATCCCCATATTCTCAATCTGACATTTATTTGGCCAAGGGGTGTGTGTGTGTGTGTGTGTGTGTTTGGTCAAATTGTGTAGATGGGGGGCACCTGGGTGGCTCAGTGGGTTAAGCCTCTGCCTTCAGCTCAGGTCATGGTCTCAGGGTCTTGGGATCGAGCCCCGCATCGGGCTCTCTGCTTGGCGGGGAGCCTGCTTCCCCGCCCCCCTCCCCCCACCGCCTACTTGTGATATCTCCCTCTCTCTGTCAAATAACTAAATAAAATCTTAAAATTGTGTAGATGGAATTTACGTCATTCTTTTGGCAGAATTTACTGACAGAGAAAGAAGGGTAAATGATCATTCATTATTCAGAGATTTCTCCCTCACTATACTCATTTGGACCACAAACCATCTGGTGGGAACAGTGAACTTTTTGTTAACATTCATTTTTATTACTTGCATTGTTCACAATTTCAGACAACTTCTTGCAGGTAACATTTTTAAAAAATATGCATGGTCTATAAACATTATCTTCTGAACTACTAAATATCTTCCTTAAAATATTTAAGATTCAGTGAACTTAGTTCTTGCGACTCAGTGCTTTAAGACTCAAGATTTTATACACAAAAGACTTGACCACACAGCTTCTTGTTAATCCTGTTGTTAAGATTGGATTCTACATGAATATATATTTGTATCCAACTGAAGCTTTTAATTTTCTTATATCTATAAACATCTAGAACAATAAATAACCCTTGGGAAATTTGCCTTTTGACATCATTTTGTTCTGATATATTTTTTCATAATAGCACAGTTATTGAGCAATGCTCTCAGAAACCACACAACTGAATAGATTTGACTGACTCTCATTTCTGCCTCTACACGTCTAAAATTGTGAAAAAAGTTAAAATTTAGTAATAAATATTAGAGAATTGAACATTTATCTTAAATTCATTTTTAAGGTAGTGATAAAGAATCTTATAATTTATATAATAATTGAGGTTGGTGGCAAAACTGTTTATTCTCCATTAAAAGAGCAATATTTTGTTTGTGGTGAAGTTAATCATCTAAATAATTCTTCAAGAAGGAAGATGGGATTTCCTAGGACATATAAATGTAAATTAGGAGATTTTTAGATCATAAAATTCTTACCCCTTCCCTTCTCAGAACCCCTTTCTTGGCAAAAAAAAAACTTTGTGTTGTCATCATCTCCTTAATGGGGCCCAAATTAAAGATTTATGAATCAGGTAGGAAGCCCCCTGTGGACTTTATAGATTTACGTAAAAGATCATGAAATTACTGAGAGCTGTCAGTGCTGATAGCAATTAAAGAAATAGGATGGAATAGAAATAAGATGGGATAGAAATTAGATGGGTATAGACTCTGCAAAGGAACCAAAACTAATTTAGGGATAGGGGAAGAATGCAGTAAATTCCAAACCTGAAAGATTCTTTGATTAGTTGTGAGGAGACTTGTGTTCTCACCCAGGTCTGTAACCAGCCAGCTGGGAGCTTGAATGTAACTTCCTCTCAGTGGAGCAGCCATAGTAGGTGATTCGGCTAGTTTCACTCTGAGAGTTAGCTTTAAGTAAGATAATTTATTTTGTAAGCCAAGGACCTAATAGAATGGAATTGTTCCCTTGATACTATATTCCAGGATGATAATGATCTTAGTAACATCTTAAAGAAGAACTTAGTGCAGTTAATAGTATATTTTATTTTTATTTAATTTTGTTAAGTGCCTTAAAAACTGTTTTGGAGGGAACCTGGGTGGCTCAGTGGGTTAAAGCCTTTGCCTTCAGCTCAGGTTATGATCTCAGGGTCCTGGGATCGAGCCCTGCATCAGGGCTCTCTATTCAGCGGGGAGCCTGCTTTCCCCTCTGTCTCTGCCTGCCTCTCTGCCTACTTGTGATCTCTCTGTCAAATAAATAAATAAAATCTTAAAAAAAAACTGTTTTGGGACAAGTTATATATAGATTAGTAAGATGACAAAGAAATGCATGACAGCAATGACTATTATAAATTAGAAATATGTAAGTGATTTCTATCAAATTCAATAAATAAAATACTGTATTGATTACTTTAGATTTATTTGTATCCTATGAAAGGTTTTATAGGCCAGTCATCTTGAAGTTAAATTTCAATCTTTAATAGTAGAGATTATTTTTTTCTTAAAGTCCATAGTATCTCCATATTGTCCTGCAATTTTCAAAATGACATATCCCCACCTGAATCTTCAGTGCTGTTTTGACAACTATATCATTTCTGATGCATGTCTCTATTGAGATGTGTGTTGTCAATACATTTACTAACACACTAGGTGTTAGACACATGTCATTTTGTTAATTAAGAAATATTATTTCACTCCATCTGGAGGCTACTATTAACTTGTTCATCATATTTTCATGAAGTAGGATTGCTTGTGTATTGACATAATTTCTATTGTTATTGCCAACACATTGTCTAGCCAATTAGTACGAACTGGAAGATGAAGGGGAAGAGGAAAGAAAGAGGTATGGATTCCTGTAAGAATAAAAGAAAAGAAAGAATACCTTGACTGCAATTTAATACTATCACATGCAAAAAAAAAAAAAAATGTTCTTTCTTTCTTTTTTTTTGCATGTGATAGTATTAAATTGCAGTCAAGGTATTCTTTCTTATTAAAAGTTTAAGGGTTAAACAGAAAGACATTGTGCAGAATAATATTTTACATGCATTGGATGAACAGACCAAAATTTCCCCCCAGGATATAATTGAGAGGTAATGTTTCACTGCAAAGTGATTGCAGCTGGATTTGTCATTATGATGAAAGCCTTTGGTTCAAACACTGAACCAAATGAGGGTCCTTCAAGTGTTAGACTTCCTCCTGCTCCAGTATAC